>NW_008824536.1:172423-186641 GCF_000699105.1 Pygoscelis adeliae | reverse complement strand
CCAGCTGCACACATAATGAGGTAATGGCCTAGCAGTAGGAGACAATTATACCCGTTCTGACAAGCCATTTATTTCTTCACTGTGCTAAGCTGAGCCAACAAAAAATAAGGATATTATTTCTCAATCCTGTCATAATTTATAACAATTGTTGGCAATTACAAAACCACTTTTTAAAAGTTCAGTGTCAAACTACCAGAGAGACGTACTTTGCAGAGTCATATTTTCAAACGTTAAGTAAGAGAGAGTTTATCTGAGGAAGGACTTACAGGCCCAGAAGGTTGTCTGTTTAGCAGCCTAACAAAAGATGTTAATCTCTCCTTTTTGTTCACTGGCTTTCATGTTCAAACACAGACTCTTCATAAATGAAATGTATTACAAGGCTTTCTTTTTCTGTTATCTGAGAAGGATTTTTATGCTGAATTCAGTAAACTTTATATTGGATGTCATCTAAATGTTGCTCATTTCACTGGAATGAATGACCATCCAGTGTGGTGAATATGACAAATGACCAGTAGATGGAGGGAGCACGCTATGAAAGAAAACCACCACAGTCTGCAGGATTTACTAAACTAAGGCTCCGATTATGTAGGAGATGATTAGCTGGGACAAGATTGTCTCACAGACTCCATAACTGCCTCTGTCTGTGTGAGGACATGATATGCTTCTTCTAATCCACCTTCGCCTGATTCTTTTCCCCAGCCCTGACCCAACCCCCACCAATGCTGTGACAGGCCTCCTAAAAGAATTGATAAACACACCGTAGTATTGCTCGTTGTTCCTTAAATATATTTTCCTCTTTTTATCATAGTACCAGCTGAACATACTAGATTTACAAAGGATAGCAATTAGGAAATAACTCAATGCCTCATACAGTGTTATGTGCTGTTCTCGGCACCCTCTGAGATCTTGTAAAATCAGATCCCATCCCTTTCATCCTTTTTATACCAAGACTTGGGATTTGCTAACAGTGAACTACCAGCAATAACCATACCCACTTAACATACACGTCCATGTAGGTGAAAGCACAAGCAGAAGAGGACAGAAATATACCACACACCTGATTTTTCTGTATTTTTTTACAGACCTCTCTCTACTCAAGTGTGAGAGCGTTAATCCCAAACATGACAAATACTTTAAACCTCTGCTTCTAAAGGATGTCAGCCTGGGGTAGGTATCGCTTCAGAGTGCTTCCAGCTGGACCAAGGCTTGTAGCGGTGTTCTTCATACCAATCCCTGCTGTGACCACAACATGGTATGGGATCTTAGGTAGGAACACTTAAAACTTAGGTACAGTAATAACTTAGAGATGGCTAGCAGAGCTGAAAATCCACTAATGAGCCATCGCTTTGCTAAAGCACAGTAAGACCCATAAACCATATGCTACAGAGTTACCTGCTACTCTTCCAAGGGTGGCAAAGAGAAATCTGGCAACTTCAATCGATGAGTTTCACAGAACAGGGGACCAGAGCCCACAGTCCTCTGTGATGTGGTTTTCTGTGTGAGCAGCCTGATTATTTTTTTTCCTAGACTGGAGGAAGAGGAGATGGTGATGGTGCTGTACTACAGACAGTCTCTAATGCTAGTACCAGCCCCCAGAAAGGCCAGGTGACTACCTGAGCTAGTTGTGTTGGGAGTTTGCTTTGGAAAGGAATTGGAGAATGGCTTGGGAAGGAAGAACTGCGAGAGGAGGACCCTGAGCCGCACTGGGTAAGCGTTACCTGCCACATTCATTGTCCTGTTTGCTGCTGTTATTACAGGGAAACTGCAGCATGCAGAAGGGATACCTGGGCCACCACCTATACAATTACTTGTAGTGAGAGGTGTTTAGTTTTAACCAGAGGAGGTCACAATTGCATTCCCTTGCCTGCTACTATGTGGTACAAATAAATTATGCAAAGCAAAAGAAAAATGAAAAGACTTACTGAGTGTGTGCTGAAATTTAAAAGAGAAGCAGGATCAGAGCTAAGATTAGAATGTTATAATTGTAAAAACCTGTTTCAGCATAACTGTTTTCCTTGCAACTCTGGCACGCTGATGACAGAGTTATACACGAGTTAGCTGATCCAGATAGTGCCCCAAGCAATCTGGACTATAAATCTTGTGGCTGTATTATGTAGGAAAATCCCTCAAGAATGGCAGTACTTGTTCTCCTGATGCTGTCCATTTGCATTATATTACTCAGAGATGTGATTATAAGATTTTGATTAATTAAGGGATCACAGTACAAAAAGTGAGGTCACGTACAAGGACTTTTTCAGTACTTCAGTGTGTTTCTTGAAAGAAAAAAAAAGAAAGGAAAAAAAAAAACAAAACAATCACTGAACACAGAAACTTACAATTCCATTCTGTACACTGAAGCCCAGCTGGTATTTTAAGTCTGGCCGTTTTATGAGGACAGTAGTAACAGGAGGACAGCTGACAATGTTCAGTTTGACTTGTGTCTGATTCTTGAGACCCTGTAAGATATTCCAAAAGTTAATATTTCTGAAATGGATCTTAATTTGCTCTTTCATTAGTGGTTTCCTAATTGCAAGAGTGTAAAGCAGCTGATCTGAGAAAGAACAGCTAGAGTTAATAGAAATCTGTTGCTAACTTAGAGATACATTTCTCTGCTTCATTTATTTCCCGAGCTATTTGGCTTAACAAAACATATCCAAACTTTGCCTTGAATTACTATAGAAGCTTCAAGAAAGTTTTCAAGAAAAACCCAAACTGACTACTGCTTGTTCTTTACCGGCATCTAGCTAATTAATCTCCTGCTGCCGCTGCTCTTGGTAAATCTGCACAGACATTAGATTTAGCCTCAGTGATTAAAGATAATGCATTCTGAGACTCCACCGGGTCTGGGGAATCTTCATATACTCACTTGATCTGTCCTGCAGTCTACTAGCCTCCATCCATTTCATCTACATGGAGCCCAAAGAATCATAGTAGGTTTTAATCCTCAGATTTTAATTTCGAGGCTGTGGGGAAGCCTGAAACTTTGACGATAGCTAAGTAACTTGATTTAGGCAAGTTTTTCAGACCTGGCCTCGTTTGTTATAGTCCAGTAACAAAGCTGCAGTCAAACTCTCCAGCCCTAAATTTCTGTATGTTATCACCCCTGAATGTCTGTTTCTAATTTTACTTCTTGTTAACAACAGATTACTTTTTTTTTTTATCCCCCCAGTGATAAGAAAAATTGTATCTGCTGGAAATCTACAGGGTTGCTTGTCAGAATATTACATCTCTGCTGGCTTACAATCTACAGCATAAGTTTGGGGTACCTTTATGATCCCTTGGCATGTTGCAAGAGGTAGACCAACTAAACTGGTCCCATTAATGGACATAATTTGGTCTCCAATGCTTAGTTTTCCTGAACGGGCTGCAGGGCCTCCATTCATCATGTTAGCCAGGATAACGGTGGGTAGAATGGATCCCCATCCAGATTCCACAATCACTACCCCAAGAATTTCTCCCTTCTGTTTTTCTAGCTGGAGCTGCAATTAAAAAGAAAAAAAAATGTTTTTGGCTTTGATTTGTCTGCATTTGAGCACTAGCATCTCAGTTGTTCCTGAATAACACCTACAAATTACAAAAAGATCTGATTGGTTTTTGTTGTTACTAACATTATTATTATTAACAACATTATTGAATATACTTGTGCCTAGCACGTTAATCTAAGATCCCCAATGTGCTGATGTAATGTAAATGATGACTTCTCCTCAAATATGGTGACGTTAACTGTTCAGTAATCATAGCATATCTAACTTTTACAGAAGAGGAGTAATTTAAGTAAAGAACATACTCTTTTAACAAAATACTGGGAATTATTTTCTTTCAAATGTGGAAGGACAGGGATATCCGTACTTACGGGAATCACGAAGGCCAGCTGACTTTTGTTGAAGCTATCTATCAAGGCTTTGAACCAACCAGTATGCCACAACTCTGTCACTGTTCAAACGTTCATAAACCAATTAGAAACAAAGGTGCCAAAAAAATAATGACCTTTTTAATCTCTTTGAAATGTGACACGTTTGTATTTTTCTGTTCTAAGTTAAACCAAGATTGTTCAACTCAATTTTCCCTTGTTTGCTACAGGAGAAATATTTTGCCATGCTTATATGCACATGAAAACACTTCACTGATATCTAGTGACTGCAGAGGTATAAAACTACTCATCATAACCTTTCTGTCTGCAGGTATAGGTGAAAAATGCTCTCTTCCCAAGAACACGCATGCTGTACAAAAGAACCTGTAATGCTAGAAAAAATGTGTAAGTAGGAAAGCTGTGACTGAAGGATTAAGCAATTTGCAGTTCATCTCAAAGAAAGATTGCTTTAGGACTCAGCATAGAAACTCTGACCTTTGGAACATGGGCCAAATCCCTATCACATTACAGCAATATAAGACAAAGCAGAATCTGGATGCAACTACACTTGCCACGTGCTGGTTTGGAATGCCCAGTATTACAGTGACTTTTGTATGAAATGTGAAATACATGGCTGTTGTACAGAAAGAATCCATTACATCCAAAATCCCATGTAAATAGTTACACTTATGTAATTTGGGGCACTTAAGGGAAATTCTTGCCTTTTCATGCATTACGAGTGTGAAACTCCATTTCACATGGCAGTTTTGCTGGTGTTCTAATAGGGGAAGAGAAATAGGCCCTGCTCGGTGCCACAGCATCCTGCACTCGTGGTCCTTGTATCTACGAAGCAAGAAATTACTTACAATGTGCGTTGAAATGGATTGTCAATCTCTCTTTCTGTATCAATACATTGGTAAAGCATAAAAACACCTTACACTGTGTACTGTGAATAGCACAGAGCTTATCTATGTCAGATGTAAATGTACTTTATTACTGTTTTGATCAATGGAAGCAGAAAGACCCTGAAAATGAAGAAATTCCAAAAACTTATAAAGCTGCTTTTAGTAGCACAGTATTGATGAAGCAACACAGCTTGAGATGTAAAGTCATCCTTAAAATGCTGAAAGGTATTTCCATGAGAACTACATTCCTCTGAAAAAATAGATCAATCTGAAATGAATATTCCAAAACTAGTTTACCTCTTTGCAGTTTTCTGAATTGGAAAAGTGTATGAGATCATCATTGTACATCTCTTGGGTATTGATGATGTCACTGTATTCTTTCTGACTGAGATCCTCTGGGTTAATTCCATTGGCTCTTAAAAACTCTTGGTAAGCCACACTGAAAGCCTGACCAATTGACTGAGCTATCAGCTGTGCCTAGAATGTAGAACAAAACACAGCTCAGAGAAAGGACTGATTGATAGACAGTTCACCACTGAAACCGTAAGAAACAAGAGAGAGATTGGACAGAATCAAAATAAAGGATCCTGCAAAGTTGCTACATCAGTATGGATATAAAGTCACTTCAAGATCAGTTGTACAGAAAGAATCCATTACATCCAAAATGAAATTGCAAACTCCATTTAAAAACCCTGTTGATCTCCTTTCATCAGCACGTTGCAGTAGCAAGCAGCCATATGCTATTTGTGTACTTGTTCCAATAAACACTGGAGAGTACTGGCTTTGTACCAATATGGAACAGAGCTTACAGAAAGACTGTCACAAACCCTGCTTCTGATCACAGTATGTTTGCAGGAGTGATGAGAGAACGGATGCCCTGCTTGCACGTGCCTTCAGACATGTATGCACTGATGATTCTGGTTGTTGTGTCACCTGCTGCTTTTCCACATTGGTTTTATAAGACTGAAAACACTGCTTCAACAAAACCATCTGCTCTCCTATTACTGCCATGATACCTGTCTCATATTGCCAACAAACCAGTAATAGCCCTGCTTACCCACTGCACATCTACAATAGGTATTCCCATTAACACCTTGACTAGCAATGTCAGGGATGCTTTCAAGAACGCAGCCAGAGCCATGATTATAGCTTGTTAATGTTAAGAACAACTCTTCAAAATCCCCTGTGTCTTTATTAATTTTTGGAGCACTTATCTGCGCATGCATTTTACTACAGTATGGAATAAAAGATGACTTCCCATTACAGTGGGCTGTATAGTGAGTACAATTAATGAACCATTACAGTGACTGGTATTTGGATGTGTCAGAAATATATATACATTAGAAAGAAATCTACAGAAACCGACGATGATGATGGTAATACTAACAACTTTGCACATTCAGCACACTGCAAAAGTCAACTATTATTGAACTGCCGTAAAATTTACTTTCTTGTTCCACTAGATGGCACTGGAACACAGAGAAACAGAGGTAGAGGTAAGTAAAAGGAATTTGTAGTCAACTTTTTCTACACTTGAATTTTTTTTAATTTTCCTATTCTGAGTTTACTGCAGCACACAGGAAAATGCCACGTTGAGTTTTGTGTATTTGTGGTTTTCAGGTACTGTATTCTGTCATCAGGGGATATGAGTAACTCACAATGATCTGAGGAGGAGTTAATTGCATCTTACAATGTAACTCTCTAAAAATATTACTAATCAAACCTATAAAACTATTCTGGAAATGCAACACACTTTCTTAGGCAGTAGGTACGTGCTAAATGCATTATGAATGCATAGGGTTTTCTGGACAACATTGTAAATCTAAATCTTCTTGCAATCTACCAGTTAGATACCCAGTGTTTTCCTTGATGCTAAAAGGTGGTTTTCTTATTTCAGTCATGCTGCAGTACACAAAAGCACCAATCTGCTTGACTGGAAAATGATTTTAGAAAATCAAGGACATAATTAGCCTAGCCAGTCACAAATCATTCCTTCATATCTTAGAACATCTTTTCAAATCTTATTGATATACCAAAAGGTTTGTGGTAGTACAGAAGTCATCAAGAACATTTTTATATTGTTCCATTATTAAAGTTTATTACCAGTCCTTATTGACTTCCTTTTTCGATCTCCAGTGCCATTGCTTTCTCTGTAGTTAGTCCTTTGCTTTCGCCTCTATTCTACATTCTCAAAACAAACATGTCTAGATGTCATATTCTATTCTATTACTGCTAGTAATAGCCAGTTGTCACAGCTTAATTTCATCTATATTTCCAAGTTTTTATGAATGTTTATGAAAGTGTTCAGCATTATGTACAACTTAGAGATAATGTAATTAAGTTGCTTGAAAAGGTCACCCCAGCAAAGCGGTGGCAGGGCTGAGATACTAGGTCTGAGAACAATCCCGGTCTAGCACTCTAACCTTTAGACAATGCCATTTCTCCTTCACAGGCTTAATTGCTTTAAAATAATGAAAATGATTGCTTAGCTCAAAAAAATCTGCAACCCGTGAGTTCTGACTGTCTGAACCAAAGAACTCAGTTCTTTTTTTAATTGGTATGATAGAAATTATATTTAAAGCTGTTCCTATATAATGATGGTCAGAAATGTTTAGTACTGCCTATTACTAATACCTGTTATCTCAACTGTCAAGTTAGAAACAGACAACAAATCTTGCTTTTTCTGTTTTACTAGCTTAGTATTTTTTTCCATAAATGTTCTAGGTTGAAGTCCCCTGGTCTGCCACTTCAGACACACATATATATTTCGCTACAAAACCAAACCTGGATGTACAATAGCAGTAAAGCAAGGTTATCTTCCTTTGCCACAAGAGCTAAGGGCACGGCACGCCAGCACTTTTCACAGAGCTGAAACAGGATGCAGCAGAGATGTACAGAACTCTTTTCAACCACTACTTCTGCAATCCTATTTTGAGAACGGCTTGAAGTTCTTTCATCTTTTGGTATTTCTGATGCAAGTGAAAATTAGAATTGAAATTCAGAAGTGGTCACTCGTTTTTTAAATGGAATTTTAACAAAAAGTGGTTTAGGGCTAATATGTTATTAGATCTCAGAGTATCTTATGGCATAAAATGACTGAAATTATGCTTTCTCTTGTATAGATGTTCTGAGAGAGTAGCGACAATGAGTTCTTCCTAGGCTTTTACTTAAGAATTGCTAAACTCTTCTGGCCGTGAAGAAAAAACTCCATAAACACAAAGAACTAAACTTTCTTAGCTCTATTGCATTTATATAAAAATTCTAATTCATAATCTTTGCTAGGGATGAAAAAAGAGAACTGAAAAAGAAACAGCTGAATGTGTTCTTAAACGTCAGAGGATCAAGTCGCATGTTTGAAAGTACATATACCAACTACAGGTAAGCAAGCCATAAAGGAATAAGGACTAGATAGAGGGCAACCTTGTGCCAGGTCTGCCAAGTTGGTAGATGTTCTCAGCCACTTGGCTTCAGTTTGAAAGAGGGCCAGGACAGTTCCACCGCATTGCCAGGTGTCTGGAGGCTTATGTGTGTCATTATGTGCCAATGCGCTGAACTGAAGGATCCAATCCAGGATGAATGATCAATTTGAAATCCCATAAATAAATTTTGGCCATGAATGGCCATCGACTTCCAGACAACTTCAAATAATTAGGTATTAAAGCATTTGGGAAAGCATTGTTGAAAGAACACAAATGATTCTATAGGACATGAGACAAAGAATGGATATTTTGGGACTGAGGAGGAGACATGAATTTGCAACGTGAATTTGTAGAGACAGAAAAGAGATATGAATATGGACAAATAACTGGCTAATGTTTCCACAGATTTACCTGTAGCTTCAATCAGAAAAGATTATTGACAACAAAAATTCATTCAAGAAATTAGATGTAATTTCAGAGATTCTCTAAATGACACGTTTAAATAAGTTGAATTCCATTTACTTACATCTTCTGATTCAAAGACATGGCATATCATTTTGTACTGCTTTTTTCCTTCCTGGGCACCAGGTGTTGTTTCAATACAGTCTTGAGAAGCTGATCTTGGCATGCGGCGTCGCGCCATTAAAACCACAATGTTACCAATATCAGCAATATATGAGATTGTGCGCAGCGCATGATCCATCATTGTTTCCTACATAAAGCAAAGAGAAATAAAGTCATTCTTCATGCTTGCTGTTACTCTACAAATGCTGCATCTTCCCTCTCCTTGATGGCCTATTGCTTGAGAACGACAAAATCTACAGACGCACTTTCTATGGGCCCAGATCTGACATTCCCTACGCAGTCAATGGGCCCGAACTCCAACTGAAGGCAAATGGCTGTTCAAGAAATTGGCTTCAATGGAAGTGTTCCCTGAGCAAATACATGGTTGCTATTATAAAGCAATAATTAAGATCTATACTAATGTTTTATAAACATTTTCATGCTGTTGGAAAATGACATCTCCCTTTTGTATTGGTTTTGCTGAATGAAGCAGATGCATTTCACAATGACAGAACAAGTCTTAGGGAAGTCATATGTATATAAGAGAATGTTATAATTTCCCGATTTTTTTTTTAATCATGTCCTATAATAGCAATAATACCTAAGGTAACATTTCCTCACATGCATCAAAGCGATACTTACCTTCTTTATAAAGAGCTATGAAGGCAGTTATTTCACCTTCTCTGTAGGCAGAATTTTTAATACTTTTTTCTGGCTACCTACATATCTCAGATCAGTTTGGAGGGAACTGGTCCAGTGTCTGGGCTCACAGTCAAAACCCTATTCCAATGAATGTCATTAGGCTGCCAGTTCGGCTGTGCTGGGAGAACTCAACTCAGAAGAGCTGTTGCCTGTGAGAATTATTTTAAGTGGAAACCTGTCCAAGCTTCATCCTAGTGAACATTTCTTACATAAGAACACCACGAAGAGTACTAAATATAAAAAGTCGTGAAACTTCTATCGCAAATCCCTGAGCTCTGCATACTTTTAATTACTTTAGCCTTTTAAACTCTTTCTTTCTGCTATTAGCAGGGAAATCCCAACCTACTACTTCCAAATGTTTTTCTCACAGGAATATACCGTTATTCAGTGGCTTTGATTAAGTATTGAGTTGCCTTGGACAAATGAAAACTGAGTGCATATTTATAGTCAGAGAAGGATATGTTGTCACTAAACTTGTTTTATTTCAGATATCACTACTTTATCTTTTGTTTCCATCTCCAGTTCATGCTTCTATCAGTTGTTTCTTATATAAAAGAGCAATGAGGTCCCAGAAGGAAGAACCTTCAAGGACATTTTATAACAGTTTCTGTGCATCACTAAGTATGAACTTGTAGTAAGTTTTATTATTTCTGAACTCAGCATTAAGTATGAATAAATTCATGTGGCTCAACAGCTCGCAGTCTTATTTTCATTAAAAGGTTTCAATATGAAAAATAATGTTATTTTAATAAAACAATGTATGTGACATTGCTACAGTGATAATTTCAAAAGGTTTTGATATATTTAGGACTGCAAAGACAAACAGAATGATATACTTGTTTATACTACTGTTTTAGACAATTATTTGTACCTTCATACAGTTTTTATTCAAGATACTGTATAAGCAGCCTGATTTCTCCTTTAGGTTTTTTAAATAAAAATAAATAAAAAGCCACAACTTCTCTAAGTTCCCAGAAAGGCATGTTGCTATGGAAGATGTTTCATAATGGTAAGAACCTTTTAGGTTTAAAATGAGAGTTTTAGGAATGCTCATGCAATCAAGTAATCTGATTGACTGTACTTCCTTTAAGTGCAATGAAAAAATCACTATTACTGAAGTCTGTGTATAATCAAGGAGGAAGAGAAATTCCTAGGGAAAAAAGGTAATATAACTTATGTTAGTAATACTTACCTGGCAGATATTTTGACAATTTAAACAAAATATTAGAAAAAGCCTCCTAGCTGTAAGGACCCATAGAAGCCATAAACCGATATTTTTAAGGCAGCGATGATTTACATTTTTTCCTGAGGAGACATTCAAGGACTGTATGTTGCTCTTCACTGTGTGATTGTGCTGTACCTCCTCACCCCCCTACTGCCCACATATCACCATCTGACTTGAGGTGCTCGTCCTCGGTACCCGGAGCAGTCAGCCTCTGCTCCTTCTCAGTTTCAAACAAAGCCAGACTCTGCTTTGCCGTCATGTGAGTAAAACGCCTGTGTCCTGTTACAATGGTCACACGATATGTGCACTTCTTGTGTGACAGAGAGGATGCTGGAGGAGACTCATGAGAGGTAATTTCAATATCAGGCTGCCAGGGTAATTAATTCAGATGTGGCTGGTATGCTGTCCTGAATCCAATCTGTTACCATTGGTTGAACATCCTTGTTTTAAGGCAAAAAAGAGTCCAAATCCTATTTTTATGGGACATTTCAAACCTGAGCTTTATAGGTTTCTTAAACTGGATGCTGCTTACTTTAAAACCTTATGCTAAGTACTTATTTTAATTAAGATAAAGCTTTCTATTGAAACAAAGACCAAGAAAGTGCCTCCAAAGCATGTTTTGTTAGCTTTGTTTTCTATCATTTCTTTACATATTTTGCTATTGTAGAGATGAACTATTCTCTTCTTTAAGAAATCAAAAAGGCCCATCTCAAAATTCCTTCTTGCTGGGGTCATTCATCAATTTGGAGGGTTTTCCAGACTTTTATTTATTGCTCAAGCTGGAAACAACCAGAAACATAATAGTTTTATCGATCAAACTAGCTGAGGATGTCCCCTTTCCCCCCCCAAACAGCTAAAAACATCCACCAAATTCTGCCTGAATTGGAATTAAAAAACACTTAGCATTGAATCAATTTGATTTGCTTTACTTTGTGATCTTTATTAGTTTGAAGTCAGTAAATTGCGTTCTGATGTCTAACATATCTTTGGTTCTTGGCCAAGACTGAGGTTGTCTCTGCTGCTTTTGGCATCTGCTTGGGTACATATGTGGATATTTCTAATGTGAAGAAAGAAAAATTGACTACAGGTTTGTTTTTGTTTTGTTGTGTTTTTTTTAACTAAGGCAGCCTTTTGTTTTTTTCTTTTTTTTTTTTTTTATTATTTGCTAGTGGCTCTTCCTGTGTATCAGAATATCCCACTGAGAAGCATGAGGTCAGTTTTCATCTAACTCAATCCTATTAGACGGCTGAGGTACCTTCCTTGCTGTGTCTGTAGTGGCAGTGTTTCCCTTGATATCTCATCTTCCAAAAAACCCTATAATGTGGTATGAGATGATACATGATTTTTATCATTTATATAAGCAGCAGCATCCTTTATATTAACAGCTAGGTATTAGTTTACCATTAGTTGAACAAATCTCTAAGGCCTAAGAGAAGATGATTGTTCCTCAATTCAACAAGAGTAATTGTTTCAAGAATTTCAGTACAATTTAACTTGACAGAGACAGAAAAATATAAATAATCATTGTTTCTTAGAACCACCTGTCTTACTGAAGAGAATCACTACCCATAAAATTATTGTAACGATTCTTCTCAGGCTTGAAATAAAATGTTTTATGCTTATCCCTAAACTATGAAAAGTGATGATGGTTAAGAGGTGGTTTTGGGGGGTGTCTCTAAGGGTTGCAGGGGCTCAGTGTAGGATTTATAGCACTTCTCTCAGTATGGAAAAATGTTTTATAATGGACATCTCTCAGCAGGATCTTGAGAGCTCTGCAGAGATAATTGCTTTTCTGCAGAGATAATTGCTTTTCAGCAGTCTGCACTAAGTATTCTGTAAGGGTGTAATCATACATGCAGTGTGCACAAGAGTGAATGGACTGGGAAGATGAATGCATTTAATCTCACTTGCCAAGAAAGTCTTTCTGTCCTTATAAGGACACAACAACACTTCTGTGTTAAGTAACAGAAGTTACTCAAAGGTTTTTTTGTATTTTCCTGTTGTAGGGGTGAAAGCAGTCATTCCCCCACTCCCTCCCACCTTTTTCCTGTCTAATGCAATTACAATTAGGAGTAAGGCAAATAATATATAGTGACTGTAAACATGTCTTTACTTTTGACTTACTCGTGACCTGACTTTTTCTTTTCTCACTCCATATTCCATTTTACTCTATTTTCTATTACCATTATCTCATTTTCACCTTCTCTCCTCCTTTGTTACTTTCGCATGAATCCCTCCATCTCTGCTTCTCTATTCTTTCCCTCATCCCTTTTCTAGTCCCATCCATTCCATCCTTGTTATCCTTATATTTGTCCTTAGAAATTCAGCCTCTCTCTTGGCCTTTTTCAAGACCCCTGTTCTATCTTCTCCTGTCCAGATTCCCCTT
Source organism: Pygoscelis adeliae (assembly GCF_000699105.1). Classification (NCBI taxonomy): domain Eukaryota; kingdom Metazoa; phylum Chordata; class Aves; order Sphenisciformes; family Spheniscidae; genus Pygoscelis; species Pygoscelis adeliae. The sequence goes on along the minus strand of NW_008824536.1, from coordinate 173,590 downwards.
TCTCAGAATCTCTCTTCCTTTCTAAGGAACTCTTTTAGAATCCCATTTGTTGTCCCTCTTGAAACCCAAAGAACACCTGAAGGAGGAAAACCTAAGCGTTTTCCAAGCTTTCAAGTGATGTAGTCCTGTGGAAGTGGGAATTACACAGCCTAACGAGTCAGCAGATTTTATGGAACCAATCACCTACCAGAGGCTCTGCACATACACATTTGTGACCTCTGTATCTATCTTTTTCTCTGCTAGTTTTCCCAGTTGCTTCACTCCCAGCTTCTCTTCACTGAATGAGCAAAAAGATGGGAGAGGCTGTTCATGCACTGCCTGCAAAGCCCGTAAAGCTGCGGCAGTCAGGGAAGAATGGCTCTCATATGAAGCAGGCATGTGGCCAAACCTAAGGTTGCTTTTACTACACATACTAAACAGGTGGTCAACTTGGGCTGAATGTATTCAGTAACTAAATGCATAAGCAACTAAAAAGCGGCAGGGGTGCCATGTCCCAGTGTTGCTGAGGGCTACAGAATCACCAGAGCTGGCTCTGTTCCAATGTGGCAATACACCTTACTGGTGCTACTCAGCATTTTGAACCCTGCTGCATGTCATTTTTTAACTGAGAATTTTACGTTTTAAATCAGCTGCTACCTCATGTGAGCTATACAATGCTACAGATGGATTAAAACATGGATGGCACACTGCAGAAATAGGTTTTATATAATTGATAAAGCCATGAAAGAACAGATTGTCTCTGCCAGCTGCCACACCAGCTGAAATAGACCTATGGTAATTACACCAGTCAGGAAACTTCACTAGCACTGAAAAATATTATCAAGCCAAAAATGCAAAAGCATGCCAACAGCAATGCTAAAAAGTCATAGGAATAAGTTTCTTACAGCTCTCTGAAAGACCCAATGTTAAAAAAAAAAAAAAAAAAAAGGGGCAAAAAACCCAGGGCAAATGCCAGACAGCTTGTAATTATAATAATTTCCAATATTGCTATTCCCATCTAGTTGAACAGCTCATACTAGACACCATTCCTCATGGTGCATTGCATTTTATATCACTAGAAATCGCAGGGGAATCGGGAGAATAAGATAACAGTTACTTTGACAAAGTGTTTATGGTCTGCCTCAAAGGACTTTCCTTTTTTATTTTTAAAAGGGTTGGTGTTCAGCT
>NW_008824536.1:160550-172406 GCF_000699105.1 Pygoscelis adeliae | reverse complement strand
AAAGAGTGACTTCCACCAAGACTAATCCTTACTCAACAAAGAGAACTTACTATTTACTGCCATACATTCCAACTATAAACTGTAGCTGTTCATTTATCAATCATTGTCTGTAGTCATCTTTATGCTGATAATTACTAGCATTTTATTTTCTGCTAATGCAAAAAGTAGTCATAAGCTTTGGTAATATACTCTCTGGATGATGCACATCTATCATGAGGTCAACAAAAGGCTGAGCCATAACAAATAGTGGTATTGGTTATCATGGATGAAATGCAGTATCAGGACGATTTATGGATGGCAGATTGTAAATACTGCTGCCCGTGTTAGATGGAATATTCTACTCCTCATCTGGCTCCATCTCTTGGGAGTTTTAGTGACACATTAAGGACATTTGCATATGTTAAAAGAAAAATAATCCACTTCCTGGAGATATGATCATTACCCTCACATTAAAAGATAGTAACGCTCTCTTAAATTTCAGGAAGAAGTAGGTGCCTCATGGTTTGCATTGTTCGAAAAACAAAATATATACTAATTGAAAACAAAACAAAATCCTAAATGTAGAGTGCTACATTTGTCTTTATTGAAATACCTCCTATAGTTTCAGCTCACTTCTTCAGTTAGCCATGATATTTCTGAACTCCGATCTTATACACCAGGATACAAGTTCAATAACCATTTTCTCTTTCCATCTTCCAAGTTGTTTATGAAAATACTGAACAGTACTACATCAAAGAAACTTGTTTGTGAGTCTCCCTCTCTCTTTATATTGCCATCTATATGGCAATATATGAGAAATAAGTACACTCGGAAATTTTTTTAGCCTGCTTGTATCTCTTTTATCTAGATCATATAATCTAGAAAATATTATATGAGCTAAAAGCCTTATTTAAGTCAATACGTGATGTGTGCTGCTTCTGTGCCATGCACAAATATATTCCCCATCACAAAAGAAAACAATTGATTTGACGTGATTTACTTTTGATAAATCTGTGCTGACTTTTGCTCATCTCTACTCACAAACTGCCTACAAAGGGTTTGTTTGTTTTGATATCTTTCTGACAGTTAAACTTACCTATAATCCTTAGTCTGTTCTGCTACTAAAAAAAAAAGAAGACTAAATATTACCTTAATAAGTTCTGGAAGACTATCACTGAAAGGATAGCATAAGGTCGCTCCAACCATTTTCCAAATACTACAAGATGAATTTTCTAGTTTGGCTATATCTAGCTTAACTAAGCACTTTCTAAATGGTTTGTTCTTTATTGTAACTTGAGGTCTTACCATTTTTCAACTGCTGTTAGCTGCATACAGTGGAGTTTTTTAGTGAAAACTAAAGAAAAAAAGTAACTAAAATTTCCCTTTTCAAAACCTCTCATAAGAATGAAAATTTAAACGCTTGCTGTAAGTATGATCAAAGTCTAAGAGATCTTGTGAGATTACTGTACTTAATATTGGGATCAATGTATAAATTGTATGCATTTAATTGTAAATTCCTTAAAAAAAAAAAGCTCCTTATGAAGATCGCCTCTTATAGAATATATATATATGTATTCCTAGAAGATGAGGCTGATTATTGCTGTGGTCTCCAGATGCTTCTTTAATATAAATAATTAATAATTTACCTTAGGCAAAGAGGATGGTAGCTGAGATGTGATATATGGAAAAATTGGAGGTTAAATGTTCAAAATGGCAAGATACGAATAGCTTAGTCAAAGCAGCAAATGACTTCCCTGTTAGACTGTAAATTTGGGTACTGAAACTGTTTCAGAGAAACAGGGTACGTGCATTCTGAAAGACTTTTGAATCTTTTCCTAAATTGAATTATAGGTCTCAGTAACATGCAGACATTTTCCAATACATCAAATAAGCAAAACTGGTGTCAGTGTTACTGCATTTGCAAATGGCAAGTGTTACAACAATAGCACATCTAACACTGCTCTTTCTGAATATTTTCACAACCGTGAATTTATCCAAATTTATTGAAGTTTCCCACTAATAGTATAAGAGCACAGTCTAACTCAATATTATTCTTGAAGAGTTTTAATCATAACTTACCTGTGTGTCTGCATTTAAAACTTTGATTCTCTGTGTGGAGATGAACAGATCCACTTCAGTCAAGGCCTGGGAATCTCCCTCTGAAGTCTAAAAGACAGATGCTTTATTACAAGGGGAATTTTAATTTCCTCTTTAGAATGACAAATTCACTGATAGCTTTAAGCATAATGTGATGTGAGGCAATCACACTGTTAAACCACTACAAAGACGGCTATTCAAAGGTTTCTCTAAATACATGCAAAGAACGCATTTATTGCATAGAAAGAGTGAAGCATACTCTGATTTTGTGGGTAAGAGTGACTTTTTGGAGCCCGTGGGACTGACAGCTCAAGTACTAAAATTCTCTATTTATAGCCAGAACAGGAGAAAGAGTATGGCTGTTTCTTCCCCACTGTCTCATTGATGCACTTCAGTACTTGAGGTACCGGAATTGAGAAAGTAGGAGAACTGACAAAGTGACTTACTCCCCATCAGCTGCTTAGCTCTTGCCATCTTCAGTGAGCTCACCAAAAGAAGTGCAAGCTAGTGCTCAGTACTGTGGTGGGTTTTAGGGTTTTTTTAGATTTTTAGTTTAGTTTCTTTCTAGACAATAAAGAACTGAGCGCCGAACTAATATTTCTCTCATATCACAGAGAGCCATCGGCTGACTTTTAGACCTCAACTTCTGAGCACTGCTCACTAGGGAAACGGTTCCATATCCCACTAGAAAACATGGTCACAGAGCAAGAGGGATTACAGTGTAAAGCCCCATGGCTTCCTAAGTGTGAGTCCTGGCTCTGCCCATGTGAGAAAACAGGAGAGAAAGTGGCAAAGCAGCTGCTGCCTGTCACTGAAGCATCATCCAAGAGCTTATGTAATACTCTTGAGTTCCAGCAGGAACCTATTTATTTCTCCAGGCTACTTGTCCACAGCGCACTATTGCAACTGGTATTTAGCAGCACCCATGTTAGCAGCCTCAGAATAAAATGGCCACAGACTGTATCACCCTGTGCTAAAGGCAGGCATCAGTCTCCAGGTCAGAGACTGGTTCTTTGATGAAACAGTGCAAGGGAGAATGATGTATTTGCTGCTCTCTTCTGTAGTTATAAAGGCTTAGCTATGCCTATAATTCATTCAGATTAATTTTATTTGAATTAAGTCTCATCCAGCAAAATACAAAGCAAGCACATACTTTGGCACAGATTACTTGCCTTGCTTTCATCCAAGACCATCAAAAAGAACAAGATTAATTTTAGTGATATTTTCGTCAACTGTATTGAGTTAAGTGAAGTACAGTTTTTAGCTGAGTGAAATGTCTCCTGTATGAATTGTTCCAGGTACTACCTGGTAAATTTATTTTATTTGTTTTAAAATATTGACAGTATTTTAATAAATATACAGTAAGTCACAGGCACATGAAATACATCTTACTGCTTTGGTTAGTAAAATAAAAATAAGCATTACATTAAAAAAAAAATCTCCTGGATAACATTGGCTTTATATCTGGACTAAACAAATCACAGGCATTCAACAGAAGAAGAGCAGCAGACAGGCACTCCAGCAAATGAACAATGAGGAAAATGAGTTCATTTTATTCCACCCAGTGTTCTACTACTTAACAAAGAAGAAACCAAAATGACAACTTTATGAGGACCCGTAATGAAAGACACAACACTCCATGGAGAACAAGTACAATAAAAATGTAAGTAAACATTCACATTCAAGAAAAACAGTTTACACACCGCTTTTTTCTTGATTTTAGCCGCCTTTTGCATCCTCTGAGGAGTAGCATAAAAAAAGAATGCAGACAGATGTACACACAAAAAGAGAAAAGACAGTGTGGGAAGTCAGGGAAAGCTTTTGACTATGAATCCAGACTGTTAAAAATTAAAAATTTGGGGGCAGTGGGAGAAGGATGTGCAAGAGAGAAAGATTTGTGTATATCTTATGCAGTTCTCAAGCATAATTGGATTTAATGGCATTATGCATGTTGTTGATTGATTAAAAAAAAAATGGTTCCAAAGAGTGTTGTCTGTTAACAGCTGCTCATAACATTTATCCTGCTAAATATACAGCAGTCTAAAATGACAGTACATGCACTATTTTAAACTCAAGGTTTTCTATCAATATTAATCATACGTCTACATGTAATTGTTGAACAAAATGTAACTCCACCTCTCTTCCATGACTATCTAAAGTAGTCAAGTATCCCTGAGAAATTAGGATTGCTATTAATACACAAAACAATTTTTAGGGAGCTAATTGCAATAACAATTACTTACTGCTTGAGACATCACAATATGCTAAACAGAAATTCAAAGGTTTGGAAAGTTTAAAGAACTGGACCTTTCTTGCCTTCCATCTGTGTCTAAATGCCAAATCAATCATCAATCATGACAGTCTCTTGCTAAGTAAATGATTTTCCCGAACTGTTTCCTTCAAAAACATGCAGTTTTGCATGTTTCAAAAACATTGCAGTTACCAATTAAATATTATATTGACTAAGCACATAATTTTTCTATTAGCATTTAAATCTACCTCTTTCTAACCATGCGTTTACTTAGATGAGGTATTTACAGCAGATCCACAAAAAATTGTAAAAATCTCCTACTTGATTATTAACCAAAAAAAGCATTTTTTTTACACAGCTATATGAAGCAGTCTATGCTATGTTATTTACACAGAAATTGTTCACTGTAAGTAACAGCAAATCCAAACACAATAGTAATGAATCTTCTTGTCCTAAAAAAGTAATAGGAAAATTCGATATATTGAGAGTAATCTTCGCAATTTGTAGTAAGTTAAAGGAATTAATGACGTAAGAGGAAAACCACAGTCAAACAAATATCCTGTGCTTTGCCATTAGAATATTTCCTAATTGCAATCTGAAATTTGTCTTTAACACTTGAATTCTTCATACAGCTTCCAAACAATTTTGAATAGATTCTGGAATAATTTATATTTTGTTCCTCAGAGATGCTGTACGTATTTTCATAACAAGCACTGGAAACTAGTGGTATTTACAGGATTAGATCTATACTCACGTAAGTGCACTTCAGAATAGGTTTGAAGCTGCAGATCCTGTACTGTTTAGAGATGAACTGTCAAAGGACCAGAGAGTATTCTACAAACCGTAAAAAACCCCTACCTTAACACGGCTCACTGCCTCTTGGGCCTGCATCATTCTTATGTTTTTGGAAGGGTTGCGCTCAGAGAGCAGCTGTGTAGAGCCCAGGTAATTGGCTGCAAAGATGATTCCATCAATGAGGTCTTCAGGTTCACAAGGTCCTGGAACTGACATGAGACATTTATAGTTACTGCCTTTCAAAAGAGGGTAGAGAGATGAGAAATTGAATAAAGGATATTGAGGCTTGAACAACCTTTTCAATACCTTTTCTAATATGAAACAGGTGAAGAAATCCAGTGAAAAATAAATGATGTTTTTCCCTGTAATCATTTCCCAAAACACCACATTAACCGAACATACAGTATTTAAAACATTGCATAATGGTTTAATTGTGGAATTCTAGAGGAAAAATCACTGGTAAATTTTTGCTGTGCCACACTGATAAATACATTGGAATTATTTGCAAGTTTCAGAAATGCTGATAGGTTCCTTTATCATAACTTTCTTACTGTTCATATGTATGACTGTTACAGTGCATGACCTGAACTTCTGCTTGCATACAGATTTACGTTTCCACATTTTTTTGAGAAGGTTGTAGAAGTACACGGTCCCCAAACATTAGCTCTGGCAAAAATACTGATGAACAATGGGCACAAAGGTATACTTTGCTTCAGCAAAGTCCACCATGAAACTTAACAGTTAAGAAAGTTTAGGAAACAAGAAAAGTAGGCATCTTGATGCAGTTTAGTTGTGTGTAAGGCCTGAATTCAGAGTCTGATAGAAATACGGTTCCCAGGCTGGTACAGATTGTATAAACTGAGAGCTGGAGAATCATGCTTCAGCATGGGAGTTCAATAAAATGTTCACAGTCTCGTCAATGGCATCTGCACAACAGGTCATACAGCCTTTTCCTTTGAAAGCAGGGAAGTCACAGAAGGTAGTTATGGAAAAGGAGCACATGGAAAGAGTATGAAAAATTTCATGTTAAAAAAGAGAGGAAAATAGTGGAACTTGAAAACATCTTGATATTTTTTAAATTTTAGCCTTCATTCAACAAAATGCCTTTGCATACACTTAGTATTAATTACATAGTGATTTTGGTGAGATTCTAATGTTAACTTGTATTTTGCAAGTTGTTTCTTTCCAAGGATGAAAAAGAGCGGGCAGGGACAACAGAATAAAGGATAGTATTTATATCATACTGGGACTATGCTCATCATTCTCTTTATTCGGCTGTTAAGCTTTACATCTAGCTTGATTAGATCAACAGTAAAGAACAGTCATTCCAGAGTTTGGCTGAAATCTCTCGACAGTGAATATCTTCTGTTCCTCAACAGTTTTATACAAGAAATTTGCTTTGAGCTGCATCAACTTGCCAAGCTGCTAACACATTTTTTTTAAGTACATCAATCTCATGTGTGAGGAGAAAAATGACACTGAAGGGAGATGCTAATTTAAAAAAAAGTTTTCTTGTACAGTGCATTAGTTCAATTTATTTATAATCAATTGAATGTGGAAGATTAATATGTGGAGAAAGAAAAATATACAGCATGAATGCTGGTGAAATTTACTGAAACAGTGGTTTGCACATATATCTTTTAGTGGGCATTCCTATTCCTTGTTTTCCCATTCTAATTTAGAAGAAGTCTTCCAACAGAAAATAAACTTGATTAAGAAGTGACTTTCTTCTTCAAGCAATGCTGCTGACACCTATACTTCCATGCAGACCTCACATTCACCTGCGGGAAATGTCAACCCCCAGCAAAAAACCCAGAGTCTTTGTAATTCAGTAATCAAAGTATATAAGCACATATAAATATTTATACCAGTCCTGCACTCTTCAGAGAACCGATATTAACTAACAATGCTCACACAAAATGGAGCTACTTGTTTTGCTAGCAAACACCGTAGTTTCAAGCTTCGAAAGGATAATTATATACCACAGGAGGACACATTTTGCTTTAGATCACATCCGTACAAATCCAGTAATGGTTTGGATCTTCATTATAACTCATTTTACTCATTAACTCCTAACTCCATTTACTGTATCTCTGTTCCTCTTTGCTTACATCTTTGCACCATTACATTTTTCAGCAGATGGATGATGTATTTTATATGGTACCTCTTCTGATGATATTATTCATACGTCTATTCAGGCCTAAAATTTAGTCTCATACATCTACTTCTTTCAGCATGCAATAAAATATTAATGTTGGATCATATTGACATCTTGTTTCAAGGGTAGCAAAGAGGGAAATTAATTAAAGATGTGAATTTAATGTTAAGTTAGCAAAACTTCATTAGATACCTGCATCAACACGCTCATTCAAAATTAAAGTGTCTTTAATTTTGTTTTCCTTCATTCACTTCAGGCTAAGTAAATCAGGCTAAATTGAATCAAGGTTGCTTTAACTCTGAAATACGCTTACCCACATAATATTTAAATCAGTTTAACTAACCTCCTTTAGTAGTTAATTTAGATTAATTTTCTCAAAATATTTTGTCTGTCTGAACACAAGTAAAATTGCAATTCTTGGTACAAATTCTAATACAGTCATTACTACATCAAGCAAAGACCAAAATTCTAAGAGTCTGCGGGATTTGTCAACAAAAAAAGTTGTGCTGGTTATTTAAAACATACCAGTCCTTTAATCTACTTCCTTTCCATCCCAAAAGCTCTGGCTGAACTCAGGAAAGCTTGTTTTCTCCTCAATTACTTTCAAGAATGCAGAATTTGGCCCACTTCTGGTTATATCGGGACTGGTTATATACTTGATTTCCAAGTCACTGATAAGCTATGTCAAAGGCACTTTCCTTCCAAAGACATGTTTAGAGATCTATTTTTATGTATACACTGCTAGCATCTCCGAGCATGAAACAGTAAACCCCACCATATCTTAGGGGTCTGTGAAATTAATGTGTTACAAAGGAAACAACAAATTCTTCTCATGTCTTGGCTGTTTGGTGACAGCAATGGTGTTTTTAACTAATTTGTCTGAAAAACTTCTTGCACATGGAAATAACCTAGAATTTTAAGCAATTTTATTATCCTAATTTTATTTAGTTGGATTCTTTAAAGACTGGGGTTTTTTTGGTTGGATATGGTTTCATCACCTCTTCATAGCATTAGAAAGTGATTTTTTGCAGAATCATTATACTAGCAACAAATTCTGCAACATCATGTATAAAACAACAGCATGTATAAAATGCTTATAGCAATAGCTAATACAGACACCCCAGCCCCCCCAAAAAAGGCACGTTGGGCAGAAAACATTTCCAACATACATTTCCCATCATGAAGGCAATGTAAGCAATTGTCAGGTAAAATAAGACATCTGTTGGAAGGATGGAATGGTATTGAAAATTGCCAGGGTCAAATTGGGTTACCCGAGTGTTTTCTTCCCTTATCTCTGACTGCTTTAAATAATATAAAAATGCAGACTTGGCTGAGGTCCCAGCTCATCAGAGCACTTAAGCATGCCCTTGACTGTAAGCATGTGTAAGGCTTACTGATAAGGAAGGAAAGAAAGAAATAGATTTGAAACTTTAAGATAAATTTGGTGTGAACAAAGATTGGAATTTTATATTGAGTATCGGTGCTTAAATATTAGATAACTGTTTCTGAAAAATCTAACTAAATTTCTACACTATCTTATCAATGCAATAGAGATTACCTGGTTTTCTGCTGATCTATTAATGCCACAAGTATAAACATTTCTAGACTAAGTAGAAAAGGTCTAAACATTTCTAAGTTAATTTATCTGTTGTTTTCACAAAATAAGAAAAAGAATACTCATTCAATAATTTAGCATAACTGAATTTAATAATCTGTTAGGAACATATTCTTATGTTTATCTAAAATCGTGTGTAAACCAAGGATTCAGACAGTATTTAGAGACCGCGCTCAGAGCACAAAAGCACTTTCAACTTCCTGGTGAGAACCATCATATTCCATGAAGTCACTGAGACCTTAGGGTGCGTGGCACTGCAGCAGATTTTGCATAAGGAGTAAATGGACACAGAGCATATGTCACCTTGCAGAATGCCTATCTACAAGTTCCATATTTTGGCTGATTTCTTTACTTCATTGTGGTTGTGACTGTGGAAGGGAATGAGATTTATGGTGATAGGACAAATATAGATAGCAAAAAAGCCAGAACCCCTGAACATGGAACTAATTACCACTACAAGCATGTAGTGGTACTACTACTGAAACAATTATAATAGCAAAAGGACACATTTCCAATATTTTTTGCTGCCTGTTATCTAATTTGTTTATACGTCCACATGGCATATGAAAAATATTATGTATTCATAGAGATATAGATATAGCTACTGTAGTTAAGGAGTTGTGCTGAAAGTTAAGTGCCTGAATAGCTGAATATGAATATAACCAGAATATGGTTTTGGTATTGCTGTCAAAGCTCAGGGAAGAACAGGGAGTGTTAGCTGGCAGAATCTTTTCTTATGTGCAGTAGGGTCCTGTTCCTTTTGGGACTCTACATACAAATTAATAATAAAAACTGTGTTTTTCTTTGAATTCAGAGAGCAGTCATGTTCGCTATCATAAGCTCCTAGTGAGCTACATATTTATTTGTATTAGACAATGCCATATAATACCTGCAATAGAAAAAGCGTAATAGATAGCTTATCCTCACATACTGTGTGACTATAGAAAAAATTCAGAGAAAGCAAAATGATTGAACTAAAAAAAAAAGTATTATACTATCTAAAAGAGTATACTGACCCCTTTCCAACAGAGTAGTGAGCTGATTGATAAGAAAAAAAAAGACATAACCTTTTTATCCCAATAAAATTAAAATGTGCAGTTGTATCTGCAAGCATTGTGAGGGGTGAATTTTCTAGTCTGTATTAAAGCTCTACTCATGCTGGCCTCCCTTTATAGTTGTCCACTATACAATCAGCAGACGCTTATTACAAAGTATCAGCTTGCTTTCTTGTCTCTGCCACCTTTGGGGAATACATTTAATTTACCTCTAGTTAGGGCCTGTTAGCCAGTACATGCCAAGTGTTATGTATAATTTCCTTCAGATGTCAATCTGCGTAAAAGCGGCAATCTTTGAACTTTCCATTTGCTCTAGCTCTTCAAGAAAATGACTAAAACAGAAGTTGCTAGTCAAGCTGATGAGATCAGGGAATAGAAGAAAAATGTGTTGAACATTCTAATATTATTCTAAATTGCAGTAAGTTTTCTCTGAGTTGGGAATGGCATTAGAAATCAAGTTTTTAACATTCATTTATGGTTTCCATTGTGTGGAAAATTGTGTTCATGGCAGATCTAAGGGGTCAGATTCTTAGAAGTTTCCTACTGTCTTTTCTCACTTTACAGTGTAGACATTTCCTTTGCAGGAAGAGCTGTATGCATTTTCCCCATACAAAGTTCTTCAGCTTTCTGTGAATCACAGAATGATAATGTTTTTCAGTATAATCCCATTTTACCTCTGTCCACCTTCTTGTGTTAATAAATTGACTTATTTTTCCCCAAACAAAAAATACATAATAGCAGTGCAAAGGAGATTGAAGAAACACATGAAAGCATGGTTCTCCTAAACAGAGGATTGGATTACCAATTTTTTGTCAGATCAGGAGAACCTTTCTGTTTGTGCTGACAACTGAGATTCCCAGAGTGCAATAACGGGCATCACATCAAAGTGATACAAGGGCTGCTCTGAACAGTTAAATGACTCCTTCCTCTGCACAAGGCCATGAAGAACAGGGTGCTCTTATACCTTCATAAATCTCCACCCTGCTGGGGCCTACTGTTACCACCTTTTTTACCCCCTTCCAGATTTGTAGCTATCTCCATCTTCACCTTAATCCTTCTGAGAGCTCTATCTGCTCCTCCTTTTTATCACCACCAGGCTCCGATTGCCACGGGGGGAATGAAAATGTTAAATACTTCAATACTCAAAACTTTTCAGGTGTATTCTCTTGGGTTTGACTGGTTTTTAAAACTGTGATCTTTAAAATATATTAAAGCATTTGCTTCCATTTTATCCTACTTTAACTATGGATGATGTAAAACTTACCATCAACAAAACTTGGAAATGAAGACACTTTCTTTGTCTGTTGAGAAATAAAAATGGTGTAATTGTAACAAAATTATTTTCACAAACTGAAGTGAATTCATATTAAACAGCTGACCATTGTTTACAAAAAATCAAATTTCTATGTATAACTTCTGCATAGCCACTATTTAGCTGCAGGAATTAAGCAGTCCTTTGGTTTCAAAGACTGACATTTGGCGGGGGGGTGGTGAAACACATTACATGACAGTAATTAACCCAACCTAACTGTTACATAGTGCTGTTTACCTAGAATCTCAAAGCATTTTAAGCAGATCCCACCATACAAAAAAATAAGGGAGAGTGGGGGGAACAACATGAAAACAACCTAGGAAGTCAGCTGTCAAATGAGCAATACAAACCAGCAATTCCCAGTCTAGTAGTTTGTCCACTAGATCACACTGCCTATTAATGATATCCCAAATTTCCAATTAAGAACATTTAACAATATTTTACAAAGCACGATTCTGGGTCAGTGAATAAAAAGAACTGTCTCTGCATAGTACGTAGCATTACACTTAATCTCAGCAGGAGCCACAACAGTGCTCTTTTTATGCTACTGCCTCTATTCTCAATAAACAAGATATAGTCCTTCCATTTGCTTGC
>NW_008824536.1:117697-160529 GCF_000699105.1 Pygoscelis adeliae | reverse complement strand
AGGACAGAGGCTGATTTCTCCATTATGGGAAAAGGCTTTAGAAATGCACCTCTTCATTAATGTAACAGGCTACAGACTAAATATATTATATGTTTTTGAGATAACAGACTTCTACGTTTAAGGCCATGAATTTCATTTCATTGTGTCTAGCCTCAAGCATAACCTCATTCTGCATTCTTAGACGTCTTCTTTGCTCCAGTCTTCAGTGACAAGAGCAGGTCTGCCTATCACTGCATCTTTTTCACAGCTGACTGAGCCAGGACACATCTTACCAGAGAGGCCACTCAGAAAGATGTGAATCATTTCAGCCCTCAGCACTGAATGATGTGCTTGATATTAGGGGTTATTTAAAGATAATTATTGCTGTGGGAATTAAGCAGTCCTTTGGTTTCAAAGACTGACATTTGGCGGGGGGGTGGTGAAGAAAGAAAAAAAGCAGATGCCGATTTCTTTTTGATGCTTCTTTTGCTCTCCAATAATCCAAAAAGAGAATTTCTGAAGTGTTCTCCCTATTCTGTATGTCATCAGAAAATTTTAGGCTTGAGTACATGCCATGGACAGTTACATAAAATGAATGTGACAGCAACAGATTCATGGGTACAGTTCAAAGACTTTTCGGATTATGCAGATGTGGTATTTATTCTCCATTCAGGAAAAGAAACAGCCTAAGTATACATGTGTGAGAGGGAAAAAGCTGAGAATTCGGTGCCTGCTTTCCCTCCTGGAAGCCTGACCACAGGAAGACAGGCAGCAGAACAGCCTAATGGCCTAAGGTACCTACCTCAGGTGTATTATTATTGTCAACCGGTCCATTGAGGTCTGAACGCTGTTGCTTCCTTGGCTGCTCTAAACCATTGCACATCTATAAGAAAAAAGAGAAAGGATTTCAAATCCTTTTGTCTTCTGAAAATCTTCAAAACAAAGTACAGATTTCAGTGGAAGTCCATGGTGCAAAGATAGTCAGAAAATTTTCACCAGATTAAATAACATTCAGAAAACTTTAATAAAAATTCATAAAACATTAACATATAAAACTGTATTTAACATGTTCTCCATTATTTTATGACAGTCATTGGTCATGAAGCTGTTCTGTGTAGTTATTTATATGTAGTTATTTATATGTATTTATATGTAGTTATTTATGTGCATATTATACGTATGTATTTATATATATTTATGTGAATATTTATCAATATTCATTACTGATATTGAAATATCATAATGCGATACAATAGTTGGAATTTCCTATTGCAATTTAGCAAATATGAGATTCATATAAAAATGTTGAGCTGTTTAATTATAATAAAAGATGTACTTTGATGTAAATAATAAGACATTTCAATTATCATAAAGTACCAGTTACACTACTGATTTAAATTTAAACTAAATGATTTTATTTCAATGCAAATTTTTCACATGAAATTAAGCCAAATGCTGACATGTTCAGATTGTTCAGAAACCAAAGTCAGAATTTTTAAATGTGTTTATGCTCAGTACTGAACAAAATCAAAATAGTCCTAACAGCCAACTCTGATCTGAAAAACAGAATCCTAGCACTGGATATAGGATTCTCTGTTCATGGGAGATACCTCATGGTATCTCCCTCCTTTTGGGCCAAGCAAATCTACAGGATGCTGGCAGCACAGCTTCAGGCTTCTGAATAAATGTAAAAAGGAAAATATAAAACCTTACACAAGGAAAATACTTAGCCTTTTAAACCACAGAACACTCTTTTTCTTCTAAGTTCCAATATTCTCAGGGGCAGAATTTCTTCTCCAGACCTGACACAAGTCACAGAACACCAGCACCCGGCACAGGGAGCGCCCATGTCCCATACGTACCAAGGAAGTGAAGTTTTCATGACTCAGAGTTTCAGTGTTAGAAATCTGGAAAACTAAGGTGATTTCTGGAACAAATTTTTATAGTTTAGGATATTTCACTTTCCTTTTTTCTCAGTTTCCCCGTTATGTATAAAAAAGAGTGCCTAAATGCCACTGTCATTGTAAGGCTTCACAAATAAGAACTTGTATCAACAACTGTGCAAATGGAAAACACTGAGCCAGTATTATTTCAAAGGGTCAGCCTGAATGTTACATGTGAACACAACTCCTTTGTCTTTTGACTTTCAAATGCAATATGTAGCTGTAATCAAAGAAAAGTATGCATGTTCATCTCTAGACAAATTATTCCCTATGAGTAATATTTAGTCCGCTGAACAAAATGTGTTAATGAAGCAGGCACATGAAAGCTCTTAGCTCAGTAATGCTAATCCTCAGGTAAGATAACATACACAAAGCAAAAATTCACCCTAGTAGTAAGCAGGTTTTTAGGAAAGAAAGGACTGAGAGACACATAGAGCACCAAGACTTGGGGACCCACTGACTAGTGCCCTGTCTACATGGCTGTAGTAGCTAAGCAGCTTACCATATCCCTGCTTATAAATGCTATTCTGTTTGAGACAAGACAAATCTAATTATATTGCATGGCTAAGCTAATATGGAGCAATATGTGTTGATGTGCAGTGAAATATATTAATGAGGTAAGCAAGTATCTAGAGGGCTTTAATAAAACAAGCATAATAATCATACATTATTCCCTAAAATAGTAGGATTAGATCAATACACTTGAAGCAGGGAAAATGACATGGCCACAATAAAGATACATGAAACTGCAAACAGGGACAGCAAATTATTAACTCCAATATGCACAACAATGTTAATACTTTTAAAGCTTTGTCAGTTCTGATTACCACACACTTGGCTGAACTGAAAATGCACCTGCATATAAAGAAAGAATTGGTTGACTGGTTTAGTAAGCATACCCTGGGTGCCGTAAACATTATCGAAATGTATCTCCGTCTTACATGTCGATGGACCTATTCAGCCCTGGGGATCATAATACCAATCATGCTCTTTGGTAATAGTTGCATATATAATTCCATATAGTCTTAATATAAAATATGACTAAACACTTGGATGACATTTCATTTTTGATTTATACATAGCTGTAATTTACTGGAGTTCCTATTTTCAGGATTTTAGGAATATAAACAAGCTTTGCTTCTTCATTGTTTCCTAGTCACATATACAGTATATATGTGTCACATATGTACTATACATGTTGGTATTGTGTATTGGCTGGGTTCCAAAGAGAAGTCTGTGCAGAATACATGACGAGTTGGGATCAATCACTTCACCTCTACAAGGAATATAAGAAATGTTTTTTACTTACTATTTGGTGTCTGTACATTAAGCCCTTTTTTTTTTTCCCCTGGTGTTTCGCCTATGTGTTTAGGAGCCGCAGTCTAATTAGGCAGAATCTCAGGTACAAAGAATTCTTCCATTTCTTTTATGCACATCTGTGCACACAATATGTTCCACCTCTGGCTGATCTATTAACGCTTTGTTCTTTAAAAGTGTTGTGATGGGCAGGGGATGGCGTCACTGTGAGCACTTCCTCCAAACAAAGCTGCATGTAGTATCACATTCTTGAGATCTTCTCAACTTTGAAGTGTAGCACACCCTATGTCCCTTCATCAACAGCATGAAATATTGAGTAGTCAGTAAGGGGAGCTGTGCCTGTCTGAGACTTTCTGTGCCCAACATTTGCCTGCAAATATGTGGGCTGTTACAATGACCCTTTACAAAGTAAGGGTTGAGATCTTCATGCTAAAAAAATGTTTGGTGACATGGTATCCCAGAAGGAAAGGGCAGAAAGAAGTACAAGGAGAAGGGCTTCCCTTTCTTTCCATAAGACTTACAGTGTCAAAAGAGAGAACTATGCAGAGTAGGTACGACTGTATCTCCCATACACAGTTACAAACGATGTAGTCTTGTACATATGGAAGGAGATGCTTCTAGACCAAGGATGAAGGGACTGTTTTGGAGCTTCTTTATGGAGTCATTTTTAGAAAACATAAATTCTGGTATTCAGTGTGGGCTGGAAGTTGGTTCATGCTCCCAGGTGATCTGACCAATGTCAAATAAATTATCATACTCGATACTTGCTTTCTTCATGTTTCTTACAGAGTTTCCAATTTAGATTATTGTTTTAAGTAAGTAAGTGTTACTATAGCTAGAAAAATCACATTTGAGGAAAACACTTATAAGGTATTATAAATACTTTATACTCTGACTTGCAGTTTAGAATAGGACCTAAAGCTAAACTGGAAATCTGGAATTGACTGCACACTAACACAGATGTACAGTGTTAAAAGTCTCTTAGCCTAGGATAAGATTCTGATAAGAGGACAGATTCTGCAAAGGCAAGATATAAAAATATTAAAGGTGTAGCGTTATTAATACTTTTGCCTCCGAGCAAGGACCGAGGCAGTGTCAAGCATCATGTGAAGGCATGTGAGGCAGCAGAAAATGCCATCTTTAGGCTGAGAGGAAAAGCAGACTCTACTTATTCGAGGTCACTGAACTGTCTGTGTACATCTCTCAGAAATAAGCCTGCAGCTCTACACATGCCCTGTCTAGCCCTGTCCTGATGGCTAATTGCCAGGCCTGGGGCCACCTGGGCCTCCCTCCTCCCACCAATCTTGCAGGGCCCCTCCCAGCCAACCAGGCCCCCTTTATAACCACCCCTTCCTGCACTATAAAGACCCTCTGAGCTGTAAGTAGGGGCTGGTAACAATTGAGTTCTGCTGTTTCTAAATGCTACTGGTTGTTTACTCCAGTGTAAGCTGTTTAGCTTTTCAGTCAAAAGCTCATCCCAGCAGTATGGTCCTCCTCAAAGTTGCCACCTGTGATTCTGAATGCTGCTGTGGTGCTCGGTGCTGATGAAACACTTTCCTGTTGGAGAACATTCTGCTGGAAACCAGCAGGTTAGTCCCTTTCTTGATTTATTCAGAGGAATGATTTGTCTGAGAGAGGAATGAAAGATTAGTTTTTTTAGAATTGTTAACCCTCTTTGTAAAGAGTTGGTAAGCAAGCACTGAGTGCAGCTCAAAGGCGTGGTAAGGCTTTACTACTATGTTTAAACATTTGAATGAGGTTTATGATCTGTACCTGCCAATCTCTTTACTAGCAATACTGTTCAAATGTTATCAAATAATGTGTTCAGAAATCAATATACTGGCTTATGTATTTTGAAACTCATCTTGAAGACTACTAAGCTTCTTGGAAAAGAAATGTTTTGTGTTAGGTTCCAATTGAAAAAGGTTCCTTGTGGTAGGCTCCAGGAGGAAAAAACCTTCTTGGAAAAGAGATGTTTTGTGGTAGGCTGATTAGATTAAGTTAACTGTTGCACAAGTAAACCAACAGATCTAACTGACTTTTCATCCAGGTTTGTTGTCTCTCTCTAGAACAAAGGTAAAGCAAATGGGTATTGTATGTTTGTCACTTAAGGACAAAACTTCAGTTTCTAATTTCAGCTTCTGTGATCTTCTGTTGGTTTCTGAAGACAGTTTATCATTGGGCCATGTGTCCTCCTGATATTTAAACACTACTACGTTTATAGAAACTCATCAAGGTGCATCTAAAACATCTTTTTGAATCAAGAGATGGTAACCTAGTAACAAGTCTATTATGGTGGTACTATTGCTATTAAACTACATGACTGAAATAACCTCTCTCGTAGATGCTGGTGATGTGTAGTCAGAATGGCTTAATGTACCGTTACTGAGCTGCTGTATTAGTTATTGTAACATCAGTACCATGCTGTGTCAGTGGGAGCAATTTGACGCAGCAGGATACACTTACAAAGATAGAATCTGAACGAGGCAGTTCTTGACTGGCTGAAGGACTTCTGATTTTGGTCACAGAAAAAAAAGCCAGACTTCACACTCTATTCTCTCACAAAGATTCCATTACTTAGGTGCTAATTTAGAGATGGTGCTAGCACATGTCAGAAGTGAAGAGGAAAATATTTGTAGAAAGGAGCAGTTCCAAGTAAGCAAGTCAAGTTAGAGTATGGAACTGGCATTAGGAAAAGAGAAGGAGTCAAAGTAAGTTTAGAGACCTAAGCATTCTACAAAAGAATTTCAATACTCTATCCAATTCCACTAAACATTAAAACAATCACCAATTGATTTTTATCATCTTAAAGAACTAAAAGCTTTTTGTCCTTGCATATATTTAAAATTGAGAACCAGCCGTGATAAGAGTTTCAGAGAAATAGCTGTACTGAATGGTGCATTTTTTATGCAGATGTAATTTCGAGTACATGCTGCCTTCTGCTTTAAACTTCCCAGAGAAGGCTCTGTTACTAATGCATCTTTAAGTAAGAGGCATTGATTTTGCTGCCTCCTGGTGTTGGGAGTTTATTGCTAAAAAGCCATGACTCAGCCAATTAGCACAGAGAAACTGTTTTTGTTTGAGAATGTTTGGACTGTTTAGCACTTTTCAGTAAGTACTTAGACTTGCTAAGTTTGGGAACTGTCACTCAGTAATACTATTTAATATTTCTGCCCCACAGCTGCCTAGAACGCATGGGAGAATGCAGCAAGCTTTTTTTAATGCTCTACACCCATTTGTGTTTTCCACAAATTCTATCAAATGCATCCCATAATACTCAGACTGAATTCCAGTAAGACATTCCTAAGATACAGGTTTTCTAAAATGTCTCTCATCTTACCTGCTTCAGACTGTTCTAAGGGTGAGATCTTTTATGGACAAAAGACTCCTGGATTTGGGCTCTTTGCAGCAGAAGAGCACTGTGTCCATGCCAAGAGAAGGGAATAAACCTCCAATATTTTTGTCAATACTGAGCTCTACTAGTACAGGTAAATAAAACACAGTAGCAGCACTGATGTGTGCAAAGCTGTTGGAGAACAGAGACGAAAAAGAAGACTTTATAAAATTTTCTTTCACAAATTTTTTGTTAGTGATATTTTATCTGTCTCTCAACGTCCATGTTGAAAAAGTTTAAGGGCTCAGCCTATACGAAAGTTGTGAAATGAGACTAACACTGCAGAAGCTCATGGGGTCCCTATCAGGGGAGTTTGTATAAGCATATTTGGTTAGGTTCTCAAATGTATGCCAGTGATATGAAAGTACGATTAAGAAATGAGAAGCAATAGGATTCATGTGTCACAGGCAGCATCATTAAAAAGTAGGCTTCCCTCTAAGGTCCTCCTTCTTAATGGTGATAATGGCAAATCCCTGTTTCTTCAAAAGGTTATAGATGAAGGTAGGGTGTTGATGCTGCTAAAAACCTTATCTTTTATTGTTGGTAAATAGATCTGTTTGAATAGGGTAGGAGAGAATAAGCGTACTCAGGAGTCTGCAGTCTGAAATGTAAGTAGATGAGACATCACGAACAAAGGGCTGATTAGACCCTCAATGCTCAAGTGTTGAGTCCTATAGTCATCTTTAGTCTCCACTCATCAGAAGTAGCTCTCAGGCCATGCCAGTGCCAGTATTTCATAAAAAGTATGACTCCATTTGGGATGAAAAGGGGAAACTCTGCTACATATGAGGTTCCAGAGAGGAGCAATTATTTAATTATGAGTCCCATTAGTGCAAAAGACATCTTCCATTGGTATTATTTCAGCTGCTGTCCGATGTTTTGCGAACTTTTTTCTTGACTGCTTCTACCATTCTTTAATTATGCTACCTGACAGCATAGAGCTAGCATTAACTTAGTATTAGTAAAATAGTAGGCAATGCCATCATTCTCTGCAGATGTCTTACGGGTGCAATAGTAGAAACTAAAGTTCCAAATGCTATCAGGGAGCAGCATGATTGGCCTGGGACTGCCCCATACCATACTCCTTTGTGGGAAGGAAGCAGGACAGGATACATTGCAGTGAACTGATCTGGAGACAAGCTTTTTGTAGTTCTAGCTTTGGTTTAGACCAGGCCTTTGTTCATATTTTGTGTGGTGTAAGCACTCATCTGCAACAGGAGACTACTCACTTTCTGCCTAGTAAACCTGTTCCTAGGTTGATTATTAGTGTGCCAAACCAACAATATTCTAGCTAAACTTGAAGCTACGCAAATGTAATAGTATTCAAAAAAGAAAGAAACTTCAAGTCAACAGCAACTACTTTTGCTCAGGAACACCACATCAATTTAAAATTTCTAGTCATACTGTATGCTAGTATCAGTTGAATGACCCATTCAGTTCCTCTTCCTCCTTACTCCACCCAAAGATATACCTGTTAGTTAATTCATGTTTATTTTACAATAAAAACTATATTAATTCAGAAGAATTACATCAATAAGGTGTCTGACCATATTTTATTTCTCTGCATGAAGCTGAAACATATAAAATGAAGTTATAAGCAAAAAGGAAAATTTCTCCATGTGTCAGATACATTAACAATTGTCTCAGTCTGAGATGACTAAGATGTCAAATGGGGGTGGGGAAACTCCTAGCTTGAGGAAGTTGTTAAATTTGAGTTGTGTCATAAAATGCCCAAAATAGTCAGTTTCAACTTCATGGATGTAATGCCTTTCTTAAATAACGTAAGCACAGAAAACCTGCAAGAAATAAAAGTTGTGCTAAGCAGTGAGTTAGAGCAAATACACACTCTAAATGTATTCTGGGTTTCCCTCAGGCTTGTCTAGTGCAAATTCTCTTCTGCACTTCCCTAGAGGTATTTACAAATAAAGGCTCATACAAGCAAGCTCATATATCCCCCAAGTTTTCACGGTGAGCATATATGTTTAAGACTGGAGACTGAGCCACACTGGAAGTAAAATGAGATGCTTACTTTGTTTTCCATCCTCTGTAGATTGTTGGGTCTTGCTTAGAAGTGACTATTGTTCTCTAGTGATTAATTGCTGAAAGCAAACCTAGCAACTGGAATCTTTAAAATAGCATTTGTCTGCTGGTGTTTTAACATTTTGTATGCAAGACAACTGCTAGCATTTATCATGGGCTAAGAATCAATAACTGTATATTTTTAAAGGTTTGTAAAAATGTATTGCGTATCAGTTACTGTTAACTGAAATTTTATGCAGCAGTATTACCACCTATGGGAGGCAGAAAAGGAGGAGAGGAGCAGAAACATGAAAAAAAGCTAAGGACAGCACAGTATGTGCATAAAACCACAAAATGCACATTCCTGTTTGCTTATTGTTTACAAAAACTGACATACACAGAATCTTGTTTTAACTTAAAAGCATTCAAATCTACATTTACTTAAAGAATTGGGGCAAAAAAGTGTTCCATATGCAATATCTATGCTTCTGTGTCATGCCTCTCACCATGATATTTTGTACTGTGTGATGCACACTTATAATAACTGAAATCTTTTAGCAAGATGATAAAACCAAGGATCTTCCAAGCAAATTCTCTGCAAACAGTAAGTTTGGCATGCAAATCTACTGACAGTGGCCCTGGGTTTTTCCCCTTTCCCTATGTAAGATCTTTAACTATTGTAATTAAAATAATGACTACCTCAGTTTCACAAATGAGACACAGGTTCATTTAGATGACACACTAATTGCATCCATCCCTTAGACATTTTATAGTGAATATTAAAAGAATTGAATGCCCCAGAAGAAACACAGAAAATCCTCTGTGCTTTATTTAAAATCTTTGAGGTCCAATATCTATGTGAAAGGTCCAGCCACACCTCATGTTAAGGTTTAGGATGTTTAAGGACCTATTAAGAATAAAGCTTGCTTTGGCAGAAATGGATACTGTAGTCTTATTCTAATACCCTCACAATGAGCCTGATTTTTAGATAAAGCTGAGTATTATAAGCAACCTGCAGTAGCTGAAAAGAACACAGCAAGATAAGACCACTCTTGTTATGATAAACACATTCAAGTAATGCTTGCCAAAGATTATTTGACTTGCTTTTTAATCTTTCTTTTATATCCCTGGAGGCTTGGGGTGGGGGAGGGGAGAATCTCCTCATGTCTCCATTTGTGAGCCTCTGTATTTCCATAAGAAATGCTGCTTCACACCTTTATGCCTTGGAGGCCTATGTGCTCTTCTCTTCAGTGAAGATGCCCACAGCAGCTTTGTCCTGTCTCCTTTCTTACAAATTAAATGCATGTCTTGTCACCCAGTTTCTTTATTCCTTCATGCTGAACTGAAATGGATACCTGTACTGCTGTATTTCTGGCTGAGAAACTACTTTCCTTTCTCTCTTCATATTTGAAGGAATGAAATAGTGTGTATTATTTAATGCTCTACCCATTAGACAATAGTTTGTGGTTTTTATGAAGAGTGATTGTAGAAACTCAATGGCTACATGCCAGCCAGTGGCTACCTATCACAGCAGCACTTCCTCCAGTATTAAAAGAGATTAAGGCATTGTTACTTCCAGTCAGTCTTGGGCCAATTAAAGCTCAGACAGGCAACTCAGAAATACTTGGGTCCCTTTGTTTATTTTTACACCAGTGGCAGTTATATCAATATCCTGGTGTTACAAAACCCCCAGTTGTTAGCAGTCTGGCAAGAATAATAAAGATACAATGCAATTCATCTCAACCTCTGCTAAATAAACTTTGAAAGAGTATAAAAAGATGTTGAAATGAAAGTCTATTTTGAATTCTGTTTTGAATTAGCAATCATTCAGAGGAAACAACCCCAACAACTTCTTCCAAGCATATAGAAGAATTCATTGACTTTCTTATTCAAGAGCTCCTCTTCTCTCTTGTTCTGCAAATACTTTCAAAACTTACAAGCAGCAACACTACCAGTAGCAGCTACTAGTGTACTGTGCCAGAAAGACCTAGTTCATCATTAGTCTGAGACATGCTAACTAGACTTCTCTGCTCCTAGCCAATACCTAGTAACTCTTCAAACCATTCAAGATCATCAAACTTATTCACACAAGCTAGAACTTTTGTGCTGGCAGTAAGGCACCAAATATAGTTATGTTACACAATTTGGTTCTACTTATACTTCTGAAAATAGAATGTAGAAATGAATATTAAAAACTTGCAGCAGACATGGGGAATCTGAAAATATCCCCCTAAGATTTTTTTTTGTTCACAATTATTATAAAGGTCAACCTGTTTCATCAGCATATACTTAAACATTTTATTTCCTTTTACCGTTTTTCAGAGGAATTGACATTTTAATGTCTGTTTTTAATGGAATCATCTAGGTTAAGTTGTTTAACTGTGGGGCACTTAACTACAGAAAATCATATTTATAGATTTGATAAAGCTGAAACAGAAAACTTGTACCTCTGAAGTTTAATAAAGCATTTTAATTAAAGATAAGGCAAAATAATTCACTTATCCTTACTAGTCTGTCATCTAAATACATGTTATGTTTTACCTCTTTTAGGCAGATCTCTCTTCATTGCAGAAGATAACTAATATTCAGCTGCATATAACTTGAGATGCAAAGTCAAAGCTTTAAACTGACCTTAGAGCAAAGGGAATTAGCTATGTCTCTCTATAAGGAAGTAAGCACCTTCAATTTGAAACTTTAAAAAAAAGAAAACCTCACACCACTGTTTCTCTAGAAAAGCTTGAGCTTCATTCCCAGATTCTTTTTTCTGGCACTCAACATCAGAACAAGAAAAGATCATGCATGGTTTAAATTAACATTGAGACCATTCTTGTGATAAAACTGCTTAACAGGATTTTTGGTACAAGTAAAGCTCCTATTTCTTCCTTCTTGCCAAGGTCAAGATATGCCCAGCTAGTACAAAAACACAGCAATATGCAGGCACTTCTTGCAGTTGTTTTTAACATATACAGTATCTAGCCTTGGCACACGTTCTATTGAAAACAAAAGAAATCACCCACTAAGGCAATGGAACAGGAGCCCTTAATGGAAAAAACCCTTCAACTATTTCAACGCTGACCTCAGTTTTAAGTTTAGTGTGCCACTGCAGAATAAAAATAGTGTAAATAAACTAATTTTGCCCCATGCATCTGCAATACCTTGTTTTACTTAAATTGTCTGTTCTCTGCAAAACCTCTTTCCTAGTTCTCTACCTAAATTGACTACATTCAGCACCTTTCTCTAAACATACAATGTGATTATGCAGCTGTGAATGCAGTACAGAGTAAAAAAGTAAAAAATATTGCTCTCTAATTCTGTTTGGAATAAATAATTAACATAATTGCATAATGCCTCTGACAGTCTGGTTAAACAGAACCTCATACCTGCTCTTGCGGCCACTTCTGTCTGTCCTCTGGGGTTCTTGACTTTGCTTTAAAACCTCTAGGCACATCTCCACTGTGCTTAGAGGCAGATGGGATATTCAGTGACTTTGGCCTCCCCTCATGCCTGTTAGCACTGTGAACAGCTTCTCCCTTTGAACAAGCCTCTTTATAGTCATGTGCAATGTTTTCAGTCCCAGTGTGCTCTGGACTCATTTCTGTTGTACTATTAATACTGCTCATGCTCATACTCATTTTGATTTCTGCTACAATCTGGTCAATGTCCTCTTCCTGCTCTTCCAGCTCTGCATCCTCTTTTCTAGAATGGTATGGTGATATTCCCTGTGAGTTTCCATTAGCCTCTGCTGGGTAATAGTCCGGATAGCCGCCCTCACTTTGACAATACTGCATGTTTTCTTCTTGGTCTTGAATCTCCAAAGATGACACTTCATCCTCCAAAATCTGAACACCATTATCTTGACCTTCCTGCCACTCTTGCCTGTCCGCCACCTCATTTTCATCTTGGTGCTGAATTTTACCTTCAGCCCATTCTTCTACAGCTTCCTGACATTCATCCGTTTCAACATGGTGTTCCTCATGGGGACCATACTCCTCCCCATTGCAGTCCATTCCTTCCAGGTAACTGTCATCCTCTGGACAGTATCTAATGTAGTATGTGATCCCCTCCTCTTCTTCTGGCAAGCCTTCATCATAGTCCTCCTCCTCAGAGGTGTTATTCACATAGTCAGAGCTGGAGTCACCATCTCCACTATGATCATTGCACTCATGTTCCACAGGTGTAGGACTACCTTGTCTGACAGTTGCTAGTTCTGCCTCCTTTGCTGCATAATCTTCAATAGGAAGGTCACTCTCTTCATTTTCAGGCTCCCTGTTGTGAGATGAAGTAGGGCAAGCTCTCACTCTGTGATCCAGCATGCTGGCTGTAGTGCTTTGACGTTTCCTGTTTGCCATAGCCAACGCCTTATAAGACAATCATTTCTATGCAATTACTGTAGGGAAGATGGAAAAACACACATTCAGGAAAAGGTCATCAGTAGAGATCAGTGATGTTAATAGGAAACAAACTGATAGATTTATTTGGTAAAAAGGATGTGTTTGTAGATATTTAAACCAGATTCACAGACAGCTAACTTGTAAAATGCTCGTGTTATGGAACCATGAAATCAAAGTAATAACTTGCACGCTGAAAGGAACAGATAAAGAGAAGGTTCTACATTTATGCTAAATGTATTCTAGTGTAGGATCTCTTCTGTCAATTTGACAGAGAATTAACCCTGAACCTTGAAATTAGTTTTCAATTTTTTTCTTGCCAGTAAGGGGTCATGCTTTGATCACTACGCAGTAAACAGGAGCTCTTTTCAATTTTCACCTTAGGCATTTCTTTAATGTGTACTGAAAGCATACATTTAGAATCTGACCTGCTCTTACCAAAACTAAAGGAAAATAATTCTATTAACTTGGCAGTCACATAGGGCACTAAAGGATAAGGTACTGCTATCAGAAGTTATTAAAAAAAAATCACTCGCTGGTTTATTAGCTCTTACAAGCTGGATGCCATTAAGTATCTTCTATTGTTAAATCAAATACTGTTTTTAGAATAGAACAGACTATTTCAGTTGGAGGGACCTACGACGATCATCTAGTCCAACTGCCTGACCAATTCAGGGCTGACCAAGTTAAAGCATGTTGTTAAGGGCATTGTCCAAATGCCTCTTAAACACTGACAGGCTTGGGGCATCGACCGCCTCTCTAGGAAGCCTGTTCCAGTGTTTGACTACCTTCTCAGTAAAGAAATGCTTCCTAATGTCCAGCCTGAACCTCCCTTGGCACAGCTTTGAACCATTCCCACGCGTCCCATCACTGGGTACACCAGGGAGAAGAGATCAGCACCTCCCCTTCCGATTCCCCTTCTCAGGAAGCTGTGGAGAGCAATGAGGTTCCCCCTCAGCCTCCTTTTCTCCAAACTAGACAAACCCAAAGTCCTTAGCCACTCCTCACAGGACATTTCTTCCAGCCCTTTCACCAGCTTTGTTGCCCTACTCTGGACACATGAAAGGACCTTCACATACCTCTTAAATGGTGAGGCCCAGAACTGCACACAGTACTCCAGGCGAGGCCACATCAACGGTGAATACAGTGGGATAATCACCTCTTTTGACCAGCTGGTTATACTGTGTTGGATGCGCTTTGCCCTCTTGGCTGCCAGGGCACACTGCTGACTCATATTGAGCCTGCTGTCAACCAGCACCCCCAGATCCCTTTCTGCAGGGCTGCTCTCCAGCCACTCCTCTCCCAATTTATACTTGTGCCTGGTGTTACTCTGTCCCAGGTGCAGAATCTGGCATTTTGACTTGTTAAATTTCACCTCATTAATCATAGCCCAATACTCCAATCTATCTAGATCCCTCTGCAAGATTGTTTTTCAAACAATCTAATCTATATGCCAGGAAAAGAGACACATTTACAATAAAAGCTCATTAATCCTTCCCACTAAATACTTGTGCTACTTTAAATTATGTATTTTTGTCTAAATACTGGATTCCAAATAAATAAGCAGAGATTATATGACCTGTATCAAAAACAGTCAAAATAAAGAAAACAGCTAATTCTAAACAGGCTTGACAACTGTGATTTGGATGGGGGAAACAATGTACTTTCAGTATATATGTTTCTCTGTGTATTTCATTGTTGTATGCTTATGATAAACTTGACCTCTGCTGTTACTTAATTGGGGTGAACCGAGCTCAGACATAGGCTTCTGAAATGCATCACATAACTGCATGCTTTACTATGTGCATATAACAAAGGCATGTCAGCCAACCACATGATCATTTCGACATAACCAGTTTCCCAAGTCTTGTGTGCACACAGAACAATAAAACTAGCATGGAGCTAGAGGATTAGAGGAGCTATATAGAGATGAACTTCTAAGCATTATGAATTTCTAAAAAATATCCTGACACTGTAACCTAAAACCTCATCGGTATCACTGCAGAATTTCTGGTATCACAAGGAAAACCCCAAACCTTACTCTGATAAATCCAGGAATCTGATGCATCTATGGATTAGTGCAATGGCACCACATGGCAAATCTAAGCTCTCCCTGAAACAGGGATTCTAGATTCTGGGATACAAAGCAGAGATGTGTGTTAGTCATAGGAGGAGACATGAAAGGAACCCCATATGTGAAGCTCTTTTTAGTTATTGATACCTTGCAGAATTAGTCTTGACAGAAAGCTTTAAAGTAAATAGTATATCTGAAGTGAAGTTTTAAACGAGAAAATCGGAGGAGAAGGTAAAACTCTCCCAGTGATTACTTGCACCTTCTCACTATTAGAAGAACTAGCAGACTTACAAGACTTTCTCAATATGACCTGTATGCCCATCGATGCCTTTAATAAACTAGCTATCAATTCTTACTTTGGAGTCAATTATAAGAAACTCAGAACACAAGCCATCTGTCCACTAGTATTGCCTCTGATTTAGTTAGCTCTACTTACTGCAAACTAAGGATGTTTCTACACTGATTGCAGTATAAACAAAACTCATTTTACATTGGATTAAAACAGCAATCTAGTCATGACACTGCAATGCTCTGCACAGGCTGCAAAAAACTGCCCACAAGCAAGATAAATTGCTTGTATAACCAAGATCAGGAATGGGTAAGCACACTATACAAACATGTCTAAAACAAGTTAAGACTGAGTGCTACAAAAAAGATATTTTTGAATGCAATGCAAGAAAGAACTACAGACACCTCATCTGTCTTAACTGAAAGTTATTTCTTGCCAAAACCAGAACAAATTAGTATCTCTTAGTGAAAGAATGGTTCTCACCTGCAGTGGCCTCAGTCTACTAGTCATTGGAAATGTCGTCCGTATTAAGTTATGGACAACTTAAGAGATTTACAGTGCAGTAGACCCTGCACACAAGTCACTACAGTGCAGCTGAAGATAAAGAAGCACAAAGCATGTAACACAACCAGTTTGAAAGTCATGACTCAGATTTTCCTAAAGCATATGGAGATAAGAACCCTTTTTTTAGCTAGACAGTGTAATGGAGTTTTTCCACCCACATCTAAGAATCTTTGTTTAGTATCCAGGCCCTGAAACTGCCTTAAGTGGTATCACTGCAGTGATATCCTTTTATAAATTCCAGTAGTTGACTGTTTGTAGATGTTACTTACCTGCAAGAAAATCTGCTGCACGCTAGGTATTGTATAACAGTGCACGTCACAGGAAGCCATTCATATGTACTCCGAGAGCCAAAAGCCAGTGGCTAGACAGGGCATGAGACAAGAAAGGGAGGGATGGCTGATGCACGGCAGCTACAACAGCTGTGGGGAAGTGGCCAGGTTAGGGGTTCCCAGGGCTCTAAGAAAAGGGTTATCGGCTGGGCAGCATTAATGACAGCAGCTGCAGTTCTCCCCCAACAGTGGCATGTGAAAGTGCAGCATATGCACTATAGGAGGGACTGTGAAGAAAGAACTTCAAATAAATAGTGGCAGACTGGAAACTTTTTAGAGCATAGGTGATAAGAAATAGAGAAAGGAATTCCTCTCAAGCATGTCTAGCGCTGACATACTATAAGGACACAGGAAACTGGTTTTCAGTTAATTCAGTCTGAGGCCATGACTGAAGACAGTGCTTTATCCCTGTATGCTGAAATTGAGGCACATGTTCCCAATGGAGGTAAAATAAGCCTGATTATTCAATAAGAGGCAAGGCTGATCTTAATGCTATAGAAACTGAAGTTGCAAAGCAATCTCTGCACAACAATTACAATTCTAGTTGGTCTCCTTACCTTTGCCATCTTCTCAGTCAGGCGCTACTGTTTAGGAAACCAAGTACTGATCACATTAAAATAAAAAGGCAGAGTTTATTATTCTCAGTCTCTGAATTGCAGACTGAATGTGCACCATCTTCAACTATGAAATGTAACTTCTACAACTGTACTGACACATCTGAATTACTAAACAGAGTTTTCAAACGCAAGTCTGAGAATTGCTCTTTATGGAGCTGCATGTACATTTCTGTCAAGGAAACAAACAGCTGTATTTTAACTCAAATATTAGAACAGCCAAGGTAACCTAGTTCTCTTCCACTGTTTCAAAATATCTCAGGCTTCCTAGAAAAATACTTTAATCTTACATTAGGTTTAGCATAACCTGAATCTTTCAAAATCTAAAATTGTTCTAGGCTTTTTCTAAGTTGTCTCATGTCACACAGCAAGGTGCTAGTTCCTGATAGCCACAGGTCCAAACTCTTCCATCTTCTCACCTATAGAGATGTTAGTTTATCTATGTGGGTGACAATTGACTGAACCCAGTGTATTCAGATTTTAAAAGAACAAAAACAGAACTTGGATGTTTTTTGAGAAATGCAAGATACCAAATTTTTACCACGTGTTCTGCTATTCAGTCTACTGTCTAGAAGCCTGCTGAGTCACCTACTGCAGGGATTAATACTTTTTCCAATTTTCTCAAGAAATCTATGGTGTTAGAAGATTACGTAGCTAATATTCACATATCAGTTACTAAGAATCCTCTTGAAATTGGAGAAAATACTGGATTTTTATCTAACACTACTCCAGTATCCTCTGAAGTGAAGATAGGAGTAATGATTTGCTGGATCCAGAGGCACTTTATGAATAAAGACTTCAATTGAGTCAACAGGTCATTTCCTCTGCTTGGTGTAAGACTCCCTCCTACTTCTGATCACTCAGCTCCCTCCTTGATAGCAGAGAGTTAGGTCAAACTTCTGTATCATTCCAAGTGCTTTTTTCAACTTCTGACTTGGGGGGGAAGGAAGTGTTCCTGAGAACATGGGGGGGGTGTCAGTGCTGTATCCTTCTTTACTCTCCTCAGGATTCAGTAATTTTATCTTGCTGAGACGAGTAAATGCTGATTTGCCACCACTAAAACTCCATCAATGTTGACAAGATCAGTGATTAAGGGGCCAAGTTACATAGGGTTCTCAATAAAAATGTTTTGCTTTCAATAATGGTTTTGCTTTATTTTTCTTAAGTTTCGCTGCCTCAGCTCAATGTTTAGAGGAAAAGGAAATCAATCTCCAGAAAACACACGCTGCATTTCCATGTGGCAGTAAAAAGGAGTATGCATAGGGGAACTAATCTCTTCTGCTCCTAGAAACAGGACTACTGGCTTACAGCTGGAATTTATTCTAATCAGTGCTCATTGTAGAGTCATTAGCTTTCTCCTGAATTCCTTGTACCTAATCCCAGACAGCTGCAGAGAGGGTTTATGGAACTTCTACATCTTTTCACCTGTGTAGAAAGATACCTTCACTACTTTCTTCCTGTGGAGAGAGACCGATTGACATTAAAAATGGGAAATGGTACACAGTTGTAAACATGGTGATAAAGTGAAATACCCAGTATAATATTCCTGTGTTTAAAGAACTGTTTTACATATGTACTTGATTCATAAGCTGAATAGCATTCTAGTGGGAGCAAAACAAGCTCTCTGACAGTTTTTCATTTAACATGCATAGTGATCTGAGAGGACTGTGGGTTGAGGGGGGTTGTTAACTTCTTTTGGCAACAAACATGTACTATTGCATGCTTATCTACAGACGAATGATCTTTGGAGCCCTGCTTTTGCAACCTACAGGTGAACCTAAGAGTTCTACTGGCCTCAATTTGATATACTTGCTTTATTTTGCAAGGCCTCTT
Organism: Pygoscelis adeliae; assembly: GCF_000699105.1. Classification (NCBI taxonomy): domain Eukaryota; kingdom Metazoa; phylum Chordata; class Aves; order Sphenisciformes; family Spheniscidae; genus Pygoscelis; species Pygoscelis adeliae. The sequence goes on along the minus strand of NW_008824536.1, from coordinate 141,786 downwards.
TCCTGTGCTTACTCCTTCCCAAGTTCCTTTCTTCATCTACTTCTCAGTCTCCTTTCTCCCACACATCAAATATCTGTACCCTTTGTCAGTTTTGACAAAATTCCCACACAAGTTTTACTTCCCTGAAATTGTTCAATACCTCCTATTTTCCCCAAATATCCAGTACAATCTAGCTGCTCTTAAATTGGTTCTAAAAAGATGTAACTCTCTACCCTTTATAAGTCATCTTCAGATATAAGTGGAACGTAAGCATTGCAACACAATTTACTGTCAGGCTAGATTATAGCATGTATGGCCTACAGGCTTGCTTCTCTGCTGCTGAGCTGTGTTTTCAGTGCACTGCTGACTTAAGCTATTCCACGTTAGCCCTATACATTCACAATCAATAAATGCTGTGAAAAAAACACCCAACCCTTTCAACACAGACATATGTTTATAACTGCTATATTTATCAAGTTACTCAGTTTAACTGTAACTGAGATAATAGTATTTTTCAACAGAACTGCATCAGAAAATTCATGATTGCAGGACTTTACACTAATTATACCAGTCTCTTTTCTAATAAGCGGATAAGTGGAAAAAAAAATCTAACTTCAATTTCTTCAAAACAATTTTAATATCAAACTAATAGTATTTCTCCGTAGGCTTTCATTACAGAAGACTTAACAGACTCCCATCTGCTAAGTCAGCCAAGATGAATTGTGATCCTACACTGGGAACTAGAATTTTTAATAAGCAGATAACAGAACATGAGCCTGCCATGACTACGTCAGATTCTGCAGTCATTTGATTCCCCAAGGCCAAACTGCATTAACTTCGTTTTTCAGTAGATCTGACTCCACAGTCCCTGAGAATTCATCATGCAGAGCTCCAGAAGCGGAGTGTAGGATAACCTGCCAACTCTTCTAAAAGCAGGTATAAATGGGATCCTTACTCTCATAGGAACCCTGATCCACATGTGTAACTCAGCGTCCACATGTTTAGTCTGCTGTGATTTCATAAAGAGCACAGTATCTCTGATGAAGGAAAGGTAGAAGAGCATATAGCACATGAGGACCGGGGATGTTGGTCCCCCATACATAGAGTGAGCCTGTGTAACACTCTTCTAGCATCTGTATATGGAAACAATAAGACCGTGTCCTACAGTCAGAACTACCACAATGTAATTAAATTAGAGATGTGTTGTGCTGTTCTAAGTGGCATCTCAATTTTATTAAAATTGAGAATTTCATCTCAATTTTATTAAAATTGAGAAGTGTTTCTCTGAGTAAGGCTGGCACAGCCCAGCACTAATTATTAGCCAGGCCTGTTAAAAATGTCTAGCCCTTTCCTCTAAAGCCTTTGACTTTAAAACAAAAAAACACTACAAAACCACAACCCATTATTTCAGGGAGGGGAAAGACCGAGGCCAGAAGTTTCAGTTCTTTATTAGCACATAAGCAGAACTGGTACTTTTATGTCCAGGATGTTAGAGCTGCATGTGCAGTAAATACATGCAAATATAGTTAAATGCATACATGTCTTTTGCTCAATGCATGCTCAGCAGGTCCAGCATATCCCAAAATGCCTGTTTCTCTGGGATTTTTGCGGCCATAGATGATTCAGGGGTGCTGTTTGAACCTGCACATCTTAAGAGATGGCCAATTTCCTCAGTGTACCCCGCCCCCAAAAAACCCACTTTTTTTGGGGGAAAAAAAACATCACCAAAGACACCTGAGAAATCTAGACATGGTAGTGCTAAGCTCTAGTCTCCATGACTTGATGTCTCACTTGGAGTTGGTTTGTTATTTATAAACCAATGAAACGGCTTCATTCACCTATTTGTGAAAATATACCATAAAGAATACTTTCAAGTAAGGAAGTGTCTGGGTACAAAAATTATTAATTTTTAGCAGCTTAGATCTGAATTTTCTACTGTGAAACTTGAGATTGAAAACTGGACTGACGTCTAGCATTTGTTTGTGTACAGAACTCCAATCTGAGTATTGACAGCCTAAGCCAGCAGTTACATTGGTCCTGCGAATGCCACTTCTGCCTCTTACGGTGTATGCTAGCTATCCTCTCTCAGAAAGCTTTCTACATGCTTTATTAAAACTCTTTATGAATACAACAAATATTTAGGTAAGCCACACTAATGTAACCTTGCAGATATATGTCACTGTTCAACAGTGCTATTGATGCTATTTAAAAAAAAAAAATCACGCAAACTCAAAGAGAATTGGAGAGGACACTGAATTTATGGGAGTATATGCCTTTCTATGAGTTGTGATGCATAAACAATACATTTGATTTTTAAGAATTTTTAAATTACTAAGATGACTTTTTGCAGAAAAGCCTGGCTGAAAATAGTCAAAAGCTATTTAGAAAATAAACTTCAATAAATAGATAGCATATATGAATAAACATGAAGTGTTTTGTCAGTGCTGCTGACAGTTTAGGACATTTCCACAAAGTTTAAAGCTTAACTAGATGTGAATTTCCAGTTTCTGTTGGCTCTTGCTAAATGCCCTAAACAATCCTTTCTATTTCCTCTTCCTTCCAAGAGAATTTTCATCCCAACCCCCAATAGGAATGTGAGGGCTAACAGAAGCTAAACAAGTCTTAAATGAGCTCTTTTGCTACTTATTTTAAGATTCCACTCTCACCTACTTGACCTCTTCTAGATAGTGGTCTAAAAATAAGAGTTGCAAATATAAAATGTGGATAGAATTAACAGCAACATGCTATTTAAATTTTCCATCTTTTTCCTTCATTTAAAATAAAATCCAGCAAACTTCAAATAAGAAAATACATTTTAAAGCACTGTTGTTTGCAGCAAGCAGAAACCTCTTGGGCTTTAGAAATGCATTTTCCTTTGTCCTGTGAAATTCCATTCAAAATTACCCTATTTTAATCTGACTCTCTCTTTTCCATGAGTGCCTTTAGAAAATGTTGACAGTCTGTCAAAAATTTTTTTACAAAATCAACACTGTAGTTAGATGTCTTCCAATATTTTTTTCTTAGCCTCTTCTATCAAGACCTAATTTGCAATCTTCCTGCTGGGCAGATGTAAGGCTGGGGCTCCCTCAAGTCCAAAGGAAAGAAAGTACTTTACACCCTCTGAACAGACAAGCCAGAAAATCACCAAACACATCTTCTGAAGAGAAGAGATGGTCTATGTTCCCCCAGTGCTTCTAGCTCATATAATAACCACTGTGAGTTTGGTAGTTCAACTGCAGAGGCTGAGTGGCAGTGCTGAGAGCAGCTGGGGTTCATACAACACTGACCACGTGTCCAGGTGTACACAATCCCTTGTTTTCAGTAAGGACAAAAATAAAGGAGGATGTTACAAATTAAAAATATAAAAAAAAAATATTTGTTAATTGTAGCAGCAACATGTTAAGTTCCAGATTCATGATCTTCCTTTTAACCTTAACTCCTCACCCTCACACAGTGTACATATGTTTTATAATTTTATGATTACACATTATTTTATACCACCTGCTTTCTGCTTTGTTCAAAGCACAGCTGAGATAGTCCAGGAGGAAAAACAGCTAAAGGCAACTATAAATTTGGTGCTATGTAGTGTTTCAGAGCTTCAATTTATCATCTAAATATTATTTTAATATGCTTTACATAATCAAAACATAGAATTAGAAAACAGCAAGAGATTTGCATGGGAAGCACAGAGAAAGGATGATTTTTAAAGAAATGAGGGAAATATGTGGGGGAAGTGAAAATGAGCAGCATCTAAAAATAGATAGCACTAAAATACATGAAAGAGTACCTACTAGGGTCTTCCTGTGTAGCTAAGGCAAAAAAAAAAAAAAACAAAAAACCTCTTATCATTCGGTGGTTACCCAACTGTGTCTACCGTGAATCTGAGGTAGTCACAAAAGATATTATTATTACTCCATTATTACTCACCATTATGCTTATTTTATTAGTTTAACAACTGACAGTAGAGTGAGAAAATTAACAGTTCTGAGATAACAAGTGCATGTTTCTGTATGTTAGGATTATTTCAGTTGCAGTCTTGCAGAAATTCTGCTGAAAGCTACAACAGCTGCAGTATACTATATACCTCAACAGCCTAGGATTTCCAAAATACACATCCCGGTATCCACAGGCAAAGCTTTTAAAATGGAGTAGACTGTCCTGAGTTACTACCTTGCCATAATAAAAACTTGTCAGCAAGCAGGTTGCATTCTGAGTAGAATATGAAATGTGTATGCATATATCGAAGAAATGAATAGCATATATTGACCAGTCGTATCTAATGCACACCTCCTCCTCACCCTGAAACCAAAGAGAAACAATAGATAATTTGCAATGGAATGTCTTTTGCTCCTGTTAAACCACATCAGTGTGACCCCTCAGTATATTTGAAATGTTTCATTACCTCACATGAAAGTGAAATCTTTACAGTTACTTTTCTATAGGTCAACCTTCCTTTCATGCTATTCACCAGACGATATCAAGAGGTTTCTGAGATGACTTAATTATTTTTCATATTTTTAAAAGATTGTACATTCTGAACTGCATTCTTGCATTTCTTTTCATAGTATATAATATTTGCTCTGCTTGGTTTCATCTAATAAGCCTTTAAAATGCAATAATTACCTTGTAAATGGCATTCTAAAAGTGCTCTATAATTAGAACCCACCAACAGAAATTAAAAGTAGAACAGAGACAAAGATATGCTAAAGACAGTGTAATATCCTATGGTACTGCAGAAATGGTATTCTTGAACGTATATCCTGACTGAATGTACCTTTTATAATTAAATGAAGTAATAAAAATATGTGTAATCACATATTTAATTATCATTTATTGTTGATGTGGCTTAATCATTCTTTAGGGTTTAATTCCACAGCTCAAAGAGGGATACTAAACCTGTAGTGCCACATCCATATAGTTGCTTGAGTAAAGATTTTAGAACTAGTATCAGTTCTGCAGTGTTATGCCTGCTATACAAAAAACCCCACCAAAAATATAACCTCATTGCAGTTATCTTAAACTGGGGGAGGAACAGAAGCAGAATATTTTTATTCAACAGAATAAGATGAGCCTCTCAAATTAAGGCAATGAGATTTTATGGCCTGTTCTTGTGGCTGCCCTGTTCCAAGAGATCAGTTTTAAATAATGAAAAAGTACCCCTTGTGTTTTACCTGTGCACAAATGCTCCACTGATAGCTATGCAGAGGCTTCAACTTTAAAATTTATTTCATAATAAATATAAATTTTAGTATCTTCTCATCATTATCCTAAGTATTTCCTAATTCACTGGGAATAAGGGAAAAGTATAGGATGTATAGGAATAAGGGAAGGAAATACAGGAATAATGGAAAAGTAAAGTGTATTTACTTTTTAGTAGAATTTTTAGGTTGTCTTAGAATGGATTATACAAAGTAAATGTAAAATGCTTTGCAAAGTACCTTTCTGCTGACTATGGAGGCTATTCAGAAGTCTGGCAATCTTTCTATCTCCTGTTAATTTGTATGCTTTTTATGTTGTTCTTGCAATTTCCTGGGTAATATTTTTATCTCGATAACAAGGTCAGTTTCCAGTACTGACTTAGCACTAAATTATAATAGATAGCTATAAGTGTAACATGAGCCAGTGCTAATGTAACTATGGGAGGCTGTGTGGCTGAAATTCAAACAAGACAAACCAGACACTGAAGGCACTTGGAAGCAGCTGTATTTGTCTGTGGGAAAACTACTGAGATCAGAAGGGCCAATTGTACAAATCCATACTAACAGAATCTGGCCTCACACAACTGACATGCAAAAACATCACCTATTGCAATTTCTTCAAACTCGTAAGTCTAACACAGCATTTCTTGTCAACTTAAAATGTTTAATAAAAAACAGCCAAAAAACCTAAATTTCCTCCTACTTATCTCTACATATTGGTATACTTTTGAAAAGATTGTTCATTGGAAAACCACTAAATGAAAACTTATTCATTTGGCCTTTAATGTAGATTTAACTACTTTTTTAGTAATCAAATTATTGTACCTAAAGTGTCTGTTAATATATGGAATCCTTCCTCTGTGTCTACAACAATTCAGTGTTTTGAAATGGATTGAACAATGACTGGAAGGTGTACTGTGCAGTCAGAAATGTTGTACAAGGGTAAGATAAATTTAATGTTGGCTAGAACATGGAAAAAATGTTAATCCGCCATGGCAAATTCCTAGAAGAGCCTTTTAAGCCATCAAACCTGTACAGTGACTAGTGACTTGGGGGTATAGGCAAAAGGTGAGGCAGGATTTGGGGACTTCCTCAAAGGTGAGGGATTAGCACTTTTGACAAGATGTGTAAATTCCAAATTTCCATGCTGTTAGAGAAAAAAAAGATATTGCAAAAAGAGGGTCTTCACAGTAAGAAGAAACATAAAATCTGTCGGTTCCATGAAATTCTCTTCCACAAGAATACAAATCTAAGCTATATATTTGACCATTTCTTTTTAGTAGAAAACTCCTCCGTGTTGTGGCGAAAGCTACACAGACTGACTGCTCCCTGAAGCCTGGTAATCCGAGATATTCCTTGCACTGAGTTCCAGACTCCTGATCATACTAAATTAGACCCGAGATTACTGTCAGCTACAATGAAAACAGGTTTTATTGAACCTGACATGCAGTAAGAAAGGAAAGAAAATTGGCTAAATTAAAGCTGTTAGAGCAGGATTTGCACTGTTGCTATCACATAGATATAAAAAAACTCCATGGGTGTTAGCTAAACAGGTTTACACACAGGCAAGAATAATTTCAGCTCATCACAACTTAGAAACCTTTAATTTTGCAAACTGGGTGTCAGACACTCAGTTCAACCCTCCCATTTTCTTCAGATGGAAAAAAGGCTTCCCTAAGAGGTCATGCATGTTACACAACAAATATACAAGCAAGTATATCTCTTATATACATAGGTATAGGTAGTAATATCTACATAGGTATAAATAGTAAATTTATAACTTCATCTCCTTCAGTCCCTGCTCCCACTAGGAAGAAGACTAGCAATCTCTCTAGAGAAGTTATGGGGCTATTCTAATCTTAAAATAATTTGGAAAGATGAGTTAGTTCATCAGAGAAATTGGTATTTTTCTGTTTTTGAGGAATGCCAAGACAGTAATGTCCCAACCAGTCAGTGAAAATACTGGCCCCCACACCAAATTTATGCTGAGATCTTATTAGAAATATATAGCGATGCAATTCCTGTCGTTCTTTGTGCCCATATTCTTTTCTTCAAAAATTGTGATCTTGCCATTTAAACGTTATCATTTAAGTACTTTGAGTATTGGTATAACAGAATACATTTATCTGTTAACAATATCCAATAACTATAAGGTAGCGTTAGTTAATTCAACCTCATCATTACACATGCATAATAATGTTCAATTTGGTTGCATCCAGTTCCACCTGAAATACAGCAACCACATATATTCCTGAGATTTATGTATCTGAAATCAGTTTTTTCTTTGTAGCTTTTGGGAAACTATGGCTATTTAAAAATTAGCTCTTCAGAGTAGATGCAAAGATCAAAAGCATTGTGGCAACACTTTATATCTTCAATAGACATATGGCTTTTAAGAGTTGTTAGCTGTTGCATGTACATTTCCATGCGCACAAGAAAGCACACCAGACTTCATGCATTTGAACTACACATTAATAAAATATAGCACTCTTACCAATACAACTGTATTCCACTCCATTTATTCTTTGAGAAAATGTTGTGGTTTCACTGAATAGCTACTGCTAACTCTCATCCTGGCTCAACTTCATTTACACAGAGGCTACCTTATTGTTGGTTTAGTATTATAGAATTATGCCTTTAATATGCCTTTTCACTTTTTGCTTTTATTGCCATCAACTTTTTTCTTTGAAATAAATGTCCTTAGAAAAGTCCATGTTTTAGTGTATCCCTTCATGCAAAAAGGTGATGTCCTATTAATGAAAACACAGGGAAAAAAATGGGGCCATTTTAGCATGCCATTATTTTAAAATTGTGTCCTTTTGCCATTCTGAATGAAGATAAATTCTTAAATTTGATACTTATTTAAAAATACACGGTATACAAGCAATTAATGTTTCAGAACTTAGATTAGCATTTTATGCTTTAGCTTATAATTTACCAAGTAAAGATTCTTTGAAATTTTTTGGCATAATGCATCTGTTCAAATTTTTAACACAATAAAATTGGAAATACTTACCACAGACAATTAATTAACCATTGTAACATGATTTCATGTATGGGCTTCCCCAGCCCTGTGCAAAAAAATATAGCTTTCTTTTAATGAATACTAATTTCAGGTTATAGGCAGAGGTAAATAAAGTATACTGTTTGAATAATAATGTAGAAGGGAGTAGAAGGACCGAATATGTCACTTTGCGGAATCTCTGGGTTTCATTTAAACGTTTCAAACTGTACCATTTAAGAACAATAAGCCAAACATTCTCGACCTTACTCCAAGAGCATCCATTCAATGAATGGTTAGATGGCTGGAGGGGAAGGTGGTTAGAATTTGAGACTGTCAGTTTACAATAGCTGTGGAGGTAGGTCATTGGAAAGGCCTCATTTGGAAAAGAAAACGGAGATGCTTAACTTTCTAATAACTCAGGGTTTAACTACAGGTTAGCAGCTCACACCCAACCATTTACACTCAAATGTTACAGCTTCTTGATTCTCAGTGTATAGTAACTCTTCAAAAAGACTTCTTTTTATCACTATTGACCTTGAAGTCCTGTGAACAGTTTCATGGGTGCTCACTTAACATTATCATAGGAAAAAATGAAATTTTCTTTAAAAGGTTACAGGAAAGGATTGACAACATCATTTTAGTGAGTTAAACCTCAAAAGAAATTAGATTTGCATTGACATATTCCCCATAAGCAGTATCTACTAAGACATAACAAGAGTACTGCTAGTCGTCTATAGACTTCTATTATTAGCTATTCTTCCAACTAGCTAGCTGGAAACAGGTAGCTGTAATTGGTCAAAAATGAATTGTTAACCACGGTCCAAAAAGTATAAAATGATTTATTACATGGCCGTTTATTCACCACATTTGGGTGTTTAAGCCTCACCAAAAAAAAAAAGGAAGAGATACAGGAATTCCTTTTAGTAGTTTACTGTATTCAGACCATTTTCCTGGTGGAAATACAGTCAAGAATAAGTATCACTGAGTATTATTTGCAGTGAAACTACAGAAGAGTAGTCTGGAAATTGCATGAAGTTCTTCCCAGTGATGAAACCTCCAAAATCTTGCTGAAAGCCATTAACACCCTCCCCATTCAATTAGCATAAGAGGATTAGATTTTATTTTTCTCCTGCTAGCGGAACATTGTCTTTTTTAAACTCATACAAATACTTGCACTGCTGGCAGATTTAGTAAATAAATAAAAAAATCTTTTGAAATAATAAAATAAGGGTAAAGACTATTAATACTTTTCAAGATAAAATAGTCTGCCTTTGTTAAGCAGAATCAGCAAATTGCAAGATTAAATTATGAGATATTTTACAAAATAAAGATTTAATAAGAATAGTAGATAAAGAAGATAATCAGAGGTTTTGCTAGCAGTGAACTATGTCATGGGATTTTGCGTTTCCAACCTTTGAATAAATATCTGTAGTTTGCACTGGTTGCGTTTCAGGCACACCGCTCTGTAGTGGATGATCACCTCATTTGAAAAGCAAGATTAGAAGGATATTTCCCTCTGTGTCTAAGGCATAAATTGCACATCAGTAAAATCCTCTCCGATTTATAACAGCTGGTTAGAAGATAAATACTCTGTCAATCACTTTAGCAGATACTCAAGATGGCTTGAAACCTTTATACCCACCAGCTTTTCCATCAGATGTCCGCAGAAAACTTGTATATATACATCTTATGAAAATAAGACCTTTCCTCCTAATAAAGTATTTTGAATGTAGAATTATTTATATGTGCTCTGAATAATACTGTTATAGCTCAGTAGGTTTACACATAAATAGTTATTGAAAACAAAGCACAGACCACAATGCTTTAAACTATTATTTGGTAGTAGAATGAGAGACACGCAGTGACCTGACATACATACTGCTGTGCTAGATGCCATGTGAGCACATGAAGGACATGTACTCTAAACTAAGAAACCTGCAACTTAAATGGATATTGACAAATGAATTATTGTTACCTTCTGTTGTCAGCTCTCCATTCTCTATGGCTATGGGGACTAGGATGTGCTGCATAAAGGGAAAACAAGCAATACTTTGGCATCTGTACTTGAATTGATTTCCACTAAGTCACTGCAGGTCCAGCAGGGCCACCTCTAAGGCCAACTTATTAAATACCACACTTACTGCTTTCAAGCAGGTCCAAGAAGCAGCATGCATACTGGACCTCAGTTAGTATATCTGGCAGAACTAAACTTCGTATCTCTGTGTATTGCACAGCTTACCTGAAAGGCTGTTTCAGCCCTTGTACAGCAAAGTACGTACACAATCATTTAGTTCTGAGAATGGGAGTAGTTCATCAGCATGTAAGACCCATATCCTTATAATATGGAGCTGCCTGTCTGATTTCAGAAATGCACACTTACCATCCATTGAGGACCCAGGCTAAAGTACCCAAAGTATGTGAACTGGTCCTATATTTCCTGGTTCCCAAATTAGCACCGTAGCCACAAACATCTTATTTCTACTAAGATACAAGCAATAACTTGGAAAAAGCATAACTATATATAACATCTAAAAATGCAGACCAGACTTAACGTTACGGGAGATGGAGCATACTCAGTGAACAAGACCTAGATTGAAATGTCTCTTAGGTGAAACAGAATAAACTTGCATCTTTCTTCTGTACAAGAAGTCTCACTTATTTGTGAGATTCATTTAAAGTCTCTTTTCAAAATGAAGAATTTAAGAGCAATCCTGTCTCTTTCCTCCAAAAAGATTATGTCCTAAGCAAAAAGCAATTAAAAGAGTCCCAAACTCAGAAACAGGGAGACAGTTCTGGGGAAGTCTCATTAGATATTATTCCATTCTTATCTTCCCTAAGCATCTGCTTTTGGCCACTCTGGGAGATGGGATACTGGGCCTGATGACCTTTCCTCTAAACCAGCACAGCATGTTACCTAAGTCAAACTCTGCCATTGAATAGCTGTAAGATAGTCCTACCCTTTCAGATAAGTTAAGGTGATATATGTGAGGCACGTATTAGTTCTAAGTATCAATTTCTAGTCACACAAATTCAGGACTTATTACTAGGACTATTTAAAAAATAAATTCTTTATATAAATATTAATTTTGATTGATAGAAAGTTCATATGCATCAGTTTTCCACACATTTAAGTCAAAATTCGCTCTTTTAATCAACACTACACAGAATCTGATCTCTTATCTGCAGAGATCCACAATTTAGATTAAAGAGGATTTTTTCCACAGAGGATAGTTAATTATTACTCAAAATATTCATTAAAATTCAAAAATGCCAAATACAAAACCCATCAATGCTGTCATTAGGAAATACCAGACAAAATCACTGCACAAAATCACCTCATGTATCAGGAGGTCAAATTATTTGGATGAAAATTAGTGATCAAAGACAAAATTATTAATCTGAGGCACTTGTGAGCAAGGAAGCATTCCACAAAATTCTGGTCTCTCTAAAGAGAGATGTAGTAGGTGTTTACAGTCAAGCTGCTGAAAGCAATCTTTCTGAAATTCAAATGTTTTGGGGTTTGGTTTTTTTTTTTTGGAACAGATAAGAATAGTGTGCTTTCTACAACATTAGTAACTTATGAGAAACACATTGAACACAGTGTTGCACTTCAATCCCAGAGTACTGTGGAATTTGGTTACCACGTGTTAAGGCCCTACAGAAGTTCATGTCAGCTACAGCAATTCTTTGTTATTGCTCAGTAAAGCACAACATAGAAGAGATCTTTATACTGATTTGGGATTTCATGTCCTTTTTCATAAGTAGTGTTTCTTTAACATGCCTTCTGTCCAAGAAACATTCAACCAAGGGAAAAAAAATGCTTCTCAGGGAGAAGTCCTGCATCTACTACCTTAATTACAGGTAAACCACCTTTTCCTTATTAACTATGATTAACTACATAACCAGAAAAATAAGCAGGCTTAATTTTTTTTATTAAAAACAAACGAACTTTTCAAGAGTTTCATAGCAGTACCATTTGCTAGCTTACAGATGCCCAATTTCATGTCTGCACTAATCTCATCAATATGTAGGAGTATTTAGAAACTTTTGAAGACAGTTTTTGGAGAAAAGCTAAAGACTGTATGGCCATTGTATGGCAAGCTAACAGTCATCTTACACCTTAAAACAATTATATCCATATATGAAGACTGCTGTCAAAAAAAAAAAAAAGGTTTATTTCAAGTGCTTGTACTAGAGCTATGTTGTGGATGTCTGGAGTATTTCAATCTCCAGACTACTGCACCAAGAGCCTTTCAAAAGCACTGTAATTCCATTCCATCAATAGATGACACATGAATCTAAACAATCTCAGTGCAAATCCTTTCTCATATTCACATTTTCTTCTCTGAATTAATGACTTTGAAAACAGAACTATATTTCTTCCACATTGTAAAGGTAAAATATGAATGTAGCAGTGTCATATTTATTTTATTCTTTTACTAGCATATTTTTAGACTTCTCCCATCCTTCATTCCATTCCTGTCATTGTCAAATTCATTATCGAGTCACACAAGTGGGTCTCACTGCAAAATAATTGAATTCTGTGAGTGTCGGGATTATGAATACTATACCATATCTTTCTTGCTTAAGATAGTGTCTTGATAATCTGTGTTATGGACTAATGTTTTTAAATTTCAGATTTTAGATTTCCACATCTTATTCTATCACACACATTCCTCTTCTGTACTTCGGTTTCTTGTAATTTCAACAGTTGTCCAAAATGCTAAAGTTATGTCTCTGTCTCAAAACATAATTCTTCAAAATAAGGACCATCTTTTTTTCTTTTCACGATTAAGCTGTGCATGCTATTCAAAACAGGCCTCAAGCCAATGATTTAACATTTAGTAACACAAAGATAATGAGATTTGTTGGCTCAAAGTAAATCATAGCTGTTGTACATCTTGACTATCTTGTGCCTGGATGCTTAGCTTAGGGATGAAAACCATTCATCTATAATGCATCTATGAATTTATAGAATGTTGTACCAATGGATAAAATTTGCTCTTGACTCACTTAGAAGATGTTTTTACTAATTCATTTATCTTAAGTGGCAAAGCAGCAAATTCATTCAGGATATACTGTCTGTTGATGAGAGATAGGAATGCCTGAAAGAAATGTTACAACTCTGCTTTCACAAAACAGCTGTCTTTATTTTTTTTTTTATCATGTTATTTAGAAGGATTTCAATTAAAAAAATAAATTATCTATGGCTATTACAACTACCACCCTGTAAGAATACTGTAACCAAAAAGGATTAGCCAAAATTATTTCTCCAGTGTGTTTAGTTTATCTTTGCAGCTTTGGGTCTGTTCAATTTCATTATTTCCAAAGCATATGCAACTTCTGCTTGGCCTTTCATACAGTTGCTAGGAAAAGAATACCACTGGGGCGGGGGGGGAAGCAGCTACATGTTCAAAACTACAAAGTTGGCAGAGGGAAATAAGAATCAACTCGATTACTTTAAGCTGACTTTAATTTTTTTAATTAGCTATCAAGCTTCTTTCCTTTTCATGTTTTCCAAATATTTTCCAAATATGTGTCCAAATATCCTATTTTTTCTCTGTCTACTTTCAGTGGTAATCTTGCTCAGAATGTCAGTCCGGCTCAGTCATAAACACTCCCCTAGACTCTGCTGAAAAAGATTAGAATTTCACTAGCTAAATAAAACACAAGGAAGTAGCATGTACTACTGAATGAAATTCACATATGCATCTAAAAAAAAAAAAAAATCTAAAAAGACATTAGAAATAAAAATAACATCAGAAATATTTAAGGTTCAAGTGAAATTCCAGTTTAATATTTTAGCCAGAGAAGCATATTTCCATGTTCTTGGATTTATAAAATGTCCATGAACACACGCTACTACTACGACCCTCCTTGAATTATCACTGAAAAGGCTGCTGAAAAAAATGTACTTCCGATTTAATTTTGTTTCTCAATTTTTTAATCTAAATCTTACTTGTCCCATTTCAATAGTCGTGGTCTCTGTGCATAAGTGCATGCCTATGATACAATAAGCTGGAGACACCCAGGAGATAAGTCTTTAAGAGTAGCTCAAGCATAAGCATTCTGCTATGGGCACTCACACCCACAGCACAGGGTTTGCGAGCTATGCTAAGCCACTTTTGTACCTCCCTGCTTCGGTTATCTGCAATACAGAGTCAGAAAACTGTCAGGAATTAATATGCATGTATATTGAATAGATTGTTGTTCACATACAATGTTTTAATTTATGCATTATTAGCCTGAATTGAAAGAACAACACAGAATACTGAGTGAGAATCAGATGTCTTGCATAGATCATCCATGAAGCTCATCATCCAACATAATACAAATGAAAATTTAAATAAGATCCATCACATTCCAGTAGACTTCCTAAGCCCTTTCACTATTTTTTCCTGAACAAAAGGGCAGAATTTCTCATCTGCCTTGCAAAGTACAGTAAGAAATAACACTAAAATGCTCAAAAAAAACTTTAAAAAAAAAAAACACTTAAAAAAAAAAAAAAAAGCCAAACCTAGAAATCACAGTATTTCTCTTTCATTTGATCAGCTTTTAAATAAGATGATCATTCAAGGCAATAAAAGGGAACAATTATTTGTAATAAATGAACAGAGTGAGAATCCATAGCCAGATTGTACATTTTTTGGGGAGCAAGTAAGAGTTGGTCTGGGGGAGCAAATTAAACTTCATAAATACACACCAGAGCCTATCTATCAAATTGCCTAACACATCTTGTAGGTGTAATCATTCCAATAGCAAGTGGAAGTAAATTCATACTGATTCTTTTGCCCCATTTGCCAAGCAAGGTGGAAACCGCAGAGTTTGGGGGCTTCTTTCCTTGCGAGGAGTGTGAGGATGGAGCAGGGAGAGTTAAATGAGCTTATTGTCAGGTAAACAATTCTGATCCTAACTGATACATGTTAGTCTCCAATGAACAATAAATACTGTTATTAATGTTAAAATAATATAAAATTACCTGCATACAGAAGTAACCAGTACTTTGAAAAAATATACGCCTAAAATGTATCAACTAAAAAAGATCTATACTTTGTCTGCAAGCTATACATTTTGGAGTCCTGATCATTTTGCTTCCAAACCCTCCCTGAATAATTGACGTGCATTTTCAAAAGCACTTCCTTCTTAAATGTTGAGGATAATGTACTATGCCTCTGCATTAACTCACTTTTAATATTTAGTTAGGATGACCTTAATTTATTTTACTGATGCAAATATAAATGCTTTTAATTTGAATGCTATCTACAAATAAATCAAGGAAATAAAATTTTCCTTCAGTGTTAATGTAAAAAAAAAAAAAAACCAAACCAACCTGCTTTTATCTCTTATTTCTTTTAATTCATACATATCCATAGCAAAGACATCTTACTTTTTTTTAAGCTCATGCAGAATACATGCATATCAACTTTAAAAGCTTTGTTTTTACTTATAGCTATTACGTGGTTTAATTGAGTCTTACTGCTGTAATGCCAGCCAGGAGACAACACCGACAACTAGGAAAGGAGGCACTTTACCAATCAATGTGTGCTTTAATAGTGTTTGGTTCTGACATTGTCCTGGCTAATTTTAACCACCTGTAGTCATGGTCCTTGGTCTTGCACAGGTTGGCTGGCAGCCACAAGTATTTCTGAGTAACACTTTATTTTCTTTTTTTTTTTTTTAATTCTCATTATTTGCAAGGGCTACTTGAAAACAACACGTGCAAGAGGAAAAGAATTGGAGAAGCATGTTCCTATCGTAGGAGGTAGGAGAAAGGGCTTGGTTTTTACTCTAGCTCATGAACTTGCAGCTATGAGGCTAGTTAATACAAACTACAGAAAAATGTGTGCTGACAATCAAGAACTTGTTAAATGAGAATCTTTGTATAAAAAACCCTAAACCAAAGCTGCTCCTTTATTCTATTTATTGCAGCCATCTATAAATGTTGTATAGTCCTACTAAGGAAATACTCTTTTGAGGAGAAAAGGGAAAAATATTATAGGCTGCCATGGTATCACTTTAAATGTTACAGTCACAAATTGTGCTAAGCATACACTGAATGGCTTCTACTTCTATTTTTTCCACATCAAAAGAACTTTTTCATGCTGACACAGCACAGCTGACAACATGCTACAGTAATCAATGCTGTAGGTGTCTCGGACGAACACAAGCAATGCGGGCTTAAAATGACTGCAGCTATGCTGTCAGTAACAGGCTGTCTGGAACAACCTAAAGAGCAACAAACATATAGCATCTCCAGATCACCTTCTGCCTAAAAATTTCAGCCATGTCTTTGGGTGATATGACAGAACGTAGAATCACTGACTTTAGAAAATCAATATAAAAACACACCAAGGAAAAATCTGTCCTTACTAGTTATTTCAAGATAATGAAAGCATAAACTGTCTCCTTCTCCTAATAACATTTAATTTTTTATCTTTGCTAACAATCTGCATCAGACACCTACAACGTTATGAACAGAGACAGGGAACAAAAGCACACAAGGTAAATTAAGTTACATTTGAAGAACAGTCAGTTTAATATTATGTGACTAGCAAATTGACCTGCTACCGTAGCACACTGACAGCATACTTTTTTTTCTAGTGACTGTTGTAATTAAGAGTCTGTACAAAAAGGAATACTGCATAGTGTTTCCAAGAGAATTAAGGAGCTCCAGATCACTGAGGACAATGAAAAATGGGAAATTAAAGACACTCCAAGTACTGTCCCATCTTAGAAGGGATTTTGCTTCATAGTTGTACTGGATTTGGATATACTTAAACATGTATTTTCCCCAAGCTTTTGTATTACAGGTCTCATTTAAGCAGTTTCATAATCGCCAGCATAAATATGCAAAATACTTTAGAAAATTGAATACAATTCCTTTTCTCAATGTTCACATCATTTTATCTCAGTGACACAAGAACATATTTCCACATGTACTCACATATACGAACACACACTGACAGTCTTTATATCAAAACTTAAGACTGTGCACAAAATTTAACCTTTAAATTTCTTATTCAACTTTTTGTCTACCAATCTCCTTTTTCCTTTTCAAAATAAGAGGCATAGAATTCAATGTAGTTCATACCTAGTGACTCTAAGGGGAAAAAATATAACTTTTTCTTGTGAAACCAGGATATTTTAAATAGTGCTGTAAGAAATGGAAAGTTTTTACTTAGGGACAGTTAGAATAGACAAGTAATTTCTACTCCTTCTAAATTTCTGAACTTTCACTTTATCTTTAAATCCTCTATCCTCAGTTAAAATTGAAATATCCAACAGGAATACAAAGAAGACAAAACTGATGGCAAGCAATCCACAGTCTCTGTGACCAGCTGTTTCTGCTCACATCCATATGACAAAATATGTAATGTTTTCAGACTTATGGGGTTACATGTACTGGTTAGCTGTTTATATTACTGAGGATGGAATGGGAAAAAAAAAGTTTCATACAATCTCTTAGGAGCACACAGAACAAGCTTTTCATAAGGCTTAGTTTCACATAACCCCCCCAAATTATATATCAAAAGGTAGGAGCCTGTACTGCACCAAAATTTAGAGTAACTTAGACTTCTGCGTCCAATGTACTCATTGTGAGGGGGTTTTCTCCACTGAAAATGTTTTTATTTTTGTGTGTAAAATTATGGCGAGGAAAGGAAAAGGTTGTATGTGCCATTGGTTCAGCTAAGATTTACTTGAATCCTAGTTCAGCCCCTGTTGATACTGGGGAACATTATTCCGTTGCCTTCAATTGACACTGGATTCCTTTTCCGTCATACTTTTTACTGTCAGGTGTACTCACAATACATCGGAGTCCTTTTGGATAGTTTCCTGTATGCCCACAGAGACACAGTCCCATGCAGATATGTCCATGCATAAGCATACGTGAAATTGAAAAATGAATGCATTATCCTTTCTTTCTTTTTAGAGAGCGGGCATATGTTCATTGTCAACAGCTATGGAATATAAAGTTTCAACCAGAATAGTTCAGGTTTCAGCTAAAAGAGAAAAAAATACATTCAACAAGCTCGAAGACTAGTTTTCTACAATTAAAAAAAAAAAGAGTCTGCAAAATAGAAGTCTAGACTGAAAGTCCTTCTGAACTTAAGCAGGTTAGGATGTCATGTCAGATTGTCTGCAGAACCAAATTCTAGCCATTTGCAGAAACAAATAGGTTACGTTTATTTCAAATAAAAATTATTTTTAAGGACATTTCCTGACATTTTCTGTCAAGCTGATGTTTTTACAGGATATTGGTGCATTTTATTTATATGCCTGTGTGGGTAAGGAAAGAATTTTTCCCCAGGTTAGAATGACAAAGGATTTCTGTTCCCTTTCTGATTTCCTGGCATCACCCTGCTCTGTTCATTTAGAAAATTTCTAGGATGCTAGCAATCCTAAGAGATCAGGACAAATCAAAGGAAGCACTTTATAATCTACATTTTTTTTATTATTTTGTCCTGTAACCTTTATGCTGTTACAAAAAAATTAGTTTGTGGCTGCTAGTACAGGGTCAGTCTCTAGATAGTTGTATAAAAAATGCCTGTATCCAGTTGACTTGTTGCAGAGGACTAAGTCAGTGAAAAAGGTGGTCCCTTCCATCCTATTCAGAAATATAAATTGTATTCCAGAAGAAAAGTTCAGAGCCTTCTTCATAAGACTCCAGTGCTCTGCCAAGTTTCTTTCTGTTGTTCAGCCTCAGCAAACCATGTAATATCAATTACAATTTTTCCAGTTAATTTTCCTATTAATTTTCCTATTTTCTGTACTGTATTACTAAAGATTTCCTGTGCTTTTCAGACTATCTGGATGATAGCTGTACTCCTTTAACACAAGTCTAACACTCTGATCATTCCTCTTTTTCTTATTAGGATTCTTCTTCATCGCACAACTACCATGCTTACTACTTTCAAGGCCAAGCAAATATTAAGGGCTAAATTGCTAAACCAAAACAAGGCATGGTGTATTAACACTAAAAGGAAAGATTTCTCTATTTTATTTTCCTTAAGTGCTGGATAGAGGATGGCACAATCCACAATACCAAATGTCACGTGGTATGTAATATACTAGTCAACATAATGCTAATGCTTTCTCTTGTGTGTTGAACACTTCCAGCTAGCAGAGCCTTGCAGCTGACCAAGGTGCAGAGATGTCTCATGCAGGGAGAACAGTTCAGGGTTCTCTCTTGTATCAGACGCTCAATACATCTCCAGGATGAAATTCTAAGTCAGTATCAATTCCCTTCAAACTCCTTTGCTTCTCTCACATAATCACTAATAAGCTTCACTTGCACAGTTTTTGTTGTTGTTTTAGGTGGTCTTTGACTTGATCATGTGAGCATTATAAATTGCTCCATTTTTCTTTCTTAAATAGCTGTTCCCGTTCTTCACCTTCCCCAGTGAGGACAATGTGTGCCTCTGCTATGAAGTGGTGCAGCAGAGGGTACACTGTAACACCACTTAAAGCAACTGCTGTAGTAGGCACTGTATACACATACACACAGAGCATACACACCCTCTACAGAGACAAGGGGAACAAAATGCACTTGTTGGGAGAAGTGCAGACAAGGGGAGAAAAATGTACTTGTCCAGTGTCTGCTCAATCTTTAGCAAGTCACTTCATGACTTGGTTTCTCTATTTCTTCTGTCCTTCTTTAAAGTCATGTATATACTGAGAACCAGTTCAAGGGTCTAGATCTTAATCCATCACCAACTTTATTCCTCCACTGCAAGTTAGAGGCCCCTATTTGATCACTTTGATTTAGCAAAGTATTTAAGAGTACTTAATGCAAATTGATTTTTAATACTTTTTAATTTTCTTATATGTATTTTTAAATTTTCCCTGAAGTAATGAAATTTTACATAAATACAGAACACATTCTATACAGGATTAGAGATAGAAGCAAAAGATATTTATGTAAATTAACTGAAAATAAATTTTATTTAAGAAGCTAAGAAATTATTCAAAAATTTTATTCACCCTGTGACCAAAAAAAAATCAGTTCTTAAAAGCACAATTTTTGTAAAACTGAGTAATTGTGCTTAGTTTTAATTGACTACCATATGAAAAATTAGAAAAATGTACATAAAATATACATTTGTATTTGGGATTAATATGGAATACAAACGTATGCCTCCAAGAAGCTATTGCCAAAACAAAAGGCTTTCATTCTCCCACTTCTTTTTCTTTAAAAATATGTTTTACATTAAATACTCTCCCACTGAAAGTTATTGAAAAATACTTTTACCAAGAAGTTCAATTTCAGATGTGAGCAGCTTGCTCTGAATTGCGTAGGCAGTATGAGAACACTGCAGAAGTGTTAGTGTAGAAGTAACATATAAGTGCATGAATAATGTCGTCTTACTGATTTAACTGTGAAATATGTTCTTTTGGCATTTATAATTAGGGGCAGAGCAGATGGTGAAAGCTTAATATGTCCATTAAAATAATTTATGCTGCCAATGTTTCTTTAGTCTATAAAACTTTGATTGGGTTGGCTATTTCAGGTTGATATTTCTTGTATTGCAACTGCAGCAGAAAAAAAGGGATGGGGAATTCTGTTCAAGACTAACAACGCTTAAATGGGAGAACTCTGGTTTAATTTTCTCCTCCCTCCCTAACAATCTTTTTCTTCACTAAAAGAAGGCCTAGTTGTATTCTTACTCTTTCACTTTCAGTGTGTCAAGGCCTCAGAAACAATGCATGTTTCTTTGTCTCCTTTTTTAAATGATCAGCAAAAACAAAGGTCTGTTATATGTATTGCTGAAATGCATCTCTGAAGTGCAGCATGTAAATTTTGTGATTCACATGCCTATTAACTGTTCGTAGGAAGAACTACTGCTATTGTTGGCCGTAGCTTTTTGTCATGGAACAGAAGACAAGACAGGCATTTTATTTTTAGTGTGCTCCCACAAGCAGTTAGGTCACAGCTAATCAGCTGGCTTAATAGTAGAGAGTACCATACCATCTCATGCTGAGCACTGAGGTTTAGGATTCACCTCAGGACACATTCATAGCAGTCTTTCCCTTGTGAAGAGAGGCATGGTATTACCTGCATTTCTCTTCAGAGTAATCATTACCAACAGAATATGTAGTTATCTGTGAGCAAACTTCATGGCTTGTTTTAGGCAGAAAAGGAATTGCCACAATTCAAGATCGATGGGTAAACACTGCAACAAAGCCAAAGCAGAGACGATGAAGTAGCACAAAACTATTCGGCTGGTAGACATTGACCAGAATACAGTTAAAACACTGATTGGTCACGGGATTTGAAATGTTCCACTTCCATCATTACTGTTCCAACGGAAACATACTGATAGTGTAGAAAGACCTGATGCTCAGGTAAGTTTGTGAAAGACCATTTATCAAGATAGGGAGTTGGAGCTGCATTCAAAGCCTCCTGGCGGCTAGCCTTTGCTACTCTTCTCCTCCCCACAACGGACTTCTCTTATCGAAAGCACTCCCTATATTAAGCTAATAGGTGTAATTGAATCCTATTGTTGAGAATGTAATAAACTCCATTCCTTTCCTGCTGCCCAATAACATCAGGACTTCAGATGCCTTCAGCTACCCACAAAAACTGTATTACAACTCTTGATTCCAGAGAAGAAATGACAATTTAAAAATGATGAGAATCTCTTGTTTTGTTATGCAGCTTTCTTAAAATATGCTGTATTGGAAAAAAATTTAGTCTGATTTCAATCAAACATTGTCTAGGTGAGTATTTGCAAGATCTGAAATATACATTTACTTATTTGTTAAAAACCAATAATGGACTAAATAAAATAAATACATTGTATTATTTAGAGTATTTTAATATATAATATTCTGAAATAATAGAAATAATATCAGAATACGAGGTTGCAACTGACTGTTCTCTATATCCAGAGAAGACTTACAAGAATTCAGAGCACTTTTAGGATATGCAATAAATTATTCTGCAAAGAAATCAGTAGGGACTGAAAATGGCTTTGAAACCGAGCCAGTTGCTAGCTTGGTTCAAGGCAGCTGGAAAGCTAGCTTAAACACCAAGCTCAGCCTTCCCCCGAGCAGTGGGATCCAGGGACAGGTAAGTTGGCAGTGTCTCCTGTTCTCTTGCACCTCAACCAAATGGGGGAAGGAGAGGTGGCTAGAGGAAAGAGATATTGCTACTATGTTTGATTTATTCTTGATTTCCAGAAGAACCTTTTAGGGAAGAAATATGGGCAGTCACAGATTGGGACAAGCTTTTTAAAATACAGTAAAACTGTGAAAGTCATGAATCAGCATAGCTTCACCACAGGATCTTCATTAACACCGTTCTTCAGGCTGACCCCCATGTCATTGAAAAAAAATCTGCAATTTTAGTTTTGGTTTTTTTGTTACGTGTAATATAAACAGCAGGCATGTCTGAGATTTAGAGAAGATGGGGTACACTTTAAATGCATAAATGAAGTTAGATGTGTCAACTGCCATTTCTACCTTTGAAAACCTTCCTTCGGTCTTTGCCATCTGTAGCCTTTTTCCACTGCCTGGAGACCTCCTGCTCTGCTTATCTCTTTGCACTGCCTGTGTTGTGCCTGATAAAGGATTCTGCTGTGTGAAGTGCAGATTAGTTCACTGCTTGCATTAATAGTAGCCATCACTGGTAACTGTATTCTAAAATAACCTTTTCCAGGAAAACCATCTAGGGAAAATACTTCTATACACATCACATTAATATCCTACTTTAAATATAAGATATATTAAAAAAAATAGACTATAACTTACTAAATTGTATTACATATTCAAAACCAAAATAGTGTAGCTAGATATATATTAATAAAGAGTAAAATAAACCCTCCTGAATAAAAACAAACACAAAAAAAAAAAATCAAGTGTTGTTACATTTCAACAGACTCTGTGCCAATAGAAGTGTAGGAATCAAGAACTGAGGTTGGAATAAAGTCCTCAAAAGCAGCTATTTGATTGCTATGAGCAACAACCCTTTTCTGCACTAGAATCTCCATACAAGAGGAGATAGTTCCATCACTGCAGAATAAACTCTAAGATTTCTCTGTTATCGGGGAAAACAATAACTAATTAGAGACTGTAACATCTTTCAAAACTCTCTTCAAATCTCGTCATTAGGACTAATTAAAATTTCCATTCAAAGCCACTTCTTCAGTAAGGGCACAATAGGTAGACATTGAGACATTTACTAGGAGGCTGCAAATTCAAATTTAAACCACTGTTGATTCTGGGAGATGAATCGACAGTAATGGGAAATGGCAAATGGGAGAACGAGAGCACAGTATCCATAAGAGTTCAAGAAGAGGGGATGTAGTCCATTTGCATCGCACAGCCACTGACTATAAGAGTCTGTGCATCTTCTGGAGTTATTTCAAAGAGTAAGAATATTGTAGTGATTAAGGGCTCTATCTTAGACACTAAGTTGAAAGGGGCTCAGTTTCCATCTCCACCCTAGACTTCCTTTACACTCAAGCAAGTCTTGGCTCCTATCCATTAATAACCTTCAGATATACAGAGGTAGAGCTTCAGTTTTCAAAAAAAGGACAAGCAATTTTATACAAATGTATGTGAAATAGCACAGGAAGCTGGATCTTGATAAAGTTTTTACTATCTCTTTCATAGGCCTATTAATTTTTATACTACTACTAACTGGAAAACTGTAGCAGAGAAACCAAGGCAGAAGTACCACAAATTGAACTCTTTTTACAGAGGCAGAAGGAAAGTTGAGCAGTGGTAAGCCAGAATTGTGTTTGTACTATACATTATCCTAGAGTTATAAACGACTTCAGTTCTAGAGTACCCGTACAGGATCGCTCACAGATGAAGATACTTATTCAAATTGTTACTTCAGTAAAAGTTTTATGCACAATTAAATTTGAATTCTAATCTTACACTGAATACAGGAAGAATCTCAT
>NW_008824536.1:85707-117672 GCF_000699105.1 Pygoscelis adeliae | reverse complement strand
CTTTAGCTTTGGTTTTAGGCTGCATTATTATACTATGCAAATAAATTTTTGTCACTATTACAACATTTCACTGCAAAGATAGTGTAATTCACATTAGTTTGGTATCCCCAGGCAGCCACTGCAGCTGGGAAACCGTTACTTTTCTTAACTAGGGAAAAACATGAGTTAACAAATCAAGCTTAGTATAGGCAAATTTTAATTTCAGCGTATTTCATAAAGCAGCATTTATTAAGCAGAATACCTCTCCCCTTCTCCATCAACTTATTAACAAAAGAATATCTCTAACTACTTTGATTATATGGTCATTATGTTTTAGATCAAAGCAACAGGACACGTGCTTTAGGAGGTGCACTGCAGGCAGAAAATGAGACAAGAGAATGTTATCAGATATCTCTTTGCATCTCTGCCAAAATAGGACCTGAACCCTTCAGAATAGTTATAGCTACGTACAATATGGTTTTCCACATCTGTTAATTTCAATAGAAGTTAAATGTTAATAATAAACCCATTAAGGTAAAACATTCACTTCTCTCTCTCTCTCTCAAAAAAAAAAAGGGCAAAAAACCCACACTGAAATTTTGAAGTCAGTACAACTAATAAATGAAAAACAAGCAGGTACTTTGAAGCAAGTTAAATTTTTTGCTCCTATGTCCCAAATAATCAGTACACTACTCCTTAATCTACTGTTGATTTGTATGGTGAAGGGAAATCCGCTTCAGAAAACATGACACCTTCTGAACTGCAGACCTCTACAATATCTGAAAAGTGGTATATTGATGTATTTCAGAAATGTAATCATCTTGTAATTTTCTATTACATTAACTTGTGTATTTTAAAGAAATCAGTGGGAAAAAAAATGAATGCTACCCTTGCAGTACCTGAAGACTTGTAAGAAAGCTGCTAAACTTCAAAGACGTCTTTTAGAGGGCTTGCAGTTATGTACAGATACGTGGCAGGGGTTGTCCCCAAAATGTGGCACTTGATAAATGAGAGAAAAAGGAAAATGAGAAAGGGAGTAGAGATTGGCAAAGCAGAAAGAAAATGCTTAAAAAGGATCAGCAGCTAGACAAAAAGTAGTGACAGATGAGAACCCACCAGTGCAGCTGAGACAAGAAAGTCACCATTAAAGAATATGCTGTTGAAACTTATGATAGGAGGCCTAGAAGATTAATTTTAGTGTGTCAGGTGATCTAAGACTATGCCAAAGTATTCTTCTGTTCTTTTCCTTAGGCTTATGCTAGCAAAACTCAAAAATTCAACCCCCAGACTTAAGATCACTATAAATTGTTCTAAATTATCATTTATGTAATGTAGTATCTTTAGAAAAATCTGCCTGTTAGCTGTTCAGCGGAGTAAAGCCATGACACACGGTGCATTTCCAAGATGAAAAATAAACATCCACGCCATATTTCTAATCTCACTCTTGGATGTCTGTGCTGTGTTTGGGGCTGGTGGGCCCAAGCTGTTAAAATTCTAACTACAAATGTACGGTATCAGTGACTGTTCTGGTATATAGCACTGTTGCACAAGTCCTGCAGGCATAATTAAAGTGATAGAAAACTGTACTAAAATGCCACAGTGCACAAATCATACTGACTTTTGGAGACCAGCTAGAATGCACTGTGCTCTTATCTCTGAATCAGGCATTAGGGGTCCACCAATAGCATCTACGTTTATACTTTGTCATCAGACCATACTCTTATACACTTAGGGCATTCTGCACAGACTTATAGTGTCTGTCCAGATATGTATAAGCTATGAGTTGATTCAGTTATGCGCCAGTTATAAGTTCCCGTACCTTATGTTTGCAGATTAATTGGCAGGAAGTTACAGTTTATATAAGCAGAAACATTAGAAAAGCAGGATGAACACAACTTGGATTGACCTCAAACAAATTAGGATTCTGATAAAGTATTTTTAACCTGGACAGTTTAGGGACAGCAGTATTACTATTTTGTATTACAAGCTTTTCCAGCATCTCTTACTTTTATTATTGTTACAACTATTTGATTAGCACAATCATAACAGAACTCCCCATCTACTGCTTACTGTTGCATATTTTCATTCTCAGCAGGTTACCTTCTGATCTACCCCAGTTTAAGGAATTGTTTTCTTTCCACTAGACAAAATACGAAGGTCTCCTCCACAGGCATGTTCAGCTCAGAGTATCAGGATCACAAGTGTGGCTAGTGATCACTTGTGGCTAGGACCACAAGTTCTAGCTGTGGCAAGCAGCCTTAGTGCCTGCTGCTCTGCATTTGCATGGAGAGGAAACATTTATTAAATGTTATTTAAAGTTTCCTAGGACAGAAAACTTTACCAGACTGACAAAGAGTTGGGAAGTGATTGTTCACCTTTCACATACATAGGCCTGAAATGACCAATTGCTATAGAAATTCCTATTTCTAGCTATAATAATGGAAACTGGTTTTTGAACTGCCAAATTCTGCAATCCATACTCACAAAGAGCTTCCATTTGATGTGATGCTTCAGAAAGCTTTAGGCAAATCTGCAAGAGTGGAAACTAAAGGCATCCCAATGGCTGCCCTCCTCATTCCGAGCCAGTTCTGGTCATACCACTTATTCTGGATTCCCTTTCAGAAGTGTCTCCTCTTTGAGAAAAACAACTCAAATTGATCATTACGTTGAGTTATGCTAGTTTGTTAATCATCAGAATATATTAAGGAGGAAAATATTCTAAATTTGCATCTGGAAAAACTGAGTCATTGCAGTCTCTCCTTTCAGAAGCTGTTGGGAATTTTGATTTCTAGTGCCTAGTTTGACCTGGCTTTATTTTATTTTTTAAAGCAGATTTTATGTACCCACAGCTTCCTAATTAAATTCAACAGAACATACTTAGCTGAAAAATGAGTCTGAAACACCTCAAAAGACACTGATACCCACCTATTATCCACAGAAAATGGCCACAAAAACATCTTCACAGACTGTTACTAATAATTAACATACTCTGCTGCAGTCTTTCTTGAATTTGTTTGAAAGAATGGAAATAAAAAGCAACATGAACAGAAAAAGTGCCTGATGGTTAAAAAAAAAAAAAGTAATTTTCAAACATCTTTCTCCTGAATTGGAAGAATTCCATCAAATTAGTGATCTTTTTAATCAGTGAAAATCTTGGATTACATGCAATCTGCTTAGTAGCTCTAGCCTATTATAAGGTGAGAAACCTACATGAAATTTGAAGTATCCATAAGTAATATTTCTGTATTAAGAACAGCTATTCCAATTATGTTTTGACAATTCCTAGCATAATGTGACTCAGTGGGCTTTTGGACCTCATGTAATACATGCATATCCAAAAAAATGGAGCTTACCCATTTTTAAGCAAGGTAAGGGTTCATAGATGGTCACACACACAAGCTTTTTGCTTGTTCTCTCATTTAACCCACAACAGCCAAAGAACATGAGTCCATCACACAACCATTCAACATTCACAGAAAAGTCAGACCAATTCTGTTGCAACAGATTCTGACTAGTCAGAAACAACCAGCTCAGACTAATGATTGGTCTGCACGCTAACAGTGAGAACCTCACAGTGTGGGGAGTGACCCGGCTGGACACACCTCTCTTGAACTTGGCAAGCATAATCTAATGTACAGAAGGATCTAAGGAATCAAAGGGAAGGGCAGGCAGGGAATTCACTACAGAAGAAAATGTGTGCATTAGGATAAGCCAGCTTAGACAATAGGATAGGGTGCAAGAGGCTATCAACATGCTTCTTTTTTTTTTTACAGGGTTTGTAGAATTAGTAGCCTTTGATTTTTCATGGGTCTGTTGTCTATGTATTTGCCTCAGGGCACCTCTATTACTGTATGCTTATCAAATCCTGTACCTGTAAGATTTTAAAGGTTTTAGTATTATTCTACAGTTATTTTTCAACAGCGTTTTCTCATTCTTTGACTGTGTTTTCACACCTCAGCTGAAATTTGTCCAAACAGCTGAGCACAAAATGTACCCAAGAATAGGAAAAACCGAAGTACACAGTAATTTCCTTCAAATGTCTTCTAAGCTTTACAGGAACTTTAAAATTACAGAAAACTATAAACGGGCAATAAGTTATCTAAAATGACAATATATATAGGAAGCGGCCTTAAGCCATTTCTATTGCACTGTTTTTCCAACAAGCGTAGCTTCATTTTAATTTATGTTGGTAATATGTATTGAATCATGCTTCGAGTTTTTCTAGTAAAATGATCCTCCACAGTATTACTTCACAAATGAAAGAAATGCATATTCATTGGTTCAGAGGCCTAAAGTCCTCCCAGGAGTGTCACAAAATGAAGATAATGTTCCAAGAGCTGGGTTTTGCTTTCGGATCACCGGTTGAGCTGATGGATGTGAAAACTCGTGTAGCTAGATAGTAAGCTATTGGCTACAGTTCTAAGGAGTGAATAAATTATTTTAAGCTTAGTAGTAATTTATGCTCACAAAATGAGTAAGGGTACCATCTGTTCAAGTACAGACAATATAAAATTCTTTTAATTTGGTGTTAAACAAGTCTGGAGAACAAGTCTGATGAGGAGCGGCTGAGGGAACTGGGGTTGTTTAGCCTGGAGAAAAGGAGGCTGAGGGGAGGCCTCATCGCTCTCTACAACTACCTAAAAGGAGGTTGTAGCGAGGTGGGTGTCGGTCTCTTCTCCCAAGTAACAAGCGATAGGATGAGAGGAAATGGCCTCAAGTTGCGCCAGGGGAGGTTTAGATTGGATGTGAGGAAAAATTTTTTACTGAAAGAGTGGTTAAACATTGGAACAGGCTGCCCAGGGAAGTGGTTGAGTCACCATCCCTGGAGGTATTTAAAAGACGTGTAGATGTGGTGCTTAGGGACATGGTTTAGTGGGCATGGTGGTGTTGGGTTGATGGTTGGACTCGATGATCTTAGAGGTCTCTTCCAACCTTAATAATAATGAAATTATTCTAAATTGCTCACTTTTGACATAGCTGTGTCACTGGTGAATACTCCTTATATTGACATCATACAGAAGCAGAAATCTACCTTTCCTGAACAATGGCAGGAAATCACCTAGGCCTATAAGCAAGGTAGATGTCATGACCTTGGAAAAGTAATAAAAAATTTTGAAGTAATAAAAGATTTTAGAGGAATATGTGGGGGAAAATTTGAACTCTTAATGGGGGTGGGGGAATGAGAAGTAAAACCACTTGGGAATTTTAGATAGTTTCAGATTATCTCACCTGTTCTCCAGAAGTGTTGAAACTTAGAATAAGCAAGGTATGTCACACCAGGAAACACAGGCACTCTCTATGCTCAACTTACTTCACTTCCATGTTTCTAATAAAAGCCTTGACTAACTTCTGAAGACTGAAGTTCTCATTCATTTCCCTAGAGATCATACAGTCATTCCTCCGAAGTAATTTTAAATAGGTTAAGGCAATGGACATGACACGCATACAGAAGCTGAAAATTTGCAGTAGAATCCAATTATTTTTTAAGATATCTTTTATTTTATAGCTTACCTATGGTATGATCTAGAAAGAATTAATTTGTGCCGCCTTCTAGAGAAAGTGGGATCATTTCCTATACCCTATAAACATTTTTACTAATTCTTACTGGAGAAGGACACAAGTTAAGTTTAAATTACATGTTATCGTATTGGACAAAAGAAATTAGTATAATAAAGATTGAGAAGAATGACCTGAAGTAGATTTGGCAAAGAGCTATATCGTACTTCTTTCTCTTCTCTCTTCTGAGAAACACGGGAGATCTACACGGTATTTACAAAGTGCCACTGCAAATACTGTGGTATCATCTAATTTCTTCCACAAAGCTTGTAATAGTATTTTTCCTATGCACAAAAGTATCAAAAGGAATAAAAACAATCTGCTTGATTAACTTCTTAAAATGAATGCATGCCTGTTTATTTAGTGCAATCTGTACTTAACATATTGCATTTCTTGGTACAGCTTCCATTTCTCAGGTCACCTTGGTGTCTTACAAAGTTGTATTTGGAGTTGAAGTAAGAAGCAAAATGACCTGTAAAAAGGAGATTCACCCACTAGGTTAATGACAACGGAATTTCTGTGTTACTGATTCTTTATTTTAGGGGCAAACACCACAAATCAATTCAAACTTTTAATACTAAAACCATGCATGAGCTCGTATACATCTCTCTCTTTACTGAATCAAAACCCCATGTGCTCATTCCAATACATGCATATTTAAATGTATTAATATTAGGTAAAAGCATATGGTAAAATATGGCAATTAATATGGTAAAAGCATAAATATATATATATTTATGAGGCATAGAGAATGTATGTTATATACTACCAAGTATCCTCATCACACCAATCAGAATATAATTATAATACAAAAAATAAAGTGATGTGATAAAGTGGTTTAACAGATGAAATTAGGTACTTTTATTTGCAATGCTACTTTTAATCTAAGTTTTCCATGCATATTTCCCTTTTTGGTTAGCAGCTGAGTACTTTATATTAAGAATTATGTCTTAATTTGGAATTTTTCACTTTTTCCTCTTTTTTAGGATTTAGACCAGACTAAAAAGATTATCTTCGCAGAATGGTAGCGGAAACACTGCAGTTCAGGGGAACAGAGACTATGTTTCTGCAGAAGGTGGATAAGATCATGAAGAAACTTCACCTAGAGTAAGTGATATCATTAATATTCTTTACTTTGTGAATAATCATGCAATTACTACCATGCACATTGTTTAATAACATCATTGTATAGGGCTACTCCAGTGTGACATAACTGGATTCTCAGAACCCAGTTTGGCAAGCCACTTCTGTGCCTGCTGTGCTGCTGAAGTACTGGAGGTACAGCAGTACACAGAGGTACAGGGACACCTGTAGTGCTGTGCCTAGCCAAGTAAGGGTGGGATTCCTCCCAGCCCCGAGTGAGGCCCAGCAAAGACAAGAGGTCCGCTAAATCTGTTTTAGTGTATAGGTGTTGCCTTGCCTGACTAGAATAAGTGACTGAGCAATGACAGGATCTAGTTGTAGCCACCATTTCAGTATTTGCAGATGTGTTTGAATATGTCTGAGGTGACTTGCCCCAAGACTACGTGGCTGAGATGGAAATTCTCACTAAGGACCAGAAAACTTTTCCCACTTGTTTTGTAGCTCTCTTGACCCCTCCAGCTCTGCAGGGAATAAAAGCTTTTTCTTTTTTTTTTTTCCCCCCCTCGCTAGTCTTGCAAGATGGATAGAACAGTCCTCAAAAAAACTGGTGAAACTGGACTACAAAGGTGTTATACAGGGCATCTACATGTACATCAAAATATTGTTACTTCTCATCACACACTACAGGCAACTTGAGAAGTTAATTCTGAACTTTCTATAATGAAAATAGCTGAAATTATTGCAACAGGAAGTAACAAAAGGAAAGTTTTCTGTATTTCAGTGTGTCTGTTTTTTGTATCTGCAAATTTTGTAATATTGGTCTCCCTTGTGTTCTTCTACAACTGCTGCTGCAGTCATGCAAATAAGAGCTTTTAAACAACAGAAATGAGAATTGAAGTCTTCTAAAAATTTTAGAGGACGTGGGTTTTTTAGACTTGAAACAATTTCTAGTGCTGTTTCTAAAACTAAAATTTGTTTAAAGTTAATATTCTATTTAATTATTTTGCTTTAAGATACGCAGTCTTTTATAACACACTCAGTAAATTATCTGTTCAGTTATTAAAAGTCTGTGAAAGAAAGTTACAGCTAATATGGCACATTTCCTAGAAGCTGTACCCAAGGTATTAATGCTTCCTACTGAAGTAATCATGTCTAATTGATCTTGCTGTAGTAACTTGGTTCTATAGCATGCTAAACACATTCTCTCCACTTAGAGATGCATTTCTTGTACAACAGGGTTATACAATTGTGGTTTAACCCCAGCCAGCAACGAAGCACCCCACAGCCCCTCGCTCACTCCCCCCCAACAGTGGGATGGGGAGAGAATCGGAAGAGTAAAACTGAGAAAACTCGTGGGGTGAGATAAAGACAGTTTAATAGGGAAAGCAAAAGCCACGCACACAAGCAAAGCAAAACAAGGAATTCATTCACCGCTTCCCATGGGTAGGCAGGTGTTCAGCCATCTCCAGGAAAGCAGGGCTCCATCACGTGTAACGGTTACTTGGGAAGACAAATGCCATCACTCTGAACGTCCCCCCCTTCCTTCTTCTTCCCCCAGCTTTATGTGCTGAGCATGACGTCACATGGTGTGGAATCTCCCTTTGGGCAGTTGGGGTCAGCTGTCCCGGCTGTGTCCCCTCCCAGCTTCTTGTGCCCCCCCAGCCTGCTCGCTGGTGGGGTGGGGTGAGAAGCAGAAAAGGCCTTGACTCTGTGTCAGCACTGCTCAGCAGTAACAAAAACATCCCTGTGTTATCAACACTGTGTTCAGCACAAATCCAAAACATAGCCCCATACTAGCGACTGTGAAGAAAATTAACTCTACCCCAGCCAAAACCAGCACAACAATCTGCCATTTATACTTCACTGTACATCATCATATTACTACATTATTTTATTATAATGTCCTTGAGATCTACAGTTAGAGATCAGTTAATTTTCTCAAGTCCTTTACACAGTAGGGCTTAAAAGTACTGCAAAACTTGGCTGCGATAACACTCAACCCTTGGGATCAATGCCAAAAGGTGGCAGTGAGCTGATGTACCACTGCACCATACTGCAGCAATTTTCTAAGTCTAACCCACAGAACCACGTATGCACTCTGAATGAGTAAGTAGCATTCTGACGCAAGCATTTACAGAAATACTGCCAGGTTTCCTAGCAAATCTGACCTGATGAACAACCCCACAGATTTCAGTCAAATAAAGCTTTAGCAAGTATGTATTTTAAAGGTCAAGGAGGGAATAACTTCCTTTTTGGAATAAGAAGGGCCTGTGCTGTACTGTACTGTGTTGGCAGAAAAGAACTGTTCATCCTTGTGTTGAGGCATGAAGTTGTAAAGGAACCACCAAAATAGAGGACTAACGCTTGGGCAAATAGAGGCTACTATGCCAAGGTGTTGCACAAAGGACATACTCTCCAAAAAGACTCAAAAGAACTGTGCCTAGTGGATAGTAAGTATAACGAGTATGTGGGATTTTTCCTTTACAAAAAAAAAAAAAAAAATCTTTCTTCAGAGCTTTCTACAGCAGTCCTGTGTAACCTAGAACTCATCCAACAAATATATAACTCAAGTTGATTATGAGTAATAAATTATGGGTTTATTATTGTAATTTGGGGAGCAGAGGGCCCCAGGGAGAGATAACTTGTTGCTTAGTTATTCTATAGAAAGAGCAGACATTTTATTTCTGATCAGTTACTCCATTGGAGTTGAGAGATGGCTCAGAAAAAAAAAAGTATACTTTTAAGACCTTATGAATAACAGGAGTCCTGAGTTGGTCCCTGAAACATTCCCGTACCCCTCCCAAATAAACAAACATATCTGTTTTCCTATTTCAATTCATCCTAAAGTATTTAAATGTTTTCATGAGATCTTGCCTGTCTTAGGGCAGCATGTACACTTTACTCAAAAGAACTATCAAGAGAACTAAGTAAAATTTCTCCTGAAGGAATTATGCTTGGTACTACATAAATTACATTGATCATGTAAGGAGCTAAATGCCTTAAGTACTGTCATGTTATCTTCAAGGGAAGTATTTAATAATGTGTCTAATAAGCAGAGATATGTACTCTTTCTCACAAAATAAACATGCTCTACTCTACTTGCATTTGGGTGGGGGGAAATGCGCATAAAGCAATGTGAAGACAGCCTTTATCCCTCTGTCCATTTACAGAATTTTAAATTATGCTTCCCCTCTAGTCCAAAGCTAGATTAGAAATTGCACATAAATTATTCTTCCTTATAATGCTCTGTATTTTTGGCAGTGGCTAGAACCTCACTTAGTATAATTCTGTATGAACCACTAAAATCACATGCTAGTAAATTACTTGTCCGTGTACACATAAAACAAAATCTGAATTAATTCTCCAATAGCTTTATATAAAAATATATGTTTGAGCGTGCCGATTTAGTAATTTTTACTTGACATATGAGATTTTTTTATGTCAGCTTAAATTCAGAAGATTTTTTTCTTAAAGAAAAAGCTCAGGTCTTGTAATTATCACTTTAAAACTTTGTTCAGTTCCTGTATGCAAAACCAGACAGACTCCATTCAGTTACTCATATTTGGGACATGAACAGACTTCTTCCTGCTTGTGCCAGCAATCTAACATTAACTCATTTCTTTCATTTCTGAAGAAACTGTTTGGAGAAACTTAGAATACCAGTCTGGTTTAATGTATATGCTAATGCACGATGATTTCGTTGAAGTACTGCACTCTGAGGTCCCAGATGCTAAATAAAACAGAACATCAAAATTTTGGTTGTGCAAAATTGAAGTATTCTCTTCCCCCCCCTCCCCCCCCAAGAATAAAATGTTTCAGATAACTGAAAATGAGGATAATAGTTACCCATTTTGCAACAGTGCTGGGGTGATTAATTAACCAACTGTACAGTGCTG
The DNA here is from genome assembly GCF_000699105.1 of Pygoscelis adeliae. Taxonomy (NCBI): domain Eukaryota; kingdom Metazoa; phylum Chordata; class Aves; order Sphenisciformes; family Spheniscidae; genus Pygoscelis; species Pygoscelis adeliae. Next base: position 107,158 of record NW_008824536.1, on the reverse strand, counting down.
TGAAGATGAAGAACCCCTAGTCTTATAATCACCATATGCTTTCATCCATTTTGTTAGCTGCAGCATGGAGAACAAAATCAATAGACTGTACAGTATCTAAGTGCTTAGGACTTCAGCAAATAAAACATTGAAAAGTGAAATAAGACCCCTACAAAAAAAGCTACAGATGTATGACACAATTCCTGGAAAGAGTTTATCCTTATTCCACCACTGGCATATTAACTCCTGGGTGATGAGGACTAATTTTCTCAAAGTTATTAGTGAAATCACTGGACTTAATTTCAGTTTACAGTGAATGAGTATATGGCTCATTCATTAAGTTCCCAGCTGTAGTTTCTTTTCAATTTTATTGCAGTTTTTTTGAGATACATTTCAGCAGGGACTCAGTCACAAAAAAATGTATTGCCAAGCAAGGCGCACGCAGGAACAAAGGAAACAAAAATGAACTTATAGTATTCTGACACTGTGTCTACTAGATTACAGGCCGGTAATGATAACCTGTATTTCACCTATTGTTAGGAAAAGCACTTCATGATTTGACTTACATCCATTCTAGGTAGTAAATTAATGTAGATTTTAACTGTACACAAATCCTGATCAATCTCTTAATTTCTCTGATTACTACGCTTGGATATTTGTTACACTGCTGGAGAACAGATCTAGTAGAAAACTGCACTTCCTCATTAAACTGCTATTTCCCAATATGCAAATCATTTAGACAATGTCTGGAGACTGTCAAGAATGTCCTGCTTTTATAACATAACTATTATATCCTCTTAACTAGGAAGATTCTTAAAAACATCAACAGCATAAAAACATTTGAGTGAGTATATATTTTGCCGTAATCTCTTATCTTACTTGAACATTTCTAATTTTATAATCACAAAACTTAATTTCAAAGTGACATAGTTGGAACATTAAGTATACTTCAAACACTTTAGGGATCACGTTTAGCTAGCTAGTGACACTTACTACAGTTTACAACCTGCTTTATTCTCACTTTCTAAATGCCTTAGTATTTTTCTTACAAAATCATGCACTCTACTTCCCTGTAGTTAGCACAGCAGTCTGGTATAGACAGCCTTGTCTGTACCCGAGACTTCATGCTTCATTTTTCTAGGGCAATTTGTACAATCTATCCCTTTATCATCAATTTTATAAGTTAGAGTTGCTGAAAAACATACACACACAAAATTATACACAAATGGATACTTGAAGTCAACATATAATTGAACTTAAATGAAATTTTAAGATAAATGAATTAGTCTGCTTATTATTTTCCAGAAATCAATTATTTCATAAATTATGTTGGGGGTATGGATTTGAAGTTTAGTTCAAGAGAAAGGGATGGATATGAAGTAACACAGAGGGACCTTATAAGTAAACTGAAATAAGAAATAAACCTTCCTATACATCATGCAAGTGTCAGTAAGTAAATGATGCCTATGTACATTATGTGGAAGAACAGGTATTAAACTGTAAAATCTCAAATACAGGTAATTCTTTTCTATCAGTTCTAAGTAGCTCTGAATACATCATCAGTTGTTTTGTAGCCTATTAGGATTATGATGGGATGTCTCTCAAAATCCCTTCCAAAATGTTCCTATTTGCCTCTAATCCATATTACTGTAGTCACTGCAGATTTTAAACAGCCTAGGCAAAGATAATTCAGTTCAGCAGTTCAACTTCAAACCATAATGACAAGAGCTATCTCTTCTTATTTATTTTCATTTTCCTATTCTGCTCCAACCGCAGCCCAAAAACATCATCATAAACTGTGAAGGAGCAGCCAGAGGAACAAACATTTCATAGGTCTGCACAAAAGGACTAGAGCACCTTATTTTTAATAAATATTAGTGCCTCGGTGTAATGAAAAAGCCCAATCCTGCAAAACCTAAATTGTATGATAGTGTCACCTTTCCCATACAAGCAGTAAAACTGAAGGCTCTAAAATTGCTCAAGGAGCTAAACTATCAAACTCAGTGTTTTCTATTCTTGAATTGTTAGTTGCCATCTTGAGAAAGATTTTCTTTGCATCCAGAAACACAATTATGGCAAGTAGTTGGAAGAAAATAAAACAGCTGCTGCTTTGCATAGAAAATCACTGCATGTCACTAGTTACAGACAATAAATGAAAGACTGGCAAAAATCCACTACATTATACCCCAAACTACTCCCGTTTACACTCTGTGCAGCATAAAAATAAGTGGTGATGTCTTATCACTGTTGTGCAGGTCTGCAAATCTGCATCCAATTTGATTATACTGCATGACAAATGAGAATGCTCTTTCCAATTCTCAGCCAGCCTGACAGACTACAACTACCCTCCTGCAAAACTGCAGCCTCTAGGCAGCATATCTTGTTTGTTCAGGACAAGCCTGATCTAATTGAGATTTTTTTTTTCTGTACTTTTTCACCTTTCATTTAAGCTCAGGTGAATTTAAGCCTTTTCCTCAAAATTCTTTACCACTGAAATCCTGACGTGATGCAGAGGAATTAGCTGAATAACCCAGTAAAGTCACTTTTTAGCATGACCGCTATTTTTTACATCTGTATGGAGTGCTGAGGTCTGGGTGAAGTTAAGGAAGCAGGCTTAGAGCTCCAAAAATGGAGCATATGTATAAAGCAGCATATCAGGAACAAGCAAAACAGATAGCTGTGTATCTTTAAAACATATTTGCAACAGATCAATTAAAGAATGAATGGTTTTTGTAGAATTAGGAAGCATGGATGACTAACGAGAAAATTATAGGACGCAAAAAGATAAAAGCACTATTTAAAAACAGCAGAACGAAGTACCAATGTGCAAACCAGATGAAAAAAACATACTCCAAAACAGGAGCACACACTGCAGGCACCTAACTCCTATCTTACTGTAAGATCAAAGTGTACGTTGAGGAAGTCTGTAATTAGCAGTGTCTTCTAAATGAAAATACAGTAAACAAAAGCCAGTCAGAAGAATGGGAAGCGAAAGATGGTAGCTCTTGTCTACTTTCAAACATTAAGGATAATAAAAATGTTCCCATTCCAAAGCAACAAAAGCTGTTTATTTAAGGTAAAGGGAGATGCAAAATCATGTGGGAGATTCCACAGCCCTCCTCTTGTCTCTCTGAAAAGAATTAAAGGACTCTCTTCATTTAGATGTAAAGGTGTTTCTATAATAATACCACTAAATGCTGTAGCATTAGCTGGTCTGAATCCACTGATCAACACAGTAAATCCTAACTGGTGGAACAATGACAAAAGAAAAGCCCAGTTAGCACAGTGCTTTGTAAATCAACACGTACTATGGCATTTTATCACATCTGAGATTACATGGGGCAGGCCCAGAGCCTCTTCCTTTCCCAAGCACTGCTCACCTGGATAGGGTTTGTTTAGTACTCCTAACTCACTGAATTCCTAAATCTTTTGATATACTGTTTTTTATTACTATTCTTGACAGCATTTCTCCCACAGGTAGAAGACTCCAATAGTCTTGACTAAAGATGGTGCCAGTGAAACTGGATTATAGGACTGGGTGAAAAGCTGTCATTTTTTTCTGCCATGATCTGTATTAGATCCACAATGTCTGACAGATAGCGGTTTTTAGAATTAACTACTGGCCGTGCCCGTGCCTAATCCCGAAGCTAACAGCCAACCCTAATCAGTGTTGTCCTTAACACAACTGTATGTCCTTGCCGTAGACATCAATTACGGACGACATATTTCATATCAGGCTATATATGGCCCTGTGACAGTGCACAAGAATTCATTAGGAAGACTGAAAATTCTAGTATTTTTCTTTTAAAATTATGATTGTTTTAAAATAAAACCTAAAATTAGTTTTAATGCAGAGCAGCCATGTTTTCACAAATATAATTGGAGATATACCTGGTGCAGAGATGTTTGAAGCCCAGGTGAAGAGGCTCAAGAGCACCTCTTTTCCTTGCGCGCACACACAAATACAAGAGATTTGTTCATTTTTTGTCTATGTGTGCTTAAGAGGCCATATTCTAGTCTTTATCTGGATTTCATTTGATAACTATATATCAGGTGATTATTGTAATTCATGAATGTTTCCTTATGGTATTTTCTGAAGCTCCTTCCCAGGTGGCAAGACTTAATTATTCTTAGGATGATCATTGGACGCAATTGCTCCAAACAGTCACTGACAGCAATCGTGGTATTATTTCAGATGTACTTGCTGGCTGCAGTTACTGGGTTCTATTTCCTCTCCTTTCTAGAGAAGAATAAATTTTGTTTTGTTTTAAATCAGAGAGAGTTGGAAACAGCATAATAAGATATGACAGGTTATAGCAAAAGTCAACTCTTGAGAATTCTTCTATTTCCCCATGCCAAACTTGAAGATGCCATAAACTCAAATCCTCTATGCCAGTCATAAAATTTTAATTAGCTAAACTAAAAATACCGGTACTATTTACCACTGTTCTTATTAGTTTCTTAAACTGCTAGATTTAACACTACTAAGATAGACTGCAGATTGCAAAAGGCTGTCACTAGTATATTAATACTCTGCTTCAGCATACACGTGAGCATTCTGTTCAGCTTGATTATAATTAATCAGTAATCTAGTCTCTTGTTTCTCACTGCCAAATGATAAATTAACTACTAGCTACATACATGGATGGAATATTAATTTATACAATGCCCTGGGGGTACTTCTGTATGTAGTACAAGACGCCTCATGAACAGATCTCATTCAAAGCTTTAGTAGAACTATGAAACAAAACAGAGTAAATCTAGTCAGGATCAGCTGCAGCTATATTAAAACTGGAGATACCTGTATCAGCAATTTTAGTAAGCACCACTGAGATATATAAGAAATTAAATTTAGACATCACATGGAAGAATGAATTCCTCTTTTAAATGCACAAAATCAAGTACCTTTCATGCAAAGAGTTAGTATTTTCTGGAGGTTTGTGAAAAACAATTTGACTTTTTCAAGGTCAAATTATCTTCTCCGAGTACAGCGCTGTATGTGTGTTGTGTAATGGAGAAATTTGCCAGTTCTAGAAGGGAAGGTTTTTTTTTCCCCTAGTTGCTCTGCAGTACCTACTAAAGCTTCCCACTACATGTGTGAGGGCAGCAGATGGATCCAGAGGTTCTGCCTCCGGCCTTGCCTGTTTCATCATTCCTTATATGCTGCAGGCTTCATTTCGCAGCAGCTTTCAGCTTTCTAGTGCATGAAAATGACCTTTACACAGGTGCAGAAATGATACGCAACTATTTGCCTCTTCTATAGCCTTCTTTCTAGTTTCTCTGCATTCTTCTAGCCTTTGAATATCAGACAAGACAGAGAAAGTAGTATTTTTTTAACACGGGGAAGGAAGTTCCATGAAATATTAATAATCTTGTGGCACTTGGCAGTACCGAAATATGCTTAAGGTGTATTATATTGCAAAATATAATATCGTAAATATAATATTGCAAAATTACAGCATAACAGAATACACATTTCTGATTTAGCAGCACTGAAAACATAATAAAACCTGAAAGGGGAAATGCTGTCTTCTGTCAGTTTTTCATAGTCCAAAGAATGCAGCGTGAGCTCTTGGTGAGACCACAGCGAGGGACTGCAGCCTCTCTATAAAATGCTAGACTGCATTTTGGTAGCTCACAGCATCCCAGCCCAGAATGATCAAATCAAGGCATCTGGTCATTTGACTACAAACTGCTTGAGTTTCGAGCCTATCAGCAATCCAGAGTGGCTCTCATAGCACAAGAAATACAGCATAGGAAAATGCTTGCCAAGGATAGGATGAAAACCACTGAGAAAGACAGGGTTTGAAATTTGAAATAACAGGGTTATTTTCAAATTTCTAACATAATAATATTAATTATTATGAAGCTTTCCCTCATAGGGATTTTTAAAATTCCCTCTCATTCTGAAATTAATCACGGAAGCATGCATAAAATAATTTCAAGCTTTAATTATAAAAGAATAGGCAACGTACTTTGAAAGCAGCATAAAGGCTTAGCTAACTCAGACATTTCAAGCAAGACTCACATTCTGATTTCACCTTCTGTTCTTGCATTTTAATTTTTTAAGCATCCTGCTTTATGAGAAGGTTATCACTTATTGCATGGCAAGTCTCAGAGAGCTCCTGTTCTCTCTGGACCTGACAGTCCTGTCTCTGGTACAATCTGATAGGAAATAGCTGAGCCGATGTGAAGCCTAGCAACAAATGGGGGCAGGGGAAAGCAGCTACAAGCACCGACTGCTAGACCTATGCAACTGAAGAATATTGCTTAGAAGGGAAGTGGCAGAATCTCATCAGTTGACAGCTTACATCTAGACTACTACAGGGAATGAAGTACTTAAATATCAAAGCGTATTGTATGGAGCTGCCCCTAACCGAATATGAATACAGTGGAAGACCTCATAAGCTACTGCAACCCATTTACAGTCACTTATCTTAGGTATCATGAGGCTTTCATGTAAGATTCAGTCACATCTTTGTTTACAACCTTTCCCAAGGCTTGGGGTCTCATTAGGCACACAAAGCACAAGTTTGACTTCATTCCAGATGCAAGGTTTTTGGAAGGAAGAAGCACTGGATATATGATTGTGAGCTTCAGCTGTTGTCCTTTTGGAAGGCTAATCACCAAATTTATCAGTAGAGGGCACAAGAAAAGAGCATTCCTCATCAAACATGCATAAAACTAAGGGAGAGCTCCCAAGGTGACTCCTCAACAAGCCACTAGGTTTGCATTATCTATTCTATTTAAATTAAAAAAAAAAAAAAAACCAAACCACCCTGGACCTATCATATATAAAGCATATATAATGTTGGTTGAATAAACAGTATTAGTTTGACATAAAATTCACGATATTAATAACTGTAGGATGTTCCAAACATTCAGCTATCTGAAAACCTGAAGGTCTGAAGAAGAGGATTTATAAATTGCAAATGAAAGAACTAGTCCCTAGTGATATCAGGCAAATGAACAGCATGTTAGTAGATATTAAATCCTAAAGCATAAATAATCTCCTTAAACCTACATCTGTGAAACCTAACAGTGAACTTACAAAAATATCTGTCCCTTATGCTCAATAGAAAATAATTTAAGTGAACAAAGGATGAAAAACAGGGTGGCCGAAATGCTCTTCACTATTGGGTTGTTGGATACAGAGGACCTTGGCGGAATTGACTTGATTTAGTTGTAAATAAAAATGGCCCGCCATCCTAAAATTTGCAATGCAAATTTCAGCACATTATTTAATGCATTTTAAAAAAAGCAATCAGCTATGGATGGATCATCCACGGTAACCAATATGTTGTGAGGATATCATCTTTTAGCCTAAATTAGGGCAGGTGGAGCATTTAGGATGCTGTAGTTCCTTTGAACTTTTGTTTCTCTGCAGCTTAGTTTGTATGTTGTACAGACAGATCTTTCAGTTGCCAAAAAAGTACCAAGCATTTACAGAAATGTTTAAATCTTCCATGACAGCTGTAGATACTCTGCACATCGAAGGTCCAGGATCTTATAACTCTATCAGGAAGAGTTAATTCGTAAGGTGAATATTTAGAGAAAACCTATTTCCAATTCTGTTTAAGGACCTATTTCCAAATGTTACTGTAGTATCACATTAGGGAAGATGTAAATTGGGTTGATCCAGACTGAGTTTTCTGAGATGTAAACTGTCTCTACTATTGTATTATCAATGCAAAGAATGACATTTGGAAAGTCTTCTCTTCACCAAGTCAGTCAAAAACACTTGACACAAAATTTGGTACCGAACTTGCCTATTTCATTCTTAGTTGTTTGTAACAACCTGTGTTTGTTTTTATGTGATTTATCTGTATTTGTGTACTCACATCTTTCTCCCAAATCAATCTCCGTCTTTTGGTTTTAAAGGAACCCAATGGGTTCCCATTATCTGCTTCACATTTATACCAGAATCCACAGATGTATGACATTAAGCGTCTTTTTTTCCAGGTATCTAGCTGAAGATTAAGAATACACTTACATGTGTGTGAATATATATATGTTCACATAGATCCAGGTACATAGCTACATATATGTGCAAAGCAGTTAACCCTCTTCTTGGTTACTCAGATACTTCACCAATGACTGCCTATAATTTACAGACAGAAGATGACAAAGTGTCAGTTATGTAAAAGCTTTGAGCAGATAAACAAATGACTACTCTAGGCAGATTTCTACCCATGAAATTGCAATACCAAAGACAGTGATCTTTTATTTTGGAGGATGGAGCTATGGTTTTTTGGTTTTTTTTTACACCCCCCCGACTCCCTGCTAACTCCCAAAACATGCCACTCTTTCTCTTTGGGGAGCAATGAAGCTGAGTGGAAGGGCAGAGGGACAACTGGTGGTGCTTTATCGATTCTGACAGTAATCTTTGGCAAGGAGACAGAGTGAGCTCCAAGTACCGGTTTTAGGAAAGTCTTGAGGTTTCAGAGAGACAAGACAACTCATCACTCAAGTGCTCTGCAAATAGTAGCGACTGGTATAAAAGACCACTCTGCTGTTTGGAAAATAATAAAATACCTTCATGAATGGTTCAAAACGGAGGGTGTGAAATAACATCAAGGGTAAGCACAATTTTTTAAAGGATTTTTCATCCTTGGGGATATAAGGGAACATAGCCTTCAAACTCAACACACACAATGTATGTGGGTGAAATAAAGTATGCAATTAGCCTGCAGTTAAAGAATTCTTTGAAAAAATGTGACTTTGGCTATCTCAGCTGCCTACTCTAATTTGGAAAAGTTGTTCAGTAAAGGTGGAGAGATCCTTTTTCAAGAAATCCACAGGCAAAGTTCAAGTTAAATCCTTGACTGAACAGACTTTCCTGCGCTTAAACTGTAGGTATCAACTCTGTTGTTTAAAAGGCTCCACTTAAAGTCAGGAAGTCAGATGTCATTAGCTGCCTAGGCTCTGATGCACAAGTCTTACCCCATCAGATCCTTGTAAAAGAGAAAGGAAGTGTGTGGATCTTGTCTAGATGGAGAAGTTGTTGGAAATTGAAAAACTAAGCTTCCTCAGACAAAGTAGGGCAACAAAGCGCTGGTTTACTTCTGATCTTGGGTGGCTCTGGTAAGAAGAGGAAGGGATTGAATATTTATTAAAGTCTCTGACCATCTTTGGAAAAAGGCATCTTGATTTTACGTGATTTCTGTAGCAACACAATGAAATCTATCATTCAAGGAAAAATCAAACAAGTCTGTTGCTGGGAGATGAAACCCCAATAGATTAATCACTTTTGAGTATAGTTCCCCTTATAACATCAGTCTGCTGAAAGTCTGAGGAAGCATTTATTTCCCTTTAGACCTTCATGATGAGGACTGAATGTTTCTCTCACTTGGAAAGCAACCGTGTCAAACACTGGAGAGTCTAGCTCCTGCCCTTTACAGGTTTGTGATAAGGCTGAAAATACTATCACTATGAAAATAAAGGTAAACACAAATATTAGAGCAGAAATTGTAGATTAAGTTGGCATGAGCCTTTGGCAGTTCATGCAATGGTCTTTATATCTTTTTAGACCACACCTCTTGAATAGTCTTTGACTGTATACATGTCATTTCTCCAGGCTCAATAACTACTTCAAGAAAGTACAGGAGATAATAGCTGGCTACGTCGTTTTTGTCTTCTCTGTCATCCTGTGCTCTGCTAGAGATGGGAACATTGACAGTTCTAGTGATCTATCAAAATCATAACTATTTGGAGACTTTAAGCCTGGTTTTGGGGTTGATTTTTTTCTTTGTCTTCACACACATGTAGATAGACTTTCCTATCAGTAACTGACAGGCTAAGTAGGCAACAATGCAGCACAGAACAGGAAGAAGGCTGAAAACTCACTGTTCTGCAATATTCCAAAAAGTATTAATAAGCTTCAGCCATTCTCATTAGTAAGCCTACCCTGTGGCTGAGTATGATGCAGTGTCAGCAGGGTTAATTAGATCTACAGTTGGCCTAAACAAGACATTTGTTTTGGACTGCAGCTGGCCTAACTGCAGCATGTAAAATAATGGTATCATATGGAAAAAAATCGTATGTAACGCATCTGTCAGATAAAAGGCATTAATCCTTCAGTGCAAGGTTGCTGTACCCCAGTACAAGGGAAGGTTATAACTGGGCAGCAGTATGGAAGGCACCTACACACAGGAAGCCTCATGCTCCATATCTGCCTGTTACCTTACTTGTGTCATATTGGCTATCAATGGGCCAATAGGGCCTTCATTAATATTTCCCTCAATAGGGGAATATTAATGAAACTTTAGAGATAGATGTACAGATATAAAAGCTAGTATGAAAACAAGAATTTCCCCTGCATTTTATTTCATTTGTCATAAGATAATTCTGTTTGGCTTAATGCATTTAAATAAACAATACATTTCCTAGGCTCTCAGTAAATGTGGCTATGCACTTGGATAACTCTTTCAAGAATTAATGTTTTTCCTTTCAAAATGAAATAGTTGACAGATCACTGAAACATCTTACCTGAGACATCACATTGGTACATTGTGGGTCAGTCTATTTTGTATTTATCTATGAATTTTCCACTTCAGCACTCTGCATCTCTCATCACTAAACATGCAGTAAGTAGGTACTAAGGCAAGAATGTAAATGGCAATGAGAGTCTTGTATTTGCTATAGTAACAACTGTCAGCTGGGGGCAAAAATTATGTGTGTTACAGAAAAGTCCATTAACCAAGATTTCATTATGTTAAGTATTCTGCAGACATTCCTGCCACAAAGAGCTTAAAAATCTCTAAGTAAGTCTACAGGTGACAGATGAATGAAGCGGACTTTGGGGAGTTTGTTAAAAAAAAACCCAAACCGCACACACACCCCCCACACACACATTGACACAGTGCTTGTCAAGAGCAACAATGGAAATAGTGTAATAACTGCAAAGCCATCCTTTTATAGTCTCCACGACAGAGAACTTTTTTTCCACATGCTATGCATATTTACACAGGCAAATTATTTAATACATTCATTTATAAAGGTAATTATTTTTATTTTCATAGTTTAAGCCAGCAAGAAGGTTAAGAGCAAAATTCAACTAAGTAGCAAAACCAAATTAAGATTTTCCAGTTAAGTACATTTAAGCTATTTTAACTGATAATTACAGACATACCTATTATTCCAAGTTTTCAGTAAGCGGTTAGTCTGTGAGTTATTGATGAAATCCAGTGTTTCACACCCTACCTCTACCATAATATGAGGTTATATTGGCTCTATACCACATTTTTACGCTCTTGCAATATTCTTTTCCTCGCTCAGATAAATGTAAACAGAAGATACCAAACCGTCAAGTCTATTCAGATAGGTCAGTCTTTTGAGCAATGACAGTCTACTGCTGTCTTTGTAAATGCCTACCACAAAGGGTTCCTATACACTTAGTTGGCTCGTAGGCTCCACTACAATAAAGATTTTTCATTTTTTTTTCGAGCACCTCCATTTCATTCAGGATGCTACTATGTTGTTTAGTTTAGTTCCACACGTATGGTAAACTTCAAACTTCACTGTTTAAAAATTCCTGTTTGAATTTCCCCCATTGCTTGTCTTTATGATATGTGAGGGTCTCTGCAGTCTTCAGCATGCATCCTATGATAGGGAGCCTGGCATGCAGCTCAGCAAGAGAAACCGCTCCTGCTGAGCCTCACAGGATGGTCTGAAGAAGAGAAGAGGAGGAAGGACTACCAGCGGTCCAGCCTGAAGAGATGACAGTCATTGTGTCGATGGGAGCAACATTTTACAAGTTGTCAACCAGCCAACTAGGGTAAACCTCAGTTGTTAGCCCCAGTTAGAGTCACAACTTCATCCGATGATGAGAGAGATATCATCTTAAAGGCAATATGGATTTCATCCTGTCAAAAGACAAGATGCATTATGCCAGAGCATGGGGAGGGTGGGAAACTTAGAGCAGCAGTATACAGATTTCATGTTTCCCAACCTTGCAATGGTATTTACCAGTACTATAGTAGGTTACTACTTTACTTTAATTACTACATTAATTTAATCAGGATTATTATTACATAGATGAAAACATGTAACACCATGGACTATTTACTGATAAAACAGCTGGTTCAGAAACTCTGGATGGCATTTGGCTTGTTTATATTTATTATGGATATAAAAATGTTAAGTAGCATCAGAAAGAAAATCAATAACTCAAGCTTATATCATTCAAACAGATGCTGGTTAATATAAAGGAACTTATTTCCACTACAACTGCTATAGCACTAGCAATCACAAGAATTCAAAAATTATTTAAAGGTATCATATTGTCCACAGATGTTTAAGGTACACATTACAGCTTCTTCATTCCTGGAGCCTGTGTGAGTAGAAACTTGAAGCTGTGATTCTCACACACCAACAGCTGGAGCCTTAACTAAACCATGAAATATCATAAGACTCCCAATACTAAAAAGTGTTAACAAATCTAAGTTAAATCAATGTTGGCTCAAGAATAAGCCAGAGATTTTACTAAATTGTGATTTAAAACCTCCAAAACACATATACAGATATGCACAGGAAAAAAAAAATAATACTGTCACAAAGGGCTAGTAGCACTGTAATAAATAAACCCCCTCCCAATACTCACATTTTCCTTCCTTCCAGTCTTTGGGAAGCAAAGCATAGATTACTAAGGTTCTTTACTATGTTTTGTAGAAAGTACCTTCTCATGAAGCAAATCATTCATGTACCAAAATGTGAGAAAGATGTTTGTATGACAGAAAGCAGATCAGCTAACGGTTTGTTATTCTCCTTTCTCCTAAATGCTGCTGTACAAAGCAAGAACCAGGTTAAGATAAACCTTTAGGCAACTATTCCGGAGATCTTGGTATTATTCCTGGTTCAGTCACCCAGCAGGGTGAATGATTCTGGGCAAGTCATTTCAGTGACTCCCTATCTGTAAAACAGGGCCATCAAATTTATTTCCTTTGCTTTGACACTTTCTGATAAGAAGTTGAAAAGCTAAATCTTACCTAGCATGACAGTACAAAAGAATTACAGTACCAATGTGTACATCTTATGCTGCAATAAAACTGACACAAGGTTATTCATCCCTAGGGTAATATAATCTTAACAGCACTTTTTTCCCCCAAATCATTATTTCTAATTAGATCATCTGCTAGTTGGTGGGTCCGGTTATGATATGTATGAGTTGAATAATAAAAGGAGGACAAATATCAGATGAAACACATGCTGTAGAGATAATTTATTATCACTGCAGATAGGTGTGGAATAGATGTGCTAAAAACCCTAAGGTGGTCTCTTTCCAAGTACTGTAAACAGCAAGTATCACAACAGACACCTCCTGTGCCTTTTACTTAGGGAAGAACAGAGGGAGATTTCCACCTACCACTGAAAACACAAAGAAAAACCCTTTATTATTTAAAAAACAAAAAATCAACCACCACAATTTACTTAAAGGCACACTCCTGATACCACACAGGTATTTTCATGGCAAGTCTTCCATCAAGAAAGCAGGCAGTCATTTTACCAGGAATTAAGAATTCTGCCACCAACAACCTTCATAATACTGGAATCAGAAATGAAATGCAAATCAGTATTTACTAGGAAGTGTTCCCCTCCACTGCTCATTTTACGCCTCTGATGCAGCACTGAGCATGAAATTTCTAGTCACCAACAGAATTCCTTCCCCTTCTCTCTATCATCCAGTATGCAACAGCTCTTATCTCCTGGGCCATAATATGTCAAATACTTCTACATAATTAAAGCCACACTGATTCACTGGCTAAGAATATCACAGGGATAAGTTTCTTTTTAAAGCTGCCTTATCTCTAATCAAGAGTTGTCTTCCAGTAACGCAAGATTTTGTGCCTAAAGGACATTTTTTATATATATGTGTGTGTATATATAAAAATAGCATTCCTTTCTCCTCCACAACCCAGCAATAACAAGAAAATATCATTATACTTTGATTTCCCTTTGTAGTACTAAATCAGAGACTATGAAGGATGGCAACAGAGGTAGGCAAAATGCACATTTTCGTTAAGTATTGAGACTATAATTTATATTCCTTCCCTGATACAAACCTTTATTGCACTACCGAAGAGAACCTTTCCATATTTCATTGGTTCGTTAATCTCTTGAGATTTGTTATTATGGTAGGGTTTATTTAGGGAAGAAAATAAAAATCTGTAGAGGTCAAAAATACATGAACAAATTGGTGACAAGGCTTATGTCTTGTCAGGTTATTTTATATTTTAATGTACTGTTAGCAGTTCATTCTTTCTAAATGCAGATCTGTTAAGGGTAAATTTAAATATCAAGGCAAGCAATTCTGGTAGCATGGCAACGTGCTATGCTGCATAGTAAGAATTTGGAAGCGAGGCAAGTCTTTGCTTCTTTCCCATACTGGATTGGTTTATGAGTAGAAATATTTGTGTTCTTTGTGTAACCGCCTTTATGACTATTCCTACATTAGTAGTTATAGTGGTCTTTGAAACTTGAGACAGTACAGCAACCCTGTGAAACCTGGTAGCAGTCAGGATGGCCATCCTTAACAGACAAAAAAGCTACAGATTAGAAGAAAACATTAAAACAAACAAACAAAAAGATATGCTTAGTAACAGTGTTTAATACAAGATTTCATTCCCAGGACAGAGATTTGGTGTGGATTTGAGGAGTATAGCAGCTCTGAAGCAATCTTGCTTCTGAACGAGAAACAAGCAATCCCATCTCCATGCACTCTCCCTGATGTGTTGAAAAGGCATCTCTCTTGGCTTTTAGAGTATGAGTTTTGAGGCCTATTTTAAGATTTGACTAAACCAAAAGGGTGCATTTGCCCTTGCACTGAAGTGATATTTTTGTGGTAGCTGGTATCACTCATTCTAGAGAGTAACGTCAATTGCTTGATGTCATTTCACTCTTGGCGATGGGGGGGGCGGAAATTAAATCCTATGTCATTCCAGAACAGAATCTGCTCTGTGCAACACTCATTCTCTTCAGTTGCTTCAGTAACCAGGCACTCAGGAATATACTACCATTTTGCTGGGGCAGGAAAAGACAAAGTTAACTAGCACTTTGGAGACTCCCTAGAAAGACAGGCTAACCAGTAAAGTACAGCAGACGACCTTCTGATTTTGAAGGGCATGGTGGGTGACAGAAAGTCCACCCAAGTGCCTTTGTTTCTGTCTAATGCATGAAGGCAGTAGTATGTGGAGGGCTCTGTGGGAATCTTATTTTATTATTCTTTCTCTCACATAAAGATCAGCTATTTCACTGAACCTGAACACTGAATGCCAAACACAGCTACTCCTTCTGGGAGGTTCTTATAATACTGTTTAGATAGATGCTGTCCTGGTGGAACTTGTACTTCTCACCCTATGTTATAGTATAGAGGGAGAAAAAAGTGCTATTTAGAAATACTTTTCTAGATGTTTTTGGAATAATTGAGCACCAAAAAAAGACATAGAGCCTGAATTTTTTGTTCCTTGGTAGCTGTTTATACTGGCTTAATGCAGACATAACTGCATAACTTCATAGTCTTGTGTTTCATACAATTTGAGGCAGGTATCACCTTGATTTTGGAATTGCAGCTAATGTTTCATCCAGGCTCCCTACTTCTACCTAAACATTCACTCTTTTGGAGCCTACACTTCAAAAATTCCTGACACTTCAAAAATTCCTGTCACTTCCTCTTCCTCCTCAGGGAATTTTCATATACAGACATACCACTATCACCACCACCAATACGGATGTTGTCTTGTTTCCCCTCCTCCTTTCCTCCTATGTTCTCTTGCTTTCTGATATGCTAATTTTATTTCTCTAATCAGTTTAGAACTCCTAAAGTCAGCACTTATAGGTCTACAGGTCTCTCCCTTATGTAGAAGATGAGCTTTCTCCAAGTTTTATTACCATAACCACTTCAGAAGTGCCTGCCCTGTCACAAATGCTTTGTGAGAACAAGAGTTGTTTCCACCTGGCTTTTGATGCACTTTGTTTCTTCCTTAGTATGAAATGCTGTAATGACTTAATAGTCCCTGTGATTGAGGATTTCTGGGTGCTACAGGGTCTCTTTGCATGAGACCAGTGCTCTTCTGCATGGCAGGATGCCTAAGGAGTCCCTTCCAGAGGCCCGTAAGAGATCTGTCCCTGTGATTCTCCCAAAGATAGGCACAGTACATCTGTGGAGAATTGAGGTGACATTGTCACTGTTGTCTGTTGCTAGTCTGTAGTGCAACTAAGGTTTACGTCAACTGTTAGTTAGAACCCCAAGATATGCAAGGTCTTCTACGTTTATTCCTACGCTTCCTTCCTTCTTCAGCAGCTTATCCAGAGGATCAGACCACATAGTGATCCCAGGGGATCATTCTCCTGTCATTCCTAAAACCTCAACTGAATGAAGCTCTTTCTGTGGACTCAGGCTCTTAACACAGTGAAATGGAATGATCAAAGTCTATACGTAAGAATATGAATTCTCCATCTCTGTTTATCTGCTAAAATATGAATTTTCTGTTCAATTTTTACTGGAATTACTATCTCACTAAATCCCCCGGAGAACCCTGCAGTGTCATGCTAAGATAAGCACTTGGCTATCACTCACAACAAATCCAAACTGGAACAACTGGAAAGCAGAGATGACTCTTCTACAGTCACTGCAAGAAAAATACATTACTGGAGAAAATGGAAATGAACCCAAAAAGCCCTGTGGTTCTGTGTTAGACAACATCATTTGACATTCTGGACTACTGTGGTCAAGCATCTAGATCTGCACACCCACCAGAACAGTGTCGCCACTCATGGTTAGTGTTACAAAACTATTACGTTGGGTTGTGAGCCGTTTGTTTGTTGGTTGTTTTTTTTTTTTAAGAAGATGTTGCTATACTCGTGACAGTAAGTACTGCTATGACCACATTATGAAAATCCTAGCTAAATCTAACCACTGTACTCAGGTGAAAGAATTTCACTAAATTCTTCAAGGATTAGATCCTGTGAACCCTTAACACACAAAGGTAGATGACGTATAAAAGAAAAACTTGCAAGGTCAGGCCTCTCTTGTAGAAACGTTTTAGGAATAAAACCAGCAGATTTCAGTCTTTGAAAATGATCAGGGATGGTTATGGTACAACTTCTTTGGGGAGAGGAACTTCTGCAAAGGTTGTAGTTGACAAGCACGTCTGTGAGGGGGATCTCTCAGAAAGTAAAAGGAAAAGACAGATGTCTGGAAATAATGCTAGCTGGTGACATGCTGACGAATATTCCTAACATCAATGTACAAAACGAAGTTCAAAAACTACTTCATTCAATTAATAGACTAGAAATATTCAACCTGCCTTTTAAGTAATAAAACATAACACGTTACTCCTATGTGGCTGAATCTTCATTACTCTGTCTGTAACTAGAAGGGCTATTTTCTGAAAGAAATTTCATTTAATAGTTCAAAACAGACAACTATCTGAAGATACTCCTCCACCAGCTCCCACTGGTAGTCCAGGTGGGTATCAGCGGATGTCTGCATTGCAGAAGTACTGCAATTTGAAAATCCTTATCTAGACTCCAAACCTCACACTGGTTATAATTGACATATTTCTCCACTCCAAGACTTTTTGTATACCTTTTTGCCAACTTTCCTTTCCTCTTCATTTACTTCTATTTCAAAAGAAAGTGATCCCTTCATGCACAAGTATACTTCAGAGTATGCATCTCCAGCAATGTTTCATGCAACCTTATAATCTGAGAACAATGACACTTCTTCCTTGTCATCCCTACCTACAGGGCTTCTAGTTCTCCCTCTTTCGCTTAGCTGGAAGTACCTACTAATCCCAGAGTTTTCCATACCAGTCTCTGCTCAGCTCTAACTTACTCCTCTTGAAGTGCAAGTCACCTTCCTCTGCTGCAGCAGGTGAATGAAGACAGTACGTACTGCAACAAAAAAGGAAAGGAATGTCATGTACTCAAATGACAGTGCATTTACCTACCAGCATCAGAAAAAAACAGTTCATTCTATATGTGTTTTTACCAGTTGTATAAGACCTTTCTTCTGGAAAATAGTATCATTAGCCAAGATGAGACTTAAGTTCAGACAAAACTGAGAATTGGAATGAAAGCCCTCTTCCATGGATGCCATGATAAAGCCTAAGTGCTGCATGTTCAGCTCCCGCAGGCAGCACAGGCCTAAGGCACTGAACCCTTCAAGAAACACATGGTGCTTTCTTGAGCTGCTTTTCACACAGCTCTCAAAGCAAAATGGGTCCTCAGGAAAAAAACAACACAAACTTACATTTTAATGCTCTCTCCAGTAGACTAAAAGCAGTTGTAAGTATCCAAAGTACTTATAATGAACATTTGACTCAGCAATTGCATGTTTTCTGGAGTGTCTAAAAACTAGTGAATTCTGATTCTGCTTTCAGCTCTTCCTCTTAACTTGCACAGTGCATGTGACTGCATCAGTGCTTTATTTTCTCCAGCTATAAGAACTACCATTATGTCTCTTGCACTAATGTTGCAAGGCTTTAATTGCCTCACAGGAGTGCCAAAAGATACTACATAGAAAGGTTCTTGCTTGCAAGAAGTACGTTATTCCTTTTGTTTATATCTACATTAAAATAAAAATATTTCAAGCAAATATTTCGTCCTTAGGAGGCTTATAGTAAAGTATCAGTTTGTACTAATAGTAACGTACTATTACAGACGTAATAGAGGCCAATGTATCATACTGATATTATACTCCATCTTTGCTGAGATGCATGGATTAGCCCTAGAATGGAAGCTCTAATTCTTTCTAAAAAAAAATTTGACTTCTGGAAACATGTCTGCTTCTTGTATCACGTACGGATAAGCACAAACATACAACTGTTCATAGGATCATAGAACAATTCAGGTTGGAAAGAATGTCAGAGGTCTCTTGTCCAACATCCTGCTCAAACCAGGGTCATCAGTGAGGCCTGATCAGGTTGCTCAGGGCATTATCCAGTCTGGTCTTAAAAACCTCCAAGGACAGAGATCACACAACCTCTCTTGGCTACCTGTTCCCATGTATGATTGTCCCTGTGCGGCAAAAGATTTTGTTTATATCCAGTCTGAACCTCTTGTTTCACATGCCTATTGTCTCTCATTCTCTGCCACATATCACTATGACAAGTCTGGCTCCACTTCCTTGAAGACCTCCTTGTAAGCACTGGAAGGCTGCTGTTAGGAACCCCCAAAGCCTCCCCTTCTGCAGGCTGAGCAAGCCCCACTCCCTCACCCTCTCCTCACAGAGCCTGGCCTCCAGCCCCAACCACTTTGGTGGCCTCTGCGGAACTCCAGTTCATTAATATCTTCCTTGTACCAGGGGGAACCAAAACTGGATGCGGTCTACTGAATGATGAGTGGAGGGGGATAATTACTTCCCTTGATCTACTGGCTGCATTCTTGTTCATAAAGACCAGGATGCTCCTGGCTATCTTTGTTGCCAGGGTACATGGCTGGTGCACATGCAGCTTGCTGTCCACCAGGAGCTCTGGGCCTTCTTGGCAGGGCTACTCCCCAGCCTCTATCATTGCAATGGCTTAAAGCATGAAAGTATTGCCTTGTTTATTTAAACCCAGATTACAAGGGAAACGGATATAAAAAATCTGCAAAAACACCTAAAACTTGATGTGTTCAAGAGCTACAACCAAGATTTTGTTCTGGACAAAACCAGGATCTTCTGTATTTCTGTGAGCTGGTAGCCTGGAACAGATCACTTCTTGCTAGATTTCTCTACCTTCAGCACAGGAATATAAACTGGAAGAGGTTTAAACCATGGTATTTTCACAAATTATTTCTTAGCAAATGTTCTTATCAGCACAGCTGGAGAGTTGGTAGAATTATGCTTCTTGAAGTGGTTCCTCATGTTCACAGCCTTAAGCAAAGGTCACTTTTTAAAGACCTAGCTCTTGTTTAAATTCATGTTCAGTCTCCAACCTGAACTGGCATTAACCAAGTAACTGTACAAAAAATGCTTTTTGAGATTCTTCCTCAGAATCATAAGTCTTTGACCAAAAGAGCTGAGCAGCTATGGCCTTTTCAAGAACACTTTTCCTTTACAATGAGAGGATCAAGAAGAAGCAATAATGCAGCTGCTTAGAGGCAACACTGCTTTTTTAAAAATAGCTTTTGATATTTCCAAGTGCAGATAAGGGCTAAACTACCAGAGAATTTAGGTTTAGGAAGCCTGACAATCAAGGTTTACAAGGACAAGTCTGCAGCCTGAAATCCTAGGAGCCTAAAGCGGAGTAAGGACAGTGGCTTCCCCTTCAGTAGTTTAGTACCCACAGAACAACATAAGGAAGGAAAGGCTCTTTCATCCTTGTCTGTCCCATACAGAGGAAAATCTGGACTACACAGTGATAAACTGCAATCTTACGCTTTAACATAAACTTCAATCTTATGCTTTTCAACATACAGATAACCAGCACATACTGTATTTTTACTTAAGTGGCAATAAAGAAATACACTAAAATTCCTCCCTTTTAAAATTACCTTACGTGGAAATACTATTGCTTACACACAACCACATAAAACTACAATAGAAGTTGTTTCTGTTTTTCGGTTCTGCTGGTTAAGTAATGAGGGATTCTTGGGTAACAGGCATAATACATGAAATACCTTTTGAGCAAATAGATTTCCCAGCCCCTCCCGGGAGATTATAGGGTGGCCTTGACCAGGTAATACAACTGAAACACCACTTGCATTTTTTACCCAAACTGGTCACAGTAATTTAAGACTTTTCTTAAACATCACTGCAATGCACGTTCTCTCTGTACTATGACCATTGTATGACCTCGTCTTTATTTGAATTTCTTATCTTGTATGCCCTCACTAGCATGCAACAACCATCAAAACAACAGTGAGGATGCAAAGTATGTAAATCTGAAAGCGCAGACTGCTAGCTGAGGCAAAATGAGCCAGTCTTTGCCTTTCCAAGATGCAGCTCCAAACGCAGCATTCCCTTCCTCTCCCCCACACCCATCCCTTTTGTTATGGCAATACAAAAAACCCCCACGTATTCAAGAAATTGTTCAAAAAGGGGAAAACAGACTATGCTGTAATGTCTCATGCTGTTTATCCCAACAAAAATCAAATATTCTTAATTGAGCAGCTTTTTCCCTCCAGACCTCGTGATGAAGGGAACGGGAAAAGAGTGGATCAAAACCTCTGATCCGTTTGCTAGACTGAAGGCATGAAATCAGAAACAAATACAAACTCTTAGCGGTGCTGCATTATATGAGGTCTCTTCTCGCATTTCTTTTGACTCTATTAAGACAGACTCTTAAGCCTCCCGCCCTCCCACAGAACACGGACATTATGCGTATGTTGCATTGTCGGTCCCTGCATTACCGAAAGCAGACGTTAAGGCACAGCTGAGGTGAGGCGGTCGGGATGGCGGGCTGAGCCGGAGAGCTCGCAGCCCTCCCGAGAGGGAGCTGATCGCGAGCCGGCAGCGCGAGGCATCCGCTGTCCCCAACGGCAGCCCGGC
>NW_008824536.1:70204-84970 GCF_000699105.1 Pygoscelis adeliae | reverse complement strand
TCGCCTTAGCCCCCCCGCTCCGTCCCGCTGCCCCCGCCGCTCTGTTGCCCCCGGGCCTGCCTGCCAGCCTTCGTGCCCCGAAGCGCGGGCGTTGCTCTCCGCTCGCAGGGTCCTGGTCGGCCTGCTCCCACCGCGGTTGGAAGAGGTAATGGCAGAACTCCATGTGAGGCGCTGCCTCACAGAGGGCCGGTGAGGTGATGCCATGTTTGTACACCCCTGAGTTTCTCACAAAATGGCACAAAAAGTGGGTGGCTTGGTGATATGGACTAACTTGTCAAATATGCTCTTCCACAGATACCGAAGGCTGGAGGCCCAGCTTTGCACCAGCTTCACACGTGCCCATGGAGGAGCTGGCCCAGACTTGGACACTGAGGAGAGCCGGCTGCAGGGCATGTCACTCCTGCACCCCCAGCCTGCAGGATGGAGCAACCCTTTGGTCCAGCTACCCTTCAGGAGCCCCTCAAGCAGCAGTGGTATGTTTGTTGGAGGCCTCCAGTCCTGCTGTGATGCATAGTGAGGCCACCCTGCACCAGCGGTCTGTACACCTCGGGACCCTGCTTCGGCGGTGGGCCATAGCATATGTTGTTTTCTGTGAATCTTCCATGCTATTTTTCTGTGAAGCACATTCCTGAATGCTAGCTATGTAATTCTGCTAGTTAATGACCTCGGGTTTCCCTATTGCTTGAGGTGCTCCAGTGCAACAAAAATCACATTAAACACCAAAAGTTTGAACATTTCAGCAGGAGACAGCAGTGGACTTAGTCACATTCCATCATATGGCCAGATTTATGAGATCAAATCATGATTTTTATGTCTTTGTGCAGATACTAAATAGATCCCCGCACAAAGATTAAAAATGGAAGATGCGATGTGTAATATTTAAAAGCTCACTGAAGTGAGTTTCTCCAAGAACATTTGATGAACATAGTTGGTTCCTCAGGCGTTTTATTAGAAACTACTAGATCTTTCTACCACAGCTAGGTGGTGGTGATTACTTTGTATATAAAGGAACATATGTGATGAGCTCAAGTGCTCTTAGGCCAATTATGACAGGACTTGCTCATAAGTATGCAAATTTGAGACTTTTAGCTATTCCTGTGTGTAAAAAGTAATCTTTCTCATGATAGCAAAAGTGAAAAGCTGTCTTAATGTAATGATACTGCATTCCAATCAGGTAGATATCAGTGTTCACTATAATAGCTATATGTCCAACTTGGTGTGCTTTTGTTTGCCCTGGGGTAGTTATACCGGTTGCTTAGCACCGACTCAAATTCCATGTACATGCAAAGGCCCTTCATGGAAACACCATTTTGTGGTTTTTTTTATTCCTGTTTTCTGTTTAGTTGTTAAGATTTCTGTTAAGATTCACTAACTACAGAGTAGCCATTTGCTACTAAGAGGCTATTTTCTATCATGGTTTTCTATGGTGACTTTTCTCATCTGTCCCTTTCTATATCCTAATTACCTGACTGAATTTGGTTATCTTTTGAAGATAACGAGAACTCAAACATTATATAAACTGTAATCATGTATGTTTTACACAGAACTACAGGAACTTATAGATAATCTGTAGATGGGTTGTTTAAACATTTGGCAAATCATGTTTTAATTCATATTATTAATTCTCAAAATTGTTAACTTGATGAAATAGCGTCATGTATATAAGGAAGTTTTCACTTTCTCGATCAATATACCAAAAGCAGTATTCCCAGCTTGACAGGGCAGATATGTGTTTTCGTTTTGAAGTTACTGCAGCTGCAAGTATTGTACTACAACTGACCTCTCAAAGACTGCAGGGGTCCCAAAGGAAGTGGGATGTATTTTTTAATTTTCTAAATTTAAGTTCCTAACAAACATTCTCCTTCCACCTCATTTTGGAGGCAGTGACTCAGACAGGTGGTTATTATAGAAAATTACATACCAAAATGGAAGGTAAAAATAAGGTGCATGATTTCAGTCCAGTAATGCACCTCTCTACTACCCTTCAATTTCTGGAAATAATCTTTTCCATACAAGCCAGCCACACATGCAGAAGTAGGATATTCCCCCTATTTAATGCAAACTGTGCATCATCACATATGCCTTCAGAGTACCCACAGTTACTAGCTACTTCAGAACTTTTCTTTTAAATCATGGTTTAAACCTATCTTTATTACTGAAAAAATGCAATGTTAGAAATAAGTAAAAATCTTCATTAAAGATCTATTTTACAGAAGATTTTAGTACTTATGTGCTATTTTTATGTTAACAAAGCATAACAGTTAAAAGATCGCTTTAGATTACACTTCACATTACACCTAGAAAAGTCATGAAGTGCTTCAAAATGTATCATTACTTTAAAATGTTTAAGAGAGAACTCTTCCTTACTTGTAAAACTATGCTATAAACTTTGCAGTTAACAATGCTGTTTAACAATGTGCAAGACAGTGCAAATGAACATGAAACTAGATAGATGACATCATTTTATAGATATTTAAGGATTATACCATCCTGGGAGGCAAACCTCCCTCCTTCACAATAAGATAAATTTATGTTTCATAAAATGTTCAAACTGCTTTCAAAATGCTTATCAAAGGTGACAGATTTTGTATTCCTAAGAAGGTGAAGTCTTCCATTTCAAAATGTCAGCATTGGGCCAATTGATTTATGTATTGTTGTTAGTTTTCATTTCCATATTAATCTTATATGATTCAATGTTCCAAGTTTAAACTGTCGGTTACCTTTCTGTGTCTAGTGCCACCCAGCACCCTTATGAGAAGCACCAGGGCTACCATTTTAGGGATTTCTTCTGTTTCACAGTCTAATAATTTGGCCAGCATGACAACTGCTTTGGTAAAAGAATCAAGTGTTTATTGAAACAATTAACTCTAGCTTTTTCTCTTAATTAAGGGTTCTTGAGTCCAACAAACCCAAGTCAGATCACTACAGGAAGAATTTCTTGTAAGGAGAGAATCAAATGAAGCACCAAGGAAATGATTCAGAGCACCTACTGTAAGTACCTCAACTAGATATTGTAAACATGTCCATGTTTCCTGGTCTTTCTATGAGACTTCCTTGGTCACGCCAACTTCCATTCATCTATCTTAGCAATAAAGTCCAAATCCAAGGACTGCCCTTAACAATAGACAGCAGTGCTTCTGCATGTGCATTAAGAAAGTAAACTCTAGTCTCAGCGTTAAACAGAGAAGTATTATCCACCCAGGAAGTGGTCTGCAGAAGCAAGTGCCATCTTCAGTTCCTCTTGTAATTCATTCACAGCTTTCTAAATTTTCAGGCTGTGTTAACTGTATTAAGCACTGTAGCTGTGGCATCATGATACACTACATTCTTCCAAAACTTGTGATAAATTGAGTAAATATGGTAATAATGAAAGCAATTGAATTCAGAATTAAATACCCAGTGCTTTTTTTTTTTTTTTAATTCGGGTGAATTAATTACAGTATAAGCATGATGGGACCAGAGTTTTTGCAGATTTGCAAAACTGTAAGGTTAACTTCTAAAGGCATGTAGTTAGTTCTTTTCTCAGCTTTTTGAGTTTGCTTCTAGGTTTGTTTCATCATACTGAATGGGATTCATTCTGCAGCTTCTTCTCCTCCTCCCACCTAGGAGAGATTTGAGGGTTGCATAGAGGAAGTCAAAAAAGGTATTTTGCATCATTTAATTATGAACCCTTTAGCTGCCTGAGTAATGTTGATGGAGTCCAGAAAAACGTGTCTTGTCTGCCTTAGGCAGCATAAAATGAGAACATGCTTCTGCTCAGAGGGGAAAAAAGGCACATGGAGAAATTGGAATGGGGAACTTGCACTTGATAAATGACCCAAGGGTGACAAAATTTACCAACAAAATATTAACACTTCATCTTCTGAAAAGCTTGACATTATTAGAAAAGAAGGTTTCACTGTACCTTTGGAAAAAAAAACCCAAACAAATACCCATTGTCAAAGCCTAATTCCCTTCCGAGCTAATCAGGCTCCAGTTATTTGAATCACTATTGTTCTTTCCAGAAGTTGTATACTGGTGCAACAGGGGTATATCATTAAATGTCCCTCCACTGGAAGAAACAAATCACAGTTCTCTGTTGCTCCAGTTTCCATCCCTGAATTTCCACTGTTTTTCTTGATGTTATTCCCCTTTTATAATCATGGCAGTGACAAAGGGTAAGGCCCAAATATCTAACCCCCCCCCCCAAACCCTTAGACAGTCAGAACAAAGAATGAGTTGTGAAGGCTCTCTTGTTCAAGGTGAAGGGCTAGAAGTTTGTTACAAGTATAGGGGCTGATCCTGTTCCCACTGAAGTCTATGGGAGTTAGGCTTATGAACAGGAAACTTCTCTCGGTGCGTCTTAGCTGTCTTCAGATTCTTCAGCTGTCCAAGCTCTCTTGGCTATTCCTTCCAAGTCTAGAGCTCCAGAGGTGGAAATGCCCATATCTTGTAGCGCATACCCAGACAAGTAAGGGGGTCTGATCCCACCAAATGGTAAGAGCTTGTAATAAGCATGCCCCAGTTTTGGGTATTGACTAATTTTATAGACCTAAACTCTCCTTTTTCTTTGTTAATATCTTGACTTCCACCTTAGGAGGGGTCAGATGAAATGTATAAACTGTGAGTGAGATAAGAGCATGACTTAGTTATGATGAACAAAATACATCAGCTGACTTAGTGCTAGGCAACCCCACTGCAGTCAGTCAGGAAAATTGCTGGTTACTAGCTAAAAGCATTACAAGTCTTTCTGCTAATAGGATGGGGAGCACAATGAGGCAAGTGGAGTAAGTATTGTTTACTCAAAATGGGAGCACAATGAGGCAAGTGGAGTAAGTATTGTTTACTCAAAATCTCCATTCCCTAGTACTATATCAAGCTACTACTCTGAGTGTATTGATAGATGTCATACACAAAATTCCATCTCCTTCAGACAGGACCAAGAAATGGAGTATGAACCTAGGGAGAACTGCCCTTTTTTATGTTGCACCAAACTAAGGGTATTAGGTTCAAAGACTTCTGTTCAATTATCTTGACATGTAACCAGCGAGGCTTCTAGTCTTGGCATTCCTATGCTAGTTTTGCAGACAAGATGCCTCCCCGTCTTTGAAAGAATGGAAAGACAAAAGCAGCTTTGCTAATAGAATGTCTCCTAGAACGGC
The DNA here is from genome assembly GCF_000699105.1 of Pygoscelis adeliae. Classification (NCBI taxonomy): domain Eukaryota; kingdom Metazoa; phylum Chordata; class Aves; order Sphenisciformes; family Spheniscidae; genus Pygoscelis; species Pygoscelis adeliae. The sequence goes on along the minus strand of NW_008824536.1, from coordinate 79,829 downwards.
AGAATCATATTTCAGGAATATCAAATCATCCTGCTTTTCCATCATGAGCCTTAGGATTTCTAAATTCAAGCAATTCAGAATTTAGATCACAAACTACCCTATAAACAGTAATTTGATGAAATGCAAGAACCCTGCGGAAGACTCTATTTTTCTTAAAATACGATGGAAGGAGTATTTATTTTGAGTACAAAACTCTCTCGTTTAAAAAAAATGCATGGCTTTGTGGAGTTTTTTTCAGAAGTAAAATTCATGAGGAAGCATCAATGTCTTTAAAGCCCTGTTTAAATCTCAGGTCAACATTATAACTTGTATTTTGTTGGAGCAAACGTGACACAGAACACAAATAATTCCATTTCTATTAAGTAAAAATTCTCCTAGACCAAAATGAACTTACTTCATATCAAGCTGAGACTATCCACTATATATGTAGAGATGTAGGAAAATACAAAATTCAGATTGTGGTTTAGCTAGGAAAAAATACGACTTCTAAGGATTAAACTAGCGAGAGAAACAGCAACTCTTCAATTTCTACAGCTGACGTGTCAAAACATACCTATAAAAGAAAGTATCAGGACAAACACTGCTTGCTTAACATACACCAGTAAAGCCAAGTCTGTCCATGAGTAAGTCAACAAACTGTGACTGCAGCCTATCAGAAACATAAGTGTGCTGGCGTGCTCTCTGATGTTAAAGACAGTGTACATAACCAAGTACATAACCAAGACTTACGCGGCTTGTGTTTTCTACTGGTTTTGTAAGTGCTTTTGCATAGGAAAACAGTATTTATAAAGTAAGTGAAAAGATTAATCACTATTTGTTCAGGTCTCTCCCAAATATCTTCCCATGGATAAAGCTTGAAAAACAAATAGTCAATACCTTAAAAAACTAAAATGCGACAAGTATGTTACAGTCTGAAATACATTTCAGGTACTTTTCTCGCATTACCTGCATATCCACAGAGTTCATAAAACAACTAAATGATGATTTATGCATGGTAACTTTCTTGGCAGTAATTGTTATGCCAAGGAAAACTTATTTACTGGTTGCAGACACCCATACAATAACGTAAGGATTTTTTTATTGCATGAACCAATCAATCAGTGTGAAGCACAGACGGTGAATGGTGAACAGAAAATACAATGTTCCTTTTTCCTTTATTTCTAAAGGGAATATCTAAGCTATATTGTCACTGAGAAGTGGGTCTCTGCTCTGAAATGTAGAACAAAATAATGTGGGATGACCTAGAAACTATACAGTTTCTGTGGTTACAGAGGTAAAACCATGCTGCAAACATGAGGCAACAGAACATAAAATCACTGTGTTACATATTGGCTCATGTATTTGTCTTTAGAATCACAAAGAATTCAAGAAATGTCAACATACTAATTCTGAAAATCAGATCAACAACAAGAAAGAAAACGACCCTAAATCTGTAGTACTATTTCAGTATTCAAAAGCTGTACTTAATCTACAGGAACTACAGTGAACTTGTAAAGACTGAATACCACATTAATATTCCCAGCACCAGCTCAGTAACTTCACAACTAATCTGTTGTTTTATTTATGAATATTACAGCTCAAGCTTGCTCAAGTTCCACAAGGACTCCGTGGCAATCTTTAGGGTGAAGAAAAATCACAGGTTTGCCATGTGCACCTATTTTTGGCTCTTCACTCAATATTCGTATCTTTTTTTTCTTCAGTTCTGTCATAGCCGCTTTTATGTCATCAACCTTATAAAAGAAAAATACAGTTCACACAAATTAATATAGTACACTGTATTATGTAGATTCTACATTTAGGAGCAATAATATAATTCCTTACTAAAATGTTACTTCTAAATTCTAATATAATTCTGAAAATAAATTATAAAACAGTTTTAAAACATCTAGTCTTAAAAATAAAAATCCCACAGAAGTTTGCATTTGTTACTTGAAGATTTTATAAAATATTGTTTAAATAGATTGTGCTATATTTAAGAAATTATTAAACAAAAATCACGCACAAAGCCCATTGATTTTTTTATGTTGTTACTTTATAAGGACTCCATAAATAAGCTAAACTCTGCATTACTATTACTAAGAAGATCATATTGCTTTCCAACTACCAATAACTAAAGAAGAATGCCTCCCTGTCTAATTGATGACAGAACACTGACTTACTAGATGCTGGTGAAAAGGGAGGGCAACGGGCAGAAGGTAAAAGGAAAGTCCCTTTTAGATTTATATATCCTTCTCCTGAGCAGGTTAAGCTTCGTAAAGTTTCCTAAGAAAAACCTCGGAATGATCAGAAACATACCCGGAATATGACCTGGTTTTCCTATTGAACTTAATTATAATAATAGCCTTTAAAATAATATTTCAGTACAGTTTCCTGCAGAAATACGTAATTAACAAAAACATGTCTATGCTGTATAATGTGATCTTAAGTCTGCTGTCATGTCATCAGATGAAATTTGGATTTTCCCAAACATTAAATGCATTCATTCTTTGGAATAATAAAATTAGCACTCAATTTAGTAAATCCAATACTCAATAATCAATAAAGACCTAGAATTAAAATAATAGCATTGCTGTTTTTCAAGACGGAAGTGTCTGGGCATAACTTGGTGAATAAACTTGCATGATGCCATTGTAGGGAAGAAGGAAATACCTAGCTTGAACTCAGAGGAACAGACATCAGTTAATTGCTACTCATTTGCAGCAGTTTTGTTCATGAAAATTCTGAACTCACTACAGTTCTTCCTACACACAACTACCAGTCTGCTAAAAAAAAAGAAATGACTGTCAAGTTTTATCTAAAATAAAACAGCACATGTAATGTGTGCCATAGCCCCCTCCAGGTTGTTTCCCCAAGCAGAAAAGCCACTGCAGCTGCCACTCCTGTCCTGCAGAGATGGCCAGAAGAGGAACTGTGTCTGGGCTCAGCTGGAATGAATTACTGCATCCCCAAGGAAGCTGTGAGAGTAAACAGTGGAAAGCCGGTGGATGCATCCATGTTAGGAGAGTATCAGGCTCGGATTTCTCTCTTATTCTACCAAGTGTCCACCATGCTTTTCATTGCAGGTATTAAACTCAGTTATAGTTGGTCAGGAATAATTTAATTTTTTCTTAAAATGCTTATTCTGTCTGAAGCAAATTCCCTATCAAAACATCTGTCTAAAATTTTCCTTTGAATAATAAGACATAAGGAAGAAATGAAGAGCATTTTGATAAACTTATCAGGCTTCCTCTCCAGTATGGAAAGAATTTTTACAATTCAGCTTTTTGCAATAAAATTGTTCATAGAAAGACATTTCTACAAAATATTTTTTAAATTTCAAATGAACAATCAATTGACACTGAAGTTTTAATAGTTTTTCTGAAAACTATTTTTGCTCAACTTCAGAAGATAACGTATCTGAAATTGTAAGATTTTCCATTCTGAGGAGAATGGAAAATTGGTGGAGGGAGGTTAATATCTTTTGATTGACTATGGTAGTGACCAAATCTGTTTTCATTCCCCCTTAAACACCAGGTCAACAATGCATTGCTTTTTTCTCCATGTAAATTAGTCTATAATCTTCCGTTTGTTTTTATGTGGAGACAAACATGAGGGACTTAGGACAATCTTTTTCTTAAAGAAATTGTTGTTTTGGTTTGGTTTTTTGCATAGAGAATCTATTAGTGAGTTACAAGACTTCATTTAGGAAAATCTGGCTGCAAGTAGCACTAGCTCACCCGATTAATGGAAATTAATGCAAATAGGCAAACAATGGAAGAAAAATTGCAATGCGTGTGTATGGAAAATTTCTCAATTCTCGATGAAGCCATGCAACTGCAAACACTGGTCTTTATGTTGTATTCTGAAAACAATTTTTACTTACAACAGTATCCCATTTTATTATTACACTTTGCATTAAATAATAAAGCTTGGAAGACTCATCTGTAAAGTATTGAAAACGTGTCATGGGCAGCAGCATGAAGTTTTGCATCAAACATCTACACTAAAACATGAGTATACTAAATAAGATAACTACTTTACCCAGCACCTTTACATCTTGTGTACTTCCAGACCAATCTCTCTTTGATGGACAAGGAAGAACAGGACAGAAGAAACTCTGGAGACTTTACTGCTGTTTGGTAAGTACGACTGACAATCTTTTTTGATTTGTGTATACAATTATCAACTTTAGTTGATATCAAACAGGAAGAAACTTCTGAAAATCTAAACTATGCCTTAGCTTAAACCTACAGCTCCATCTTTTTCCAGTGTATGTCCTTTCTATGTCAGGAAGTTGACACCTGTCACACGCTCTTCAAAAGCGCTTGGGCTTGTCCACCTTCCACACTGGATGCTTAATCCTCCCCTCCCTAATTTAATCTTTATAGCATAAAAGAGGAAAAAATCATCACATAGCTCATGAAATTGAACTGTGATTTCCAACACAGAAAAAAGGCACTTTTAAGACTTCTTCTTATGCAATATAAATTCTCACAAGTATGACAGCCTTACATATTTGTACTTGACACAGGTCAAACCTATGAAAAAAGTATGCATACTTCAATATCTCTATCTTATTATATGATACGTTGTGTTAAAGTACCTCAATGCAGATATGATGCATTCCTCCAGTCTTGCTTTTTTGCAGAAAGCTTGCAATGGGACTTTTCTCTCCTAAAGGATGTAGAAGTTCCAGTTTTGTATTTTCCAGCTCCACAAAAACAGTGTAGACGCCATGTTCGGGAAGAGCAACAGTCTCGCTCACCTGTGCTCCTAACACATCTTTATACAAGGACTGAGCTTTCTCCAAATCGGGTACTGCAATTGCTACGTGATTAAGTCGGCCCAGTTTCCACAAACAGCTTGGAATGTTTTGAGAAAACGAATTCGACGATAGAGTTCGTATTGTGGGAGCTGAAGTCTGCGATCTGGTAAGAAGCCCTGAAAAAAGTGAATAGCACTGATATAATGCTTTTGAGAAAGGATCAATATCTCCTCTTTCCCCTTTTAATGCGGCCTATATAACTCCTATGTCATAAGCACACCAGTGTGCAAAACTGAAGGTAGACTGAGACCAAGGAAAGAATTACTCCGTAGTACTAACAGCTCAATGAAAATTATGTCATTATGTATGTAATTGTTCAGAAGTATTAAAAAAAAAAGCCAAACACAAATTGTGTAAATGCTTACATATAGCTGTTAAAAAGAGGAATACACGGCCAAATGTAACAGTCTTGAAAGTACTTAAAAGTGACTTCTGAATTTTTCTTGCACTGATACTGCAAGATCCAAAAGATAAAAGACTTGAGCTCTCAGCTGTCAGAACTAACTCCAGCAAGGAAAGAAATGTCATGTTGCATCTGAGGCTTAAAGGTTCCTAAAACCTCCCAAGTTTGATTTCCTATTTTCTCTTTCTCCAATGATTAAGTCATTTGCCCTTCTTACTTTTCACATGCCATACAGGTCTTATACTTAGTTTCACTGATCTGTTTCAAGATGCTTAGAAATATTTCGATTCTAAGTGCTGTGAACAACATCATGTCCAACTGACCAATAACAATTTAGAAGATTATCTTTAAAAGGTCAAAATCATAATAGCTTTTTTAATGCAACTAGTACCACTGACTTCAGTGTGACTTGCAAAAGAAAAATAATATGATTTGGCTCCTCATAATGAAAAGGTAATTACAAAAAATTATTGGATGACCATATGACACTAAGGGCTAACATGTAGACAAAAGATAGAGAAGTCATGGAGAAACCCAGTGCCATGAAAAACTGCTTAGATATCTACAGAACTCTTCACAGACTGCTCTGACAAGGCAGAACTGAACTTTGCACTACCTGTGCCAAATTGTTGTGTTGCTCACAAATAGTTCTATGGTTGCTTTTTTTTTTTAATCACGAAAAAAAGATATAAAATGAGGATACTTACAAATGAATTACATTAAAAATTAATCTGTCAAAGTACTAGAATCTGGAGAGGTTGGGGAGAGAGAGTGGGGGAGAAATTGTGATCGTATCAGTTGTTTCTAGGACCAGAATTGGAATTAGGTGAAAGGATATATTCATGAAAGCTGCACTTCAATTTCATGCCAGTTTGCTTTAGGTCAGGTCAGAGTTCCCAATGCCTCAAGGCCAAGCTAGAGGTATTTTAGCATTTTGGAAGTCTTCGAGGCATTCTTAGCTTTAAATTCACAAATGTGCTCTTTTGCTAAGAGATTGTGCCAAGGATGCACTGGGATTCTGGATGCTTTGCAATACTCTGAGGATAGCCTGGCTTGCATTTTTTCAGACTCTTTGTACTCTGTAAGATTAGTAGTAGCTGTAATTAATCAGCTAGCTTCACTGTATGAAACTGAGAACTACCATTTCACAGGAATTCAAGACTCAAGCTGTCAGTTAATTTTTCTTCACAAAGACAATTGATGCAGTCCTTAAATCTAAGCCTTTCTGAGCACTGTGCTGTGGTGGAAGAAGTGTTTGTGTGTATTTGAGCCTTAAAATTACAACATGCAATGCACATACTTCCGAAGACGTAGTATCACAAAAGTAAGTCTATTCAGAATCATTTGATAATACTAAATCAACATCCTACATTCCTATTTCCAGAAACTTGTCCAGTTCTGCAAGTAACTGCCCTGAAGTATTTCTTGCCAGCCTTTCACACCGTACATCCTGTCATCTCCTTCATCACAGCCAGAAGGTCTGGACAATTCTTTTTCACTTGTTACCTTTAGGCTATCATACTGGCATAGTACAGCAACTCAGTATTTCCAAGTACTTTTCAACTTTTTACCTGTTAAAAAAAATCCCCTAGCAACTTCGACACAGAAGAAAAGCTCTTGTTTTTCCAGTGTCTGTGCTGAAACTATTTTGTAGACAGACTTGCCATCTAAATGCATCTGTATCAGGGGTGAACAAAGTGACTGCCTAAGGAAGCAATACTATGCAATGCTTTAAAATGTACAAAATAAGAAACATGCAGTATCTAGTTGGCAGGATTAGAGGCATGGATAATTAAGTTGGATCAGATCACCAGAGTAAATAATGTATTAAAAATTGAAAAAAAAAAAAACAAACTACCATACAGTCTTTTCTGTCCACCTAAGATTCTACCTAAGCAACTCTGTTTCCTACAATAATTTCTTAAGACCTGATTCAATTCTTGCTGAAGCAAGAGATACTTTTCCACTTAGAGGAGGTCAGTATTCTCCAAAAGAGAAAAATCCTTTGAAAGATAAGGACCACTTACTATATAATTTGTTCTGTTTCCTAGAGCCTTTTATTGTTTCATTCCTTCTTCCAAATATTAACAGACATCAGTTCAGTAGAAATGCTACTAATGTAGATTTTTCAAGCAATCTCTACTGATGGGAAAGGCTAGGATTTTTCCCATTCTTTTTGACATCTCCCATCTGTAATTCTTGCTGTACTTCACACAGGGCATATGACTACATGGTTATTATAATTTAATTTGTATTTTGTCTATTTTCAAGTAAATTCACAGAAAGTAGAGACACAGACTGTTACTCAGCTATTACTGAAGCAATAGCAACAAGAATAGAAAATACTATTTCTGTTGTTCTACCCAAGAAACATTTGATTTTTGTGGTGTTTTCTGGAAAGATAATAGATTGAAAAAGTGAAGTATATTCCCAGGATTCTTGTAAAGTCAAAGATACTTAAATGCCCACTCATATGACAGTATTTTTCACTCATGTCTCCATTTCCTCCTCTCAGTGGATTGGGTGGTAGAAGTCTATATATTTTTCCTATGAGTGTGTAGGGGCAGAGGACTCTTCAGCAGGTTTGGGGGTTTTTTTTTGTTTTATTCTATGAGGTCTTGTGAATTTATCCTAACTCTAGTCATATGCATATAGAGCTTTAATTTTAAACCCATAATTACCAGTATGAATTGACTGAGATTAGACAAAAGCATTTGTGGTTTTTTTGCATTATATAGATTAGTAACTATATAGATAAGTTACTTAAAATTCTAATCTTCTTCTAACCCAATAATCAAAAGATGACCCTGCAGTGGAAAAGAAAGCTTTTCAGCAAACTTCGGATTGAAACCCCATCACTTTCATGTTTCAGGAAAGAAACACATTTATGCACATATTACAAAACTAGTCCTATTAACTGTTGTGGCTAAATTCTTCAATCACAAAAGCATTTCCCCACTGACTTACAAAATTATTCAAGTAATTCTTAACTTTCTCCAATGTTAAAAAAAATACTTTCTCTGCTTCTTTTGAAGCCAATGGACACTGTGACTAAAGTATCTATCCAAGTACCTGTCCTGCTTGAAAAACTTGCATACGCTGACCAAATTCACACATGCAGTTGCTTGTCCTGGTATATACAGCATTTGCCCTTACTGTGTTTTTTTAAGACCTCATTTTTCAAACACTGACAACCAAATCTGAATTTTTCTAGGTATTTTGTCCCTTAGAGAAGATTCAGCTGACCCTGCTCTCATATATGATTGCTGGCTTCCTAGCCTCAGTGATACTGCAGAATGTATGTCACCTTCTTCAGCTTCATTTGAAAAATATTTTTAAATTTATCTATTTGTTTTTTTATTCTATTAATGGTTGACTGATCTACTAGTATTACGCGCATCAGTTTAAACATGTACAGTTGTACCAATAAAATGAGATCCTCATCCTTCAAATGTTTATGCATGGGCTTGTTGCTGCTTTTGTGGGGCAGTGTTCATTGACCTACATAGCTAAGTAATGAAACGCAAGCCAAATCCAACTGAATTCAGTCATGTTCTCTATGGGGAGAGAGACTGCAACCCACAGCAAGAAGAACCTTGTCACGGGGCACTGCTCTATTGTAAGCCATTTCAGGCTGAGAAAAACTCCCACGCCTGGAGAGGATTGCTGTCGCCGTAGGGAGTCTGGCATACAGGGGCTGTGTATTGGCTCTCTGGACCAAACGGAGGAAGGGCATAGTCTGGCCATTCTTAAATCCCAGCAATTTCAAGGTGGCGTTAGCATCTTGGAAACTTTACCAGCCAATGAGGCTTAGGTCATCCATAGTGCTGCTCTGCTCTGTGCTGGAGGTGGCTTTTGGGGATCAGGTGGGCTCCATAGTTCCTAGAAACTGAGTCTCGCTGTGCTGCAGCCCTGGTTTCTTCCGTCAAAGTGCAATTATACAAAGGTGTTTTCATTCCCAGTATCCCGCTGATCGATCACTGACGGCACCGGGTCTCTCATGCGCTTTTCTCCTGCAGCCTATGGCTACCGAGTAAAACAGTGTGGTTTAGCTATGGTGAGTTTAACCTGCCCTTACTGTTAAGAGAGTGAACAGTCCAGTTAATTATAACGAACGGGAAATGATTTTGCATTTGACCTCCAAGTTGTACCTTAAATAGACAAGCTCCTCCTTGCGCCTTAAGTATTAAGTTTGGAATTTGCTGCATAAGTTTATTCTAAGCCACATGATGTCAGTTGTTAATGTATCTCTCATCTGGATCAGAAGGCCTTGTTTTCATGTATAAAAGCATTTCTGTTTTGTTGCGGCCTGTAAGGCTCTCACGGAGAGCCTCGGGCCCGCTCCCGCACCTCAGGGCGGGCAGGGGCGGCGCGATCCCGCCCTGGCGACCCGCCCGGCCCCAGCACGAAGCGGGAGT
>NW_008824536.1:68339-69635 GCF_000699105.1 Pygoscelis adeliae | reverse complement strand
TGCCAAGGGAAGGCGAGGGCCAGCAATACCTGGGAGTCCTGGCACCTTTCGTGTGGGAGCATCTGCGGGGGCAGCGCTGGGTACTGTATTTATTTGGAAAAGAAAGTACAAAAGAGGCCAGCTATAGCAGGGGACATCTGTAGAGAGAGAAAGTTTCTGACTAAAGCGTTGGTGCAAAAGAGAGTCGGGACAATGAGCAGGCTGTCTTCTGGTGCTCCGTTCCTGTTGTGTCAGGCGCGTGGGACGTTGCAAGTTGCTGTGATACGTCCTAGATAAATAAACAGCTTGTGCCATTTCAAATCTGATAATATCTGAATAATTAAAAGTGCAGATCAAAATCAGCGGTCAAAACGGGTATTTAAAAGTCCCAATGTATGACACTTTCTGCTTCCAACCCAGGTTGTAAAGTGTCAGATACGTTTATGGCGTTGAGAGAAGCACAGGTACAGGTCATATTCCTGCCTCTGCCGCCTGGGCCCTGCTCCACGCAATGTTTTTTTGAGGGTACAAAGTGCCGATGAGCGGACACGCAGAAGTTGCACAGCAGGGCTTTGTTTTCTGTGCACTGAAAAGACTTCTTTTTTTGGTAGGAAGGAAACATGAAAGCAGCAGAGGAACAGCAGAGGCAATAGCAACAACAAAGTTAGACGGTTGGTCACAGTTTTGGATCCAGGTGCTGAACGGGTGCGGGTGGCTGGGAAGGGCAGCAGGCCGGGCGAGTGGAGCCCGGGGGGTGTTAGCACAAAACGCTAACGCATTTTGCAGCATGGAGGAGGAATGGATCGTCTCCCCCAGCTGCAGCAGCAGCGTCTTCACCAGGGTCTGTGGGTGTAGTGCTTAATTTGACGTTATAAAATAAACTGTAAGGAAACTATGTGATGCAAAGTAACAAAACAGTTGAACGCTGGGCAGTGCTGGCTTATCACGTAGGCGTGTGAATGCGTGCCTAGTTAGCTGGGAGCTTGGAGACGGCAGATGAGGATGGGCATTTTGCTCACAGAGTCCGCTGGAAATGTGTGGTTCCAAAACAGCCCTTGTATCTAGGTCAGAGAGACAAAACTGCAAAGTAAGATGAGGGTAGCTTTACTGTAGAGCAGGTTTATCAGTGCTGATGAACATCCCAATCTAGAGCTCTTCCAAGGGGAGGAAGCAGCAGCCATCAGCGGATGACTCCGCAGTACCCTGCTTGCGGTTCAGTGCCAACGGGAGCAGGCCCACCTAAAGAAGCGGGTGTGAGAGAAGCACGGGCCGGGAGGCAGGAGCGCTTTCGGCTCGGGAGGCAGGCCGGGGCGGGGC
>NW_008824536.1:62377-68181 GCF_000699105.1 Pygoscelis adeliae | reverse complement strand
TGGCGGGCGCCGCCGCGGCGCGCCCGGAGCGCTTCCTCAGGTACAGCGGGGCCGCGGGTTTCCCAGGGGCTGGGGAGCCCCCAAATGCCGGACCGTGTGGGTGTGAGGCGTACGTAGCGCTCCGCGATTTGTGCAGGCCTCGCTGCTCGGGGAGGGAGGCCTCGTGCCCCCGGTGCCGCAGGGCTCTCCTGAAACGCGCTGCTAACAGCGTCGAGACCTGGCTGGGGCTTCTGCCACGGCTGCTGCGGGATCCCATTCCTTTCTTCAGCGTTCGGGAATTAGGAAACGGAGGTTTCTGCTTCAGCCAGAAAGCGTCGGTAGCTCTAGAGAAAAAACTGGGAGAGACTACCCAAATATAAAAGCTGAGGAGTAAGGCAGCGGAGGAAGACAATCACCGTTTTAAAACGTAGGGTCTGTATCTTGCGTGTTTGAGGTGTTTAGTGCTACGCTCTTTACTTCCCCAAAACGTCTGGAGTGCTTAAATATGATCAAGAGATAATAAATGCAACTGTAGAACAGTAGAACGTTCAGTCCAGCTGCTACTTCATACGCAAAGTGTAATGAAGCTGAAAGGCTTAATAGTTATAATGTCTTTATTTCTAGAAATGTTTAGTAGCAGTACTCCAAGAGATGGGTAGAAAGTTAAGCAATAGCAGTAATTGTTGAAAGGTGCTGTTCTGTAGCATGAAAATACCTAAGCAGATATAAAAACAGCTGCAGTGTCACCATGTGACTAACTTAATGGAAGGCATAAAATGAATGAAAGCTAGTAAATTCTGCAAAATAGAAAATAAAAAAAATTAATATTAACTGTTGTGCTTTTTAAAGCTCAATTCTTTTTCTACTCCTAGTGTGCAAGATGGACTGGCTACTGACTTCAGAGCATTAACAAAGACTCTCTATGATTTGAATAAAGCTCTGGGAAGTAATATAGTTCATGGGGGTCCTCTAAAAGAGCTGGTGATAGAAGATTTTGATGAAGAACAGATTTGGCAACAACTAGAGCTCCAGAACAATGCAGTTCTCGATTTCTTCAAGAAATCCATTGCAAGGGATGCCAAGGATGAAGATCTGTGCCTTCTCTCAGACCAGGAAGAGGATGGCTCTGATGCAGAGACCAGCAGCGACAAGGAATTGGAAGACAACATAACGAAAGCAGAAACTGAACAGAAGAATGTTTATACAAAAGATAAAACTAAAGCTAAAGAAAAGCAAAGTAAACTCAGAGAAAGCCTAATGCAGAAATACAGTGATGAGGATTCTGATATTGACTTTGATATCGAAGCACTGGAGCAACAAACTAAAACAGCCAAGGAAACCACATTGAAAAAAATAGGAAGAAAATCTATAGTAGATGACAAGTTTTTCAAGCTGGCTGAGATGGAAGCTTTTTTAGACCAGGCAGAGAAGGAAGACAGAGAGGAGGAGGAAGATATTAATTATTTTGAAGACATCATCTCAGATGATGAGGAAGAAGAGTCTGAAGAAGCTAAAGTCAAAGTAAGAATATCAGTTAATTTTCTGATCTCTCTTTTCCTTTAAATCAAGATCTATTATCCGTTAGAGTGACTATAAATTGTTGAACTCTGAGTAGAAACTACCAAGTTAAATTTGATTAGATGACTAATGACTACTTCTGAAACTTTACTTCAATAATATATTTGACATGAATATCTGGTAACAAAACATCCTAGTGTAGAAGAACATACCGTCCTGCTATTCCAGTCTCTCTTTAGATGGGTCTTGGGTTTTTGTATGAATAAAGGAAGAGGTAGTATGTCATAAGAAATAGGTGACCTTGCAGAATTGCAGAGTAGGTGCAAATGAAAAAGATGTGTTACTCAACATTGACATCTGGCAATTAGAGATCACTAAGGTGACTGATGCAGAGCAAAGGGCTTTGGGGCAACTTCTTTTTCCAGGGACATGGCTTTGTAGCTGATTTAACTTAAGTTGCTAAGTAGTTGTTTCAAAAATAAATCTTTTATTATTTGGTATTACCAGAGATTCTCGCTAGCAAGTAAGAACTATGCCCAGGGTATAAGGGAACGTGTATGCATTCCAACAAGTAATCGGCAAAATCTACCGCTCTTTGACTTCTGTATATGTTGAAAATGTTGGAAATGAGTTTAAGTGGTAGAATATTTTAAATACTTGTAAAAGAGATTAATTTTACTAAGATGCCCTACCACAGATTAATGCTTCAATAAACTGAATTAGTTACACAAGTAGGTTATTCCCCAGGTGCTAAAGACTTTAAAAGACAGGATACCCTTAGACTTCTGTCAGTCTAACAGTTTTGGTTTGTTTTGGTTTGTTTTTTTTTTTTCCTCTACCCTTCTTAGCCAATTAAAAGTTCTAGAGATTTGTCATACAAAGATTTCTTTGATCCAGTCGATGACAAGGATGATTTCATAGCTAATGATGTTGAAGATGATCAGGAAGAGGCAGCAGACAGTGCTACCGAAGAGGAGAATGAAGAAAGCATGTCTGAGTAAGTATATGCATTATTTGCAGTTAAAGTGTCCTTGTAATTTTACACTGAAGTGAAGTAGAAAATAAAGTGTGAATTCCAGGCTGACTTTGGTCATGGTTTGCCATTCTCTGTTATCTGTTGTGTGTTCATGGTTTGCATTGTCACCTTATTTAAAAAATAGTTTGTTTACTTACCTTTTGAGTATTGTTTCTTGATATTTATTTGAATAAATCATTTAACAACTGTAACTTCTTCAGTTTTCGAAAGTTATTTTTAATATATAGAAGTTTCTCTAGTGTCCCCTGCCTTGAGGTTTCAATGAAAGCCTATTGTATTTCTTAACTGTGCGTTAGTTGTAACAGGTAAACATCTAATGGTTGAAGTATCTTCATGTAAAAAAATTATAGAGGCTTTTCAACCTTTATTTTATATTAAATTTTAATGTTACAGGGTCGAGGATATGAATGAAATGATGATGGAGAATATGAGAAGTACAGAAGCCTCTAAAAAAGTTACTTTTAGTTTGCCAGATGACAGTGAAACAGAAGATGTTACTGATATGCAATTAGAGAAGGGCATCGATCCCGGTGAAATAAAGTCGTCTTTTGAGAAGAGACAGGAAAAGGTAATTTTATTTATTTTTTTATTTTGCTAATACTTCGAAACAGTGGCCAATATATGATTTGTTTTGTTTTTTTTAAATGATTGTGTAATTTGTTCAGAGTCTGGCAAATATAAAGAGGCTATTTACAAATTAAGAAAAAAAAAAAGTGGCTTATCTACATCAGATATATATGCAATCATATATTCCCTCATCTTTATGTGAGAAGTTAGAAGTACCTGAAATAACTACTAATTTCTTGCCTTGAGTTTACTTGTGAGCTCTATGTTTTAAACTTCTTAGGAAATTGTGTTTTTCAGATGAGCAAAAAAATAAAAAATTTAGAAGAAGAGTTGTTAGAGGAGAAACCTTGGCAGCTTAAAGGAGAAGTGACTGGACAAAAACGACCTGAAAACAGCCTTTTGGAGGAAACGGTACTTTTTGACCATGCAGTCCGAATGGGTAAGTAGTGAGAGAGGGCTTTCCTGAAAGCGTGTTGCATACGTTTGTTGGGTTTTCCTTCCTTTGACCTTGCTGAAAACACCTGTCACTCAAGAGCAGGGTCATAAAACACTAAGTTAAACTTCTCGGTGCGTTTTTGAGGTTGTGCATTTTCATGGTGGAAACTACAGGAAGCTGTAATCTTCTTTTGTTCATTTTTAACTTAACTGAAAGTTCATTAATGCAGTGGCAGATTTAGTCATTTACAAGCCTTACTTAATATGATTACTCTCTTCAAGATAGAGGAAAACAGTATTTACTTAACTCACCTTCAATTGCTACATTTTTGTTAAGGCTTTACTTTTTTTTCCTGTTGTTTATTCTTCATAGTACAAAAAAGTATTTCTTGCTGGAGAAATATTAATCTTAAAAATTCTTCTTTTTCTCCTCTCAGCACCTGTGATCACAGAAGAAACTACTTTTCAGCTTGAAGATATCATTAAACAGAGAATATTGGATGAGGTTAGTATTATCTTACTTGTTCCTCCCTATTTTGTTCATAGACTTGATTCACTGTGCATGTTCCAAGGATGAGTTTGAAGCTCTTAATATGTTAGGTGTAGAGTTATCTTAATTTCTGCAACTGGTTGTTTTATGCTTTTGCCTTGATGAATGTGTCTTTAGATTTCTAAGGAGCTCTATTTTTACATGCCTGTTATATGCTAGGTTTTGGTGCACTTCCGAAAAATGAGTGTTGGCAGATAAAACTATAAGGAGTTTATTTGGAATATAATGCCAGTCTGTAAACTTTGTCTATGATGTGACTGTAGCACTCTGAACATTCTGAATACTAACCAAAACTAAATTGTTTACTTCATGTTTCTTAAAAGCTCCTGATAAAAGACTAGTTTCCCACAGCTTGATGAGGCTTATTGTTAGTTGAATAAAAAAAATTGGTACGTGTGAGGGGAACTTAAGAAAATTACACATTTGTTATTTGTTACACAATTTTTACTACAATCCACTGAAAATAAGCACACAAGCTAGAGCTGTAAGTCTTTTATTACTTTTTTTTTTCAAATGAAAGTCTGAAACTTAACGAGTTCCTGGGAAGCCACATGCATAAACCAGTTAATGTGTCAGATATGTAATACAGAAAATATTCTAAATAAGCTGTAGCACCTGATACTTGACTGTAGTTGCATTTGGTCATTGATTTATGACTTTCTCAGGCATGGGATGATGTAGTACCAAAAGAAAAACCAAAAGAGGAGGCTTTTGAATACAAGAAACGTGTCACTTTGGATCATGAAAAGAGTAAACTGAGTCTTGCTGAGATCTATGAGCAAGAATACATGAAACTTCACCAGGTAATGTAAGCAACGCCTTTCCTTTCGGTTTGAAGTTCATATCACATAATTTTCTATCTTCATTTGTACACTGCTAACTCTGCTTTCAGCTTTCTGGAAGCACTCCAATCTTTCTCTGACTTCACCAGTGAAATGGCTCTGAATTGTATATTGTGTTGTTATCAGTCTTGCTAAAGTAAAATACCTTTATGAATGGTGTTGCAGTAACATTGCATTATTAATGCAGCAAAAGACTGAAGAGGAAGAAAATCCTGAACACAAAGAAATTCAGGAAATGATGGATTCACTCTTCCTGAAGCTGGATGCGCTTTGTAATTTCCACTTCACACCCAAACCAGTAAGTACCTAAGTTTAATTAAGTTGGAGTTTCTCTCCGCCCCCACCCCCCACCCTCCCCCCTGCAAAACTGGATACTTTAAAATATATTTAGGAAATGGAAAGTGAAGTAAACATTGAGTGTTATTAAGCTTGTTCTTATTTCATATTAAATGCACTAATGCCTCTAAACAAAAACAAATATTTAGTATCTTCAGTTAGCTGTAAGCTGCTGTGAGATGGTGTGCTCAGTCCTGAATATGTTTGCTTATTTCTAGCCTGTGCCAGAAGTTAAAATAGTTTCGAACCTTCCAGCTATAAGTATGGAAGAAGTAGCACCTGTTGCTGTTAGTGATGCTGCTCTCTTAGCACCAGAGGAGATCAAGGTAAGTATAAATTAAAATCATGTAAGGATCTGGAGGGGATCTGTATTGTTGATGGAAGGGTGTACTGCCTGCCAGATCAATGGGAGAATTCTGCCCTTTCCCACCCTGGGTTCCTCCCCTTGTGGACCTTCTTGCCTAGCATTTTAGTGGTGATTGTTGTTGGGGCTTTGCAGGGGGGAGGGGTGCGCTTTTATTTTTTTCTTTTTTTTTTTTTT
>NW_008824536.1:59520-62353 GCF_000699105.1 Pygoscelis adeliae | reverse complement strand
TAATTTTACTTGCCTACACTAGGCCATAATATTATGCTTCGTTTTTGTTCTTGACTATTAATGGTAATTATTTTCCCAACATATATATGGGTATTTGGAAGGGGAAAGCTAAATGACAATAGGGAAGAGCAATTAGCCTGTCTTCGATCAATTGTACAAATCTCACTTCCCAACTTTTGCTTGTTTTTGGCCTTTGCCTTAATGCGGCATCGCCCTGAGCTGTCTAAACACTTGAAATAATGGAAACTCTAAGACAGATTTGAGTACTGTGAAGTGAGTCTTTTCTTTTGCACGCTTATGGATCTAGAGATCTTGTTCTCTTTAGGAAAAGAACAAAGCTGGTGATGTCAAAACAGATGCAGAAAAGACTCCCACAGACAAAAAACGAGAACGAAGAAAGAAAAAGCTTCGTAAACGTATGAAGCTAAGAGAAAAGGAGAAGCGTCAAAAGCTTCTTGAAAAGATGAAACCAGAACAAGGCACAAAACTTAGCAAAAAAGCTGCTGCAGCAAAATTAAAAAAGCTTACAAAAGAAGGCAAAGCATCTCTGCTCAAGGTAAGGCTCTCTGAAGTAGTCCTGTATAACTCGAAGCTTCCCGGCTAACTAATACTAAAATCCCAAGGATAGATAATATTTAGCTAGAGAGAGGAAAGGGAACTTTATCACGAAGAACTACAAAGTATAGGGTTTGTTTCCCTCCTACTCCTCTTGGCACAGCTACATCTCCTAATCTTTCTCCATCCCCTCAAGAATTCTTGTACACGAGTAGCTAATCTGCTTACCACCCAAGCCTTGTAACCTTATTTATGTCTGAGCAAATATAAAAGGTAAATGTAGCTGCTGGAAAGAAAGAGGTAGGAAGAAGACATGGAAAGGGCAGATGCATACTCCCTCCCCACCCCCCTTTTCCTCTCCCCACCCCCTTCTTTCCCCTGTATTCTTTTGAACTCCAGTTTTGGAAGGACTGTTCTGATCCACACTTGTAACTGCCTTAAGCAAAGTAGCGTTGAATGCATTTTTAGTCCTGATTTTGCTGATTATCTTGACAGCGTGATGTCAGTATAGAGGCCTGAAAAAATACAGCTCTGGTTACACTTTGCAGTGATCCCCTTGCTTACAATGCATATTTATGTGGATGTTATTTCTTTAATTATGAATAAATCATACCTCAATGGTTGTTGGAACCTTTAGAACCTTACTCAGAGTATGAAATATATTTGAATTTGTAAGCAACTTAATCTTTAGATATGGAAAGATACAAAAAAATTGTATGATGCAATTACTTTATATCAAAGTATGTTCACAAAGCACAAATGATTGTTTGCATTAGGTACTACTTTGTATTCGTTTCAAAGTTCACAAGGTGGTGTTCCTGCAAATAACAAGACATACGCTCTTATTTCCTGCATTTGAACCTTGATTAAATGAGACCACTTGCGTGCGTAATTGAGGATGAGGTTTCTATTTAGTTCTTTCTAGGCTTTGAGTAACTTAAGCTATTTCAAAATAGAATATTCCTATTTAACTTTCTGCTTCTTATTTTGAGGTGTTTGTTAGAAACTAATAGGAAAAATAACTTGATTACTTCTAAAACGTTTGTGCTTACCTTTTCAAAAGGAGAGCAGAACACAAAATATAGATACGTAGTTGTAGCTCATGATGTGCAAGCGTCTACTCTTGGTGCCCATTCTTACCTACGGTGCTAAGTGCTAATTAGAGAGGGAACGTACTTTTTATTTCTGTAGACAGGAGGAGTGGTATAAGAATGCAGTGCAAAATATCCTTTGAAAATCAATTACCGGATTTTTTTTTTGAAGTCAAATACCATTATATGTGGGTGACTGGTAGGTAGTATAATGGTACTGTTTGTACATTTCTTGGTTATAACAAGTATTTTGTCCATTGACAGGATGAAGGTAAAGACAAGGTCTTGAAATCATCCCAGGCCTTCTTTTCTCAACTACAAGACCAAGTCAAAATGCAAATCAAAGATGCAAACAAATTAAAGAAGAAACAGGAGAAGCAGAAAACACTCTCTGTTCATAAACTGAAACTGTAATTTACCTTTTCTATGTATGCTGCATCTTGTATATATTAAAGCGTTTCTACGTGAATGCTGAATTTGAGTAGGTTTTATTCCGTGTCGATCTTTAAAGTGTTGTGTGTACTTCTAAGGAGCTGTGAAGACACTGTCCTTTAGGTTTTACTTTTATTTTCCACCATAGAACTCTGATTTTGTCTTTTTATTCTAAAAAGAAAGCTTCTTGCCATGGGCAGACGCTACGTTAACCGTGCAGAATACTCGGTATTTGTGCTTTGACTATATCCTCTCGTTAACCTGTAGTCCGTAGCTTTTGTATCTGCTGTTGTAATAGCCCTGTGCGTATGGCAGGAATGACGGCATTTACTGAAGAACTTAAGATGTATCCTGGCAGTATAAATGGGAAATTACCTTTTGAAATTGTGATTATCAAACAGGGGGGACACAGAAGCTTTTTAAGCCTGCAGTAGCTCAGAGTAAGCAAATGGTATCTTTTAACTTAAAGGATATTTCTCAGGGCGGAAATATTTCAGTATTTGCTCTTTTCTTGGCTGACCAAAAAAAAAGAAAGTAAGTTTGGGCTAATGCCCTCTGCTTCCCCGTTCTAAAGAAAGATCACAACTGTTTTCCACCATTTGTCGTTAAAGGAAATGTTAGATTTAAAGAGGGCAAGACGTTCAAAACAAATAGCTCTTAGTTCGCACGTTTTGATCGGAGTGCGGTACCCGGGCTCCGCAATCTGCTCCCCAGGCCTGCGATCCGCCATCGGCGATGCATTGCGCTGGCCTGGC
>NW_008824536.1:50628-59034 GCF_000699105.1 Pygoscelis adeliae | reverse complement strand
GGCGAGCAAGTGCGCTGCGGGACGCTGCGGCTGTGCTGGGTACGCGCGCTCCGTGGAAGGGGATGGCGGGGACCGGCCGGCAGCGCGCCTGTAAACAGCCAACGAGTCAAGCCAAAAATTAGGGCTCGACTATGTCCCTGCGTTGAGTTTTATCTCAAGTTTTCATCTACATCGGCAAGCGAACGTGGCGTTTAAGCAGTGCAAGTGTGTAGTAGCGTTTCCCTCTGCTAAAGCAGCCCCAGGAAGCCAGCTGCCGCGCTCAGCACGGCAGCCGGGCGGTGCTCGCCCGCCTGCCTAGCGAGCAGGGGAAGGCACAGCTGCCTTGTAGCAGTTCAGGTTTGCTTGATTTTTCCACTTCTAGGGTTTTATTTTTTCTTCTCCCCGTTCATTGTGGTTGCATTTGGTACTTCAGAAGATCTTTCATGCGGTATCTTTTTTTTTTCTCTTGAAGGCACGTCAGAATTACAGGTGGAAAATGCAAAGCCAAGAAAAGTCCTTTTTTTCTTTTACGTATTACAGAATAAGGAAATACGGCCTGAATGAAGTCGCCTGTGGCACGTAAATGCTTTGAAGTTTTGCAATGGCAGAAGCTAGGTCTTCAGAAATTAAAAGATCCCGAATAAGTTTGTCACTCAGTAAAAATAAGAAAAAAAAAGGAACAACAAGAAGCGTGGAAGGTGAAGGGACACCATCTATACCTTCAGCATCCTCCTCTATTATTTCCTTTTTTAACAATGTTCCCCCTGCCAAAATTACCTGTCCCATGTGTGGGCAAATGGTGCCAAGATACAGAGTAAATGAGCACATGGATGAAACATGTCAGAGAAACCGTGGTGAGATTGGCATCATTGATTCAACACTCAACGCTTTTAGGAATGAGAGTCCCCCAGCTGCAAATGTGAACAAGAATTCCAGCTTATATTTTTCAAAAAACCTCTTAAATCTAGAAACAAGTCCTTCCAAAAGCAGTTTATTGAAAACAGAAGGGAGTGCAGTACAACAGATTAGTCCTTATTTTAGCAATAGTAGTTCAGTCTGTAGTGTTAACAGTGAACCACAGGCCCAAACAATTAGAATAGTCTCTTTGGGAAGCTTGTCATCTAAACTGTCCAGAAGACGGCATATCCAGGGAGGAAAACAGATCCTATATAAAGAGATTGACTCTTCACCTCCAGCTGTTCACAATATGTGCAAAAGTGCTGCAGCACCGGATGATGATGAGATTTATGCTGGGCATAGTTCTCAGAAAGAAAATCAGCTTGCTCAGAGAGAGCACCAGGAGCAAAATTTTTCAAAGAAGGAACCTGAATTTCAAGAAGAAATAAAAAATGGAGAAGACCTTGTAGATATTGTTCAGGTACCATTACCAGCTGATAACATTAATGGCAAAAGGTTACCAATTGGTACAAGGAGCACCAAAACAGAAAGCAGGTCTGAAGGTGTGATACTTAGTCCTGAGAAATTTGAAACGCATCTAGCCATTTGTACTTCAGCAGAGCTGACCGATAGTTTGGAAGTGAAGGCTCAGCCTCGCATTCAGGTTATTCCTTCTTCCAAGACAGAAGTGAACTGTGGTACACAAAATTGCTTTAGCAAGGGTGATGTACAGGTACTTCCCGTGGAAGTTCATGAAGACTTTAAAGATGGGATTAATCATACTTTGTCAGAAACTGTGGAAAAGGTAGAATTTCAAAATTCCATTGGGGACATTTTAGACAAAATAAATGAGGTTAGCTCTGTGCCCAGCTCTCCTGGTCACCCATATTACCTCCAGAATTTTTTAGTGGTGCTGCGAGCAGTCTTGGAGAATGAAGATGATGTCAGACTCTTTGATGAGCAAGATATGAACATTATAACCAAGTTCTGCAAATTATCAGGTATCTTTTTTTTTTTTTAATATACTGTCACATTACCTCTTGTAGCAAGAACTGTTACATAGTTTTATTTGAAGAGTGCTATACCAATGGGCAATTTAACTTGATAAATTCCTTAAGGGAAGAAGCTCCTTTTTCTCAGATGTATCCCTCCGTGGCTTCTTGTAGGTAAACTTTCCTAATGTTGCTTTAATGGAAGGTTATAAATAGTGGAGACTTCTAAGAAATCAGGAGAGAATGATTATGTATATTTGGTTTTTTGGAATACTTTTTTTACTGTTTTAATACTATTTTTTAGAATCTTAAGTCAACTTGCTGCTGCATTTAAACATGTTTCCAAGGAAGGAAACTCATAGCACAGAAAGAGAGTATCAATTAACACCAAGCTTTTGATGATTATTACGTGTGGGAATTCTACAAAATGGGGTTATGAAGAGGCCTGTGCTGGATACACAGTCCTTGAAAAAAAATACTTCTGAAGTGGCATTTGTGAGCTTTGATTCAGCACATTTACAGATGACTTCCATGCTTGGTGTGAATCCATGGTTACCCTATGATTGTTATTCAGTGTTTAGAATGCCAGTTACTAATTAAACAGTCTTTTTCTTGTAGGTTGCTTAGTACTTTTAACTCTCATTAATTTCAGTAGGACCAGTGTGTTGGAGATTTAAGCCCTCCAGATTTAGACAAGATTCAAAGCAGACATGTCTGATTCCTATACTCACATAAGTTTTACAGTAAAAGCGTGGCAGAAGTGATGCAAGTTAAAACTAACCCTCCAAATTTTTTATGTATGTTTATAACTTGTCTTGAACTGTAATTAAGAGTAGTTTTAGCAGCACTTGAGCTGCAAACTTGGGGCATCAAAATGGAAATAAGCCTATGACAACTTATACAAGAAAATTTGTGTCTCAGAGTATTGCAGGCATAACCATTTATATTGTTTTAAGCTACTATAGTAATATACAGTTGCCTGACAAAGTATTTTTAGATATATGCTCATATGAGCTCAGTTCATGCATCTGAGCTGAACATAAAGTGACAGTTGCATACATACCTGCTGGTAAAAATAAAAAAATCAGAAGCAGGCTGCACTTAATGTATTATGTTCATTGAGTTTGGCTTAACTAGCAGGCTGTAAAGTTTATCACACTAAAGAATAGTATTTCCCTGTGTGGAACTTGTGTATTTTGGTCTTTCCTCTCTGTAGATTATATTCATTTTTTCTGCACCTGTGTACAACAGGCTTTAGACTGTTTCCCCATTGCAAAGTGGAAGAAAACTGTTCTAGCTGTTCAGAGCACTTAGTCCCTTAATATTTGTTTCTATAAAGTTCCAAACAATACTGTGGATTGACACTACAGGACATTACAAAAGAGAATATCAAGGTCATGACTTGTGATTAGCAATAATGTGAATTTTTTCCAAGGCCAACAGAGGAGACTTTCAGTAAGTGTTTTTCTAATAACTTGTATAGATGTGGAGAATAATAGAATGAGGTTAGGTTAGTGTATTGGCATCACAAGGTTTTTAACACAGGATACTGAGTGACAAAAATAGAGAAGCGTTGGCTTGAGCTTTTTAGGAAGAAATATAGCCCTGATAAGTAGTTCACAATCTCAGTTCTTTAAAAAAGTTGAGTGAGTGCATATCTGTTTCTCTGAAGTACTTAAACTGTGGTGAACACTCTCAGAAATGTCTTTTTTGACTTAAGATCTGCTTCCAAAATTTAGCAGCTAGAAAGGACCATATGAACATTCTTCATTTGCTGTAGTGGAAAAGTCAGCTGAGCTGACTCAAACCACCTTAAGAGATAGTTGCTAAAAAGGTGAAGAAACTCCAGAGGAAGAAGTAGGGCTCTAAACTTACACAGGTATTTCTGCAGTGGTTACCTGGTCACAGTTAAGCTCTTACAGATTATATTGTAATAATTACAACTATGCAGTAACACCAAACATTTAAAAAAATTAAAGAATAATATTAACACAAGTTACGAGAATACCATAAGATGAGATCATAACATAGAACTGTATTTGTCAGGGAGCAGCAAAAGCAGACTGCTCTGCATGGGAAGATGAGCCAGGAGCCAAAGGGGACAGCAGGGCAGGCAGGGGACAGATCCTCTCCTCACCTGCAAGGGGCACAAGCCCACATTGCCCAAAGAAGAAGAGCAGAGTGGATCCAGTGCCAGTACTGCGGTCAGCCATGCTCCAGTGGTGGCAGGTCTTCAGGCAAGTCCATAGTGACGAGGCAAGTGCAAGGTGAAGCCAAGTAGCAAGGTAGCTGCCTAGGCACTAGCATGCCACAGCAGAGCTTAGGCAAGAGCACATGCCACCGGCCTGAGCTTAAATACAGCTCCCGAGCAAATGGGTGGAGGCCTTGACAAAGCCTTGCACAGCTCTTCCCAGCAGCCTGAGCCCAGCTTACACAGCTGCACCATGTCAGAGCTGACCTTGAACACAAGTAGCCAAACCTGTGGGGGCTGGGGTGGGGTTGCAGAGCCTATTGGTGCACTCAAGGCCATAAGAATATTAAAAAAGTTAACTTTCTCCAGCTAAATGTGTATACAGTGACATCTTGGAGCTTGATAATGCCTTGTTTATGTTGTGATAGCTAAAACAGGAATATATAAAGAAAGAATGGAATGTAAGCAACAAAACTCGTTATTGGCTCTCTGAGGCAAGCAGTAGATGCGTATCATTTACATCCAAAGAAGATCTAGGAATAAACTTACAGTTCGGTCATTAGTGGATGCAGGCTTTGGCTACTTTGACAAATACTAAAAGAGATGTTCAAGATACAGCTTCCTTATTTCCACACTCCCTTCTCTGGATGAGTACAACACTGATCAGTAATAGCAACTTGTTCTGTTAAATAAAGGAAGTGCTTGTTTCTCTTTCAGTAGTGTGATTTCAGTATTCCCCTCTCACAGGCGTTCAGAATACAGAAAGAATTATTGCAAAGTGGTGCTGATAAATCCATGTCTGCACTGACTGCTAGAGTCACAAATAAAACAATCTCTCTTTGCAGGGTAGGAAAAATGCAATGATTCCAGCTATGAGAAGTGATCGGGTAGCATTAAGTGAACAGATAATGAATTCTGGACAAGTGACAGATGGATGTCTTTACCTTCAAGAAATCTTAGACAGAATACTTTAAAAGTTCAGGTAGATGGGTTATCTGTTCCACATTAGAAGTTTCTACCCAAGGAAGTGTTGTCTTTTCAGGTATCATAACAAAAAACCCCACACATGTGCTTAATACTATAAAGTTGCTTGAACATAGATATTCTCCAGTATTTCATTATTTTCTGCTAAAATGTCTACCATTCTTCAGTGAGTTGTCTCTAATGTTTATTATGAAAGGAATGATATTTTTAGAAGGATTAAATTTGAAGCAATCCTTCCTTCCTTCCTGCCCAGTTTTCTCAAAAGTGGATGGCCTTTATGTTGGATGTAGAGCACTGACAATTTTTTAAGTACTGGAAACAGTAAATAAAAGTAGGGAAAAGCAGAGGTATATCCATAACAAGTAATCTGCACTGCAATGTCAGGCTTTGTGCTCAAGATGAGGTCTGTCTGAACTTAGGTGTAATATTAAAAAAATGTTTTTTGTATTCTCCATGTTTCACCACATGTTGCAGTTGGAAGAATTTAAATGCAAGCACATAGTTCTAGTGACACTACTTAATACACTTTGTGAAATCCTCCTTCCAGCTTTTATACAACAGAAAAATTGTATCTGAGAAACATTGATTTATAGTCACCAGTGGAACAGAGGTACAGAAAACTGAACAAGAAAAAAGAATGTATTTTTTTTCTGTTGCGTTTTAATGACTCATAGAAGGTGAACTTTTCTAAGATCTGCATCTTTTTGCTGATAATATTTCAACTTAGAGCAAATTTTTTGTTTCAGTGATACACCTGAAACTTTCTTAAGAACTACAAAAGAAAAAAAAAATCCCCCAAACATTCAAAGGTAATGTACTGCAGAACAGGATGCTTAAGAAGCAATTGTACTTGCGCGATACCATTTTATTCTTCTATTTGTCATTCAAATCCTGTAGAGAGAAAGCCGTCCTCACATGCCTTTACTGAATTGCAGCCCTAGTTCGGTCAGTTTCCGTGGTCGGCAGAAAGGATGTTCATGTGTTACTCGGCCTTTTTCCATTTTCCAGAGCTGTAAAAACTGGAGACAGACTTCAAAGAAGTTATAACCCCACAGAGAAAATGACAAGCTTATGCCTCTGAATGTAGTTCTCAGTGAATTGATCCTGGAAACGTTCTATTAAAAAAAAAGGCTGAAGAAGTCTTTTTAAGGACAGGAGAAGAGTTAAATAAGCATGTAAAAGTTAACTGCCATTTCTTAAGTA
The DNA here is from genome assembly GCF_000699105.1 of Pygoscelis adeliae. Lineage (NCBI taxonomy): Eukaryota > Metazoa > Chordata > Aves > Sphenisciformes > Spheniscidae > Pygoscelis > Pygoscelis adeliae. Next base: position 52,788 of record NW_008824536.1, on the reverse strand, counting down.
TATCGAGGCCTGGTAGTGTTTCAGTGTCTGTTTTTATTAATGATCAGTTTCAGTTAAGCAGCAGCAGACAGGGATAAAAAAATTAGAAGTTAATGATGAGGGGTGAATTAAGTATTCAAAAGGGAGCTGAATGTAGTAACAATAGCTAGTCTATTTTCAGCTAAGATTTAATAAGCTATTTTGTTGAATTTCAGCATTGTTAGTATTTTAAAAGTGTTTTAAAAAGGTACTTTAAGAGAGCACTTCCCTGATAAAAATCAAATCAATAGGAGTTTTTTCCCCCTTGTTTTCAGTAGATATATTAGTAGAATTAAACTTATCTTTGGAAAAATAAGAATCTGAAGACTGCTACACAGAGAGGTATTCTGTGGTTATGAAATCATTCTGTCAGATTACAGCTTCTTTTGTTCCCCAACATCAAATAGTTGGTTATTGAATGAGTGTTAAAGAAAGCAAAAAGACCTATTTAACATCACGATATGCAGAGTTTGAAAAATTAAGTTGGGTTTTCCTGGAAAACAAATTCTTTCTTAAAGGGTAAGCATGTCCAAGATGCATTTTAGCAATGTTCATTAGCTACAAAATACATTGTAATAGTATTCTACCTACAAAACTTAAAGATTCTAATGAGCAATAATTATTTGGAAAGGTAAGTTCTGGTATTTTACCAAGTCTGCTTGTAGAACATGGGCAGATTTAAAATATGTTTTAGAGGATATCTTCATCAAAGTAATTTTTCTAGGTAAGGTAGTGATTATGCATAGTACTATGTTTTAGAATTTAATTTTCTTTTTATCCTCCCCTGCTTTAAATAAAATTTGCAGTTGGTGGGCAGAAGTTATATGTGAGACTTTTTCAACGCAAGCTGAACTGGTTAAAGGTGAACAAAATAGAGTATGGAGAGATAAGTATGGATTTGTTACCAATGATTGAAGAACTGGCTGAAGCCAGATTTCTGCAAACAGGTATGGCCAGCATTAATAAATGTTAAAAATATTACAAATAAAATCTGCAGTTGTGTCATGTCAGAGTTTAATGCACTACGTGCTTGTCTGTGCCTTGAGAAGAGAATTAAAGGAGCAGAATAAAGGTTTCAGGTAGATGAGTTGTGTTGCGTTACATTATAATACAAGCAGTTAGTGCAAATTAGGTAACAGGGAGAGCTAAATAAATGTCAGGGCTATAGGTGCAACAATAGGCCTTACTTGCCCTCGCCAGCCTCATCTCAGAGCCTGACCTGCGCAGCCTCTGCGCATTGGTCCAGGAGCTCTACTTAATATCCTTCCGTACTGCCCTGAGCTGTCTCGCAGGCACCCTGTCCCTGGCCTTGTCCGTCCCTGGCTGGCTGGACCTCCAACCGATGCTGCAGGTGTTTGTTTCCAGTCGTGTCTGTGGCCATGTACTGTGGATGGATCTCAGACGGAAATTGTAGTCTGGCCTCTAGTCTTATGTCCGGCCCATCTCTTAGATTGACCCTGGACCTGATTCATCATCATGCCTTTTCTGGGGCTGCCAGTAGAATCTGTTACCAGGACTTTTGCTCTGCCCATTCTGTTCATTTACGGTGGGACTGCACCAGAGTTGGTGAGGACACTGCCAGTGCTGTGGTCACTTTTGACTCCTGGTTCATTCCCCCTTGCCGAGCAGCTCTGCTCTTGCTGCTCCCTGGCAGCACATTTTTTTGCATTGGGCAAAGTTTTAATCATCAGGAAGACAAGTTTTTCTGAACAGCATTTTTTTGTAACTCAGCAGAATTTCTTTATATTTGCTTTTGTTTTGAAGTTGCAAAGGGATTTTTTTTCTGGTTATCCCATTCCTTCAAACTGGACCAAGTGAAGAGAATGAATTTCAAGCTGAACCAGCTAGCATCGATAATAGGTTTGAAAAATCTAAATCATTAGATTAGTACTGGGTTATATGAATGTACTTGTACTTTGAGCTGTTGCTTGAGTGTATATGTGTAGCGCATAATGAATATATGTGGATCATTTTACTTTTAGAATCTGAACTGGAAGACCTGTGTGAAGGTTTGGATTTGCTTTCAGCCCCTGAGCTAAAAACATTGGCAAAGATCTTTCATTTGCCAAACCCAAATGGTCAGAAACAGCAACTTGTGGATGATTTTCTGAGGTTGGCAAAACAACGTTCAGTCTTCAGCAG
>NW_008824536.1:28073-50393 GCF_000699105.1 Pygoscelis adeliae | reverse complement strand
GGGACAGTGATTTTAAAAAGGTAACTCTGTTGTTTATAGTTAAATTTTGCAGGTGAATGTAAGTTATGCTTCAAAGGACTCAGTCTAGCTGCCTTTTGAAGAGAGGAATGCATTTAGTAAATTTATTAATAAAAAAGGGCACCATTAAATTTTGATTCACAGTGGGTCAAACAGAAGGGTATTTACCCTATTAGACTTCTTTTTTAAACCATGTCATGCTTTTCAGCTGTGGGCTTGATTATCTATTTCCAAAGTTACTCAGTTATACAGAGAAACATTTCTGAATTATTTAAAGCAAAATCAGTGCAGAAAAACATCTAGGAAGACATAGGGAAGGTCATCTGATGTTCGTTTGCTGGGTGAGTTCTTTTAGTAGAATTACAGGGGAGCAATAATGTCTTTTTTTGTGATTGGCTTTGTACTTTAGCATAGAGCCTCCTTTTCGGCAATATTTTTAAAGGGAAAAGATTGTTTTCTTGAGAAAGTGTTCTTGCTTTCCTGTGAATTTTTTCACTGTGGCTGTCACAGCTGTGTGATCAGATCCCCTTCACTTCCAGGTCTTCTGGAGTCCAGATCCAGGTTTAAGGTGTCATTCCGCCCTAATAGGAGTGATTACAGCATTACCATTCTTGGTGTTTAGGGCTGGATCTGTAGCTAGAGCATCCACAAAAAGTCTAGGAATATGAGCTAAAGTAATAGCCAGGGTACTGGTGCTAGGGTACAAGTCAGTTCTGGAGTTTATAAGCTTTCTTACGCAGTTACCCGTCTTAGTAACTAATACCAAAAAGTAACTGTTTGAATAATAATGCATATAAACAAAGGTGGCTTGTCTAGTAGGCTGGAGAACTAGGGTCTGAACTCAGTAATTGTGGAATCCTTTCTGTACAAAATGCAGGTTGGGTAGAAAGCTGACCGACATCAGTATGTACTGCATTTGCTTCAATGACATAATTTGTCTTTCCTGGGGTATTCTTTTTCAAATGAGAGAGATACAAAGCTTTGTCAAGTTTTGCATAGCTATGTTTATTGGACAAACATTCCCCCCTGAAATCTGTCACATGGTTCTCCACAAAATTCCTTGTATTAAAAGGGGCCTAGTACTGGAAGAACTTCAAAATCATCCCTCCATGAAGAATTATTATTATGTCAATCAGTAAGGTCTTCTTTCCTTATGCCAAAAGAGAGGCCTAATGCTAGCTTAGTGCTGGGCTTGCAGAGCTTCACAACTGGGAGGTTTGCACAGTATGGTTAGCTTCTTTAAAATAGTTTTATTTGGTCTTTGTTGTTTTCAAAATACAACAGGAGCTCTAGTGGTTCCCATTCTGTTAAAAACAGTATTTCACACTGGTGTCATTGTCTCCAGTAGCATTGCACTTCATCTGGTCTGCAGGAAAACAGGTGAAGTGATCACAGCCACAGCCATGATTATCTTGTGTTAGAGGATGTTGGGACTTTGTGATAAGTAAGGATGTTTTAATTTAAGGAGTTGCGGTTGTTTCCTCATTCTAATCCAGGTATAGAAAACTTCGGTATGAAAATATTTTGTATCACTTGAAATTTCATTTTTTCTCTTTGATACTAGATATTCGAACTACATGACGATGCATGATGCATAATTTTTATAAATATCTCAAACAGCAACAAAATTGTTTTCTGAATATTGGCTTAAACTATGCAAAGGAAGGCTAGAAAAAAATGTGTTCAAGAAATGGAAAGGAACCTGGGAAAATGAGTTACATTCCAAAAAAGTCCTTGGTGCTGGCTTACTCTCTACTCCAAGAAAAGAGGCTGATAGTTACTTGCTCAGCCACATCAACTTTGGGAATGTCATGCTCTTCGCTGTAGTTGACAGCTGAAATACTAGTTACCCCATGGGATCAGAGAAAATCCCGTTTTAAATCTGTGCTGTCCTGTGGACAAGTAACAGAAATCTTGTCTTGTATGAAAAGTCTGGATGAAGATGCGCTAATGGAGATGATACCCTAAAACAAGATTGTGGTCTGTAAACATTGCCCTAACAGCAAACCACATCTTGTTGCTTTTCGGTACTGCCTGGCATAGCAACAGGAGTGGCTGCACCCAAAGGGCAGTTAGTTCCAATTCTATTCTGCTTGAAGTTTGGGCCTTAAACTTTTATTAGTTAATGCGTTTCTTTGGCTTTTCACTAGAGGTTACATGCACTATATAGTTTCTCAAGCTGCTTCTTTCAATGAAAATCAAGTTAACACATTAATTGGCTTGAAAACAAAATTATTCTCATACTTCATTCAGTATATTTGAATTTTTATAAGTGATGGTAAAAACCATTTGTTATAATCATTTTATTTGTCCTTCCAGGGTGAAGGACCTGGCTGGAAAATCTGTCAGGATCTGTAAAGGCCCTCGGGCTGTCTTTTCTCGAATTCTGCTGCTATTTTCGCTGTCTGAGTCAATGGAGGATGAAGAAGCTGGTAGTGCTGGTCAAGGCCAGCTCTCCACACTCCTTATGGTAAACATGGGGCGTATGGTATTCCCCAGTTACACTGTAAATAGGAAAACACGGGTCTTCCAGGACAGAGAAGATCTTATCAGGTAGGGGGAGCTTTGGCAGTTTGGGAGTCTGTTTATTTCTAGGAAAGCTTTACTGCAGCACTTGTGTAGGCAAATAAGAATTCATCATGTAGAACTCCAGATGTAAATAGGTAGAAGTGCACTTTTGCAATGATCTTAAATGCATTTTTGTATTCAGGTAGGACTTGTAATTCACAGTGTCTTGCATTTTGAACCAAAATAGCATATTTATTTGCTTCATGATCATCTGCTGATGAAAGTTGTTTCTTCATTTGCTGTGACGATTATTAGAATGGACTCTGAACAAAACAAAAAATACGTTCTCTAGTTTATAAGTAATTTTAAACATAATGTACCCTGCTAGTGTAAACTCTGCCGATCCTACAAGATTAAGAATAAAGTTGGCTGCATGGTTCAATGTCTTTGGAGACTGGAAGGGAGTTTTTAAAAGGTATTGTATGGAGGAATTGATTTCTTTTAACTAGAAGTGCTTTTTGAGCCTAATACAGTTACTATGTTTTTTTCCCTTAGGTATGCAACTGCTGCTCATCTGTCAAATGATATAGCCACTGCAATGGTAAATGGGAACTGGGAAGAAGCTAATCATCTATATATGTGTGCTAAAGAAACCTGGAACGAACTGAAAAATCATCCCTCTTTGAGGTAGCAAACTGGAAACTAGCCTCGTGTTCATATGAAACTATTAAGTGTATTATCTTACTTTTGGTACTTTTCCTTTTGAGAGAGTCTTATAGACTAGTGATATTATTGAAGCCTGATAAATTTATAAGATTTAATGTTCTTGAAAGCTTTGAACTTCCTGGTTGGTTGTTTAGTTTTTAAGTGATGATATGAAAAGGCCTTTTTTATAAAACCGTGGGAATGAATTGGTAGGCACGGATAAAGTGCTAAAACATTTCTGTTCTGTGTGCCAATGCAGGAGAACAGGAGCCTTATTTTTCCCTTTTCATAATTTGTTTTTATGGCTTTTAGACAAATAGCAATAAGCAGAATTTAAAATTCACTGTGAACAAAAGAATGTTGCAAACATTATGGGAAAACATACTGGGTTATTCATCTATTCAGACTTCCAAGTGGGTGTCAGTCAGGAAGCATTATTAAAGATTTGAGAACTGAAATAACGTGTATTGTTTTTGAAGCATCCTTCATCAATTTTTCTTCCAATTATTTTGTTTTCTGGCTTAGTGATACACCGAAAGTTAAAGCCTTATGTTTGACATTATATTAATTTTCACGGCAACTGATTTAAAACAATATTCATAGAGGGTCATTTGGAGGTCTGTAACATTTCACACTGAAGACAGTGGAAAAACCTGTTTTGATTTCAATAAGACATTCAAAAGACTTTGTCTTGAAGCATAGAGGTGCCTATCCAAAAGATTTTAGTCTTCTTTTATAGCAGGAAGTTCCTGTTCTAGCCTTTTTCTTTTGTTCAGCTGTGTTTCTGAAGTTAACCTTCTGACTTAGGAGAACAAGTTGGCAGTAACAAAACATGATGTAATACATTGTTTTGCTTCTGATGTAAAACTTACTAACTAATAATTCCACTGCTGTTGAAACCAAAATATGCTGTGCAAGCGCAGCTTGCACCTGCTACCTCAGCTAAACTATTTTCTTACCTTTTGGTTCTTGACTTTGCAGCTGGGATACTCAGTTCAGTTCAGGTTTGATATATAAGGCATTTATTTTTTGTAAATGCTTTAGGTGTAAGTATTCTTAGTAAGAGAATTTAAGAATTTAAATTGCCATCATTAAATTGATCTGAGCTGCTCTTATCTTTCAGCTATCACAGAATTTTACCTGAGTATCTGCGACATTTCACAGTTGGCTGGGTGTATACAAGAATCCTTTCTCAGGGTGTTGAAATTTTGCAGAGACTTCACATGTATGAGGTAAAGTGGTGAAGTGAATAGGAATACTTATTTAATGTAGCATTGTACATCAATTTACATTTCTGATGTGGCTGGAAAATGGTGATAATGTTTGCTAGGACTTGCTGCAGTTCTCTTAACTGGTTACTGTTAAGGAAAAACAGCCTTTTTTCTTGCTTAAGAAAGTTTTAAATTGTTTTGGTTTCTGCTTATACTTTGGAGATTTACCATATGTAATATACCGTAAGACTGTTGCTGAGACATTGTTGTTTCGTTATTTAAAGATACCTGTGTTTCACTAGATTTCGTTGCTGCTTTTAAATAAGATAATCTTTGAAGAAAATTCTTCTCTGAAATCCCTGCCTCTTCACCTTAGGAGCTAACATCTCCAAAGACCTCTGACTTACAGTTAAAGCAAACCAGATTATTCTGAAAAAGACTTTGCCTCTGCAAAAAGGCAACAAGTAATATTCAGGTCTTTTTCATATACAATAAGGAATACAGAAAGGACAAAAATACTGTGTTTTTGGCAGCTCACTTTTAAGTTTACATAACAATATCTCTATTCTAATAGAGTTTTTAAGGTATAGTAATGCACCTGAATACATTGGGTGCTGGAATAAAAATGGGGTTTGAATTGTGCAGAGACAAAGTTTTATAGTACCCAGTAATTAGAATGGAAAGTGACAAGCTAATTATATAATGAAACTTCAACTTGGTTTTCTGACTGAATTAATAAAGATGTAATCCTGTTGCTGCAGGAAGCGGTGCAGGAGCTGCAGACTCTTCTGTCTCAGGATGTGTATTGTACCGACAGCAGAGGGCGATGGTGGGATCGCCTAGCTCTGAATTTACATCAGCACTTGAAAAACACTAAGAAGGTATCTTCACAACTGCGTGCTGTAAAGCTGGAAACACTGCAGTCATTGTCTGAAAACATTTTTTAAAAATATTTCATATGAGAAGAACAGCGGGGTAGGATCTCCTAAAATTGCAGATATTGGTAGGAATCCCAAGGTCAGGCAACCAGTTTCTCCTAAGAAATTGAATACTGAGTGTACCCTCATCCTTGGTTTCTGTTGCATAGAAGAACACTGTTTGGCATGAAGGACTGTATGGAGTTATCAGGCAGCAGCTTCCTTGCTGTTACGCCTTACAAATTTGCCTAACGTGTGAGAAGCAGAGAAATTTCTTGCAGTAAACACTTCTGCTTCTGAACCTGAGTCATGATGAGGCCGTATCTGGAATGAAAAAAACAAACATGGCGGAAGGAGTTTTTTAATGTTTTCAAACAAAAAATTAAGATACTTAAGTCCTTGGCTAACTGTTGCCAGTGGGGAGAAGGTTGTCTTCTGTATCTGGACCAGTTTTGGTGTGGGGTTTCTATTGTAAGGGGTAAGCAGTAGACAGCCCCATTTCTAATCTGTTACTTGTGCACAGCTCCGGCAGGGTTATCAGTCTTTAACAGCAAATTTAAACTATTTCCATGGTCCTACAGGAGAAACTGTAACTGACCATCCTTAGACTGGTAAAGAATAACATCAGTGATTTTAGATAGCGTGTATTACAGGCTATGTTCATCCTGGTCTGTTTAATTCTCTTCAGAAGGCAGAGGAGGGGAGAAGAGGTTTTGAGGTAGTCTTAGCTTTTGCTGAAACTTCTCCCTCTTCCCTCCCGGTAGGACACACACACCAGTAGGGTGTGTTTGTACAAGCAAAACGCATTATTTGTGCAGTGGGTAAACTTGCCAGTCTCAAGTCTGAATGATGCAGTTCAGGCTTTTAGAAATACTGTGTACATGGTGAGCGGTCTTTGAGTTTCCTAAGTGATTAGCTGGCGTGTAGCCGAATGAGAGAAAAATAACCACGAGGGAATGGCAAGGATTATGGGCAAGGATTATTGTAAATCTCTGTAGAACTTTCTGGCACCTCTGGAAAGATTTCTGCAGCAGAATATAAAGGAACCAGAGAAAACTGCAAGCTGCAGTACAGGTCGTGCCTTTGAATTCCTTGTGAGCCAGCACCAGCTTTTCACAGACTTTCTTTTCAAGAGCCGCAAGGCGTAGGAGCCACTGTTTAACTCATTGTAGGGCTCAGATGCAGTTCCATGAACTTTGTGTGCAAGAAACAGCAGGTGTTAGTTGTATCAGCTGCTGTCTGAGGATTTATAAGTACAGGAGATTATGGCCATTCTTCCTGTCTGTTACATACAAAGGAGAAATACTGTCAGTGATTGAAAATGAAACTCTGTAGGACTGTTCAGGTCACAGTGAAGTATGGGCAGACTGAAAATCAGCTTTTAACTAAGAGGCAAAGAAGACCAATCTAATTAAACACACCTAAGATACCTGACTAATTTGGCAATGAAAAATAGAGCTAAAAAAAAGTTTTAAGTCCAGGAACAGTAGCAGTTGTAGAGTTATTTAAAATAAGCAAAGAATGACTTTTTTTTTTTTTCCTTGGTGGTGCTTCCTTGCCTCACTAAGGCTACTGAGAATTGGGATTAAAATGCTCATATTTTGTGTTGCATTTTAATTCTCTAAGTCTGTTAAAAGGAAATAATATCATAGGCTGTCAAGCGTCTGCAGTTGTCTCTTCTGCATCTTATACCCCCGTATCAAGCTTTTTCCAGATTTGGAATTAGAAGTTGTACAAAGGAAGAGTTAGTCTCAGTTCCTTATTTATAAATTAGGACAAAGTGCCAGATCTGGAATTAGAAGTTGTACAAAGGAAGAGTTAGTCTCAGTTCCTTATTTATAAATTAGGACAAAGTGCCAGATCTGGAATTAGAAGTTGTACAAAGGAAGAGTTAGTCTCAGTTCCTTATTTATAAATTAGGACAAAGTGCCAGATCTGGAATTAGAAGTTGTACAAAGGAAGAGTTAGTCTCAGTTCCTTATTTATAAATTAGGACAAAGTGCCAGATCTGGAATTAGAAGTTGTACAAAGGAAGAGTTAGTCTCAGTTCCTTATTTATAAATTAGGACAAAGTGCCAGATCTGGAATTAGAAGTTGTACAAAGGAAGAGTTAGTCTCAGTTCCTTATTTATAAATTAGGACAAAGTGCCAGATCTGGAATTAGAAGTTGTACAAAGGAAGAGTTAGTCTCAGTTCCTTATTTATAAATTAGGACAAAGTGCCTTCCTCAAGTCACAGAAAGAGAGTATGTCAGAACCATGATTTGAACTAATTTTTTGAGTCCATTTTTAACCCTGGATGTTCTTCAGTGCAGTAGTGCATTGGTCTAAAATTTGTTCTGTATGTACATTCTTGCACAACTGATCTGGTCCTTCTGTTTCCGTATTACGTGCTGTTAAGAAACCGGCTTAAAAATATTAAACTGATTTACCTTAGAGCCAACTCTTTCTTCTGGTCACTTATGTAGAATTTATACTGCCTTAACTTTATGTTGATCGGTACAAATGGAGAGTAACTTCTTTTTACTGCACTAGTGCAAATTTGAATCCAGAAGCCTACTAGTGCAAAATATTACTTACTGGCTAGAACTTCAGTACATAAGTAAGAAAGGTGGCCCTGTCTTATATGCTGGTTTTTACATTCACATTTTTGTGCTCCTTAAATCAATTGGTCTTTTGGGCTTAGTAAGAAGAGGCAGATGCGCATAGGTCTTTCTAAAGTATTGCTTGTTACCTTGCTCTTTGCTAGGCCATTGACTGCATTAGAAATGGGCTGGCAGACCCGTTTGTACGTACTGGGCATCGTCTCTCTCTCTACCAGCGGGCCCTACGAATCAGAGACTCGCCAAGCTGCAAGCAGTTCAGATGCCTGTTTCATGATCTGCCAGTCATACCTGTGGAGGATGTGACACATGTAAGTGGAGTTGCTGGTGGTTTCTGAGAAATAACAACTCATGAGGTCTTTTTTCTTCTGACAAGAAAAAATAGTCTGGGAGACTGTTGTTACGTGCTATGCACCAGCCTCTGACTTATTTGTGCTGCAGGAAGATGAATACAAACGTGTTTCTAAAACAAAAGCCTCTTGTAAACAAATATTTCTACTTATTTAATAAATGGTCAGCTTCTTAGCTGAAGGTAGTCAGCTGTACGCTGATTTAATTTGCATTGCTTTACTGAATACGCGTTACGAATCTGATCAGCTATAAACTCCACTAATTTAGCAGCAATGCTCTCAGAACCTTTCTGTCTGAAGAGTCTGATCAAATCAGTGCATTGCCTCTGGTGTCTTCAGGCCGAGCATTCTGCGTGTAAGGAAAAGTAATAGTAACCTTAGCATGTTGTCAGCATTAGATTAATGGCTCAAAAAATACAATGTTTTTTTAGTAACCCTTGGGAGTTATGCACTCCAAATATGCACTATGCAAATACGCAATATGATGCACTTGCATCATATTGGAATGGATTTTTTTTAACTCATTCTTTTCCCTTCTGTTGCAAAGATAATTGTATCTGGGCAAAGTCAGAGCAGAGCCTCACTTTCTTTCTCGGCCTCGTCACTGCATATCTCCCTACAGCCCTTCTTTTTCTCAGTCCAGAATCAGTCTCCTCAGTTATCTGTATTCTTTCTTCCCGGTCCCGCATATAGAAGGACTGCATTCCCATCTGCCCAGCATTTTTGCTAGACGTTCTTTTCCTGAAAAATTTGCCAGTTTATAACAGCTAAACAGAATGGTTTCAAGGGAATGGCAGGTTAAGTTTTATTCAGTTGATTTTTGGAAACAAGTCTAGTTCTGATTTTAAGAAAACTGAAAAGGAGGAATGTGTGTTTTAGGAGAGATTCAAATACCTAGACTAAAGCTTTTTAAATGCGATGCTGGAAAGTAACTAGTTCTTTTAATATGTTCAGGTTACAATCAAAGGAAAGATGTGTCCTCAGATGGGAATGGGAAAATCCGTATTTCTAATGGAGGATATTGGTGATGAAGAAGGAGGCGAAGACTTCAGTGTATCCACAGTCATGTGCTCAGTTGAGGAGCTGGCGTTAACTCATTACAGGCAGAATGGTTTTGATCAGGGTAACAGTAACTTTTTTTTTGGTACAGGAAAATAACTGTGGGAGTAAAGAACCAATTTACTAAGCAGTTTAGTTAATAGACCAGTTTTAGCTGATTCCATTAGACCAGTTTTTAGTCTGATTCTGTTTCCTTCCCAAACGGCTCTGATTGATATGTAATTTCCTTACCAAAATGCTCTAATATGCATTTTCCACCTGACCTACTTCCTGGCCTTTGATTATTTGCTGCCTTCATATACCTAAGGTGGTTTTGAAATGTGTTAGGAAAAAATCCAACGTTTCTTCTTTATCTCCATAGAAAAATCACTCACTTTGCTGTTCTTATCAGCGAACAGCTATTTTATTTGTTAGGGGTAAAATGCTAGCAGTGTCATTTAAGGGAGTGTCATTAAGGAAAGGTAAACTTCCATTGATTTTTGGTACTAGATGGACATGAAAACAGTATATACCATAGCAAGACAGTTAGCAACTTCTTTTGAAAAGGCTTGATTTTCAACTCTATTAGTAGTTGTTCATATATTTTTACAACTTAAAAGAGCTGTGAAAAGCCATGGACAAATAAGAATATATAGGCCTGTTTTACAGGAAAAAAGCAAAATACAAAAAGGTAGGCAGGTTATTTTTTAAGATAAAATTTATATTTTTATATAAAATATGTATTTTTATATAATTTTATATTATTGATATGTTCCCAAATACTGTTGCAGGAGAAGTGGCCATATTAGAAAAGGGTAAATGGGAAGGTGACAGTATTTAGAATTTGGGAGAATTGTGCTGAAGTCCCCACTCAATTCCTCACTCCCACCCACTCACGATCAGTCTTCTTGGCTCAGGGGCTCAGTACAGATTTTGAGCACACAGTGGCCACAGGTGGTTTAGTGGTAGGCCTAATGGAACAGAATGCCCAGGCAAGCACTATTGTGTACATATATATATATATACACACACACACACACACAAATGCATGCACTCACGCGATCTCTCCCTTTCTCCTCACTATACTATATTTTATATTTCATATAATAGCATATAGCATATATTCTATTATCTATAGGTATTATACGTAGCATTACATATTATATATAGTATATTGCACTAATAGACTACTAACAGAATATACATCACAGAATGGCTGAGGTTGGCAGGGAGCTCTGGAGGTCACCCCCTGTCCAACCCCCCCCCTGCTTAAGGGGGCAGGTTGCTCAGAGCCCCGTCCAACCTGACCTTGAACGCTTCCAGGGATGGGGCATCCACAACTTCTCTGGGCAGCCTGTGCCGGTGGTTGGTCATCCTCGTGGGGAAGTGTTTCCTGATGGTCATCTATCTGTCTGTCTATCTGTAGATAGATAGATGTGTCTTCCTGTGTTCACATACGTGTATATGTTCATACACATAAGTGTTCGTACATGTGTATGAACACATACATGTATGAACATATATACATATGGATATGTATATATCCCATATACGGGGATATATATTAAAAAATTGTTTATATTACACGTATATGTACATGTATACATACATGTGTATGTATATGTGTATCTGTGTGTATATGTGTACATGTACGTGTATATGTAAATGTAATAGAAAAGGTTTTTTATATATATACAAACATTTTGTTATTAATGTATTACATTTTTTAGTATACTGCCTGGGCATTGATCTGGTAATGAGTGATTGCCTTTTGCAGCATACGTATGTGTACATATGTATGCATACATGTATACGTCTATGTATAGCTCCATACACATATATGTATGTATACATGTAAGCATATATGTATAATATAAAACATTTTCATCTATGTAAACGTTTTGTTATTAATATGTTACTTTTTAGTGTAAAAATTTAAAAATTTTGTGTATTAAAAATTGTTAAAGTTAGAACAGTAAACCTTATTCATGACAGGGCACAGTAATTTAATCCTATGCTGTAAATGAAGGCCACTAGCCTGGAAATCGAAAGCATTAGCAAATTGTGGAAGTAATAAACTGCATTTACAACTCGATGCTGTACCGTAATGTATACTGACTTCAGCTGTGCATAAACCTGAACCATGTTACTGTTTTGGATCATGATGATTTAGTACCTCTTCATATGAGATTGCTGCAGAAATTAATGACGTTTCAATTTTTATTAAATTTTGCCCTTTAGGTATTCATGGGGAAGGCTCAACATTTATTACGCTGTATGGTATTCTAATGTGGGATATCATTTTCATGGATGACATACCCGACGTTTTCAGAAATTCCTATCAGGTAGTTTTGAAAGGCTTCCTTTAGTTAATTGCTTTGCCCATTGCTGTAGACTCTCTAACCATGTTAAAAATCTTACTCGGGATTAGATTAACATTTTATTCCGAGGGACTTTCCAGACAGATCTTGGTGTTTGCTTGATTTTATTATATTTGTTATATTGGGCTTGTTACTAAAGTGCTCCTCGGTAACTAATTGCTATGTAAGGCTGGATTGACTGTCAGATAGGGTGGGATTCATCTGGCTAAATACATACATGTCCTGTGTCTGAACTCACCGGTCAAAGTTTCCTTTACAGTCAGTGGAAGAACACTGCTGCACCGTAGCAGCGTTCACCTCATTTGAAGAGGACACATTCCATTACAAAAAAAAAAAAAAAAAAAGTCTATTTCTTTTCAGTGGCCTTTAAAGGGGAGTCACATTGTTAAACTCAGCTTTGTTAAGACCCCCCACTGCACCGCCTCAACATGTCCCAATAACAACAACAGCAACAACAACTCCTCCCTGCCACACCCTAAGATTAATGATTCCTGGTGAACTTGTGGCTCTTAGCTAAATGCTTTACATCCTACAAATTACAGCTAGAAGCAGTTTTAATAATTGCAATTAGAAAACTTGATCACTTAGTGGCATTTGCTAAGAAAACCCTAAAAAGCCATCTCAAACGTTGTAGAACTAAAAAAGAGGCTGGACAATTGTCTTCTTTCTTCCACCCTCACCCACTGCTTCTAATTGGAACCCTGGCCAAGAGGTAGACCAGCCAGTGCCATCCTCTTCCTTAACTGGATTTATTTGGACTGTAAGAAATTACAGGTTTATATCAGTATGCGATATCCTAGGCAGAAATTTCTTCTTATTTTAGAGGTGGAACATGCAGGTTTTTTCCCTTGTCTTTTCTTCCCGCCTCCCCCCCCAAATCCTGTTTTCTTTATTTTTCCTCACCAGTATGAAGTAGAAAACCTTGTGGCTGAGTCGAAAACCACCTGGTGGTTCTGGAGATGGCTGTCTCCCTAACTAGTGACCACCACAAATATCTCTTTTTAATTGGCAGAGAGGGAGATGATACATTCCCTCAAGGCCATCCTTACATAGTCCCTTAAGCAAAGGATGTGAAAATCTAGAGACTCAACCAGTACAATTATTTATTAGGCCAATAGGACTAAACTCAAAACTATGAATACGAGTCGCACTAATCTGAAGTGTAACCTGTTTTTTTTAATTTTATGTTGACATGGATTATGAGTCTGTATACAGTCATGTCTTGAAATAATTTCTTAAGCCATGAGCACTTGATTATAAGTATGTATGTTCTCGGTCATATCCTTGGAGAGTACTCAATGATGAAAAAGAGGGAATTTACTTACTACAGAGTAATGGCTAGTCTTTGAAATGTCTTTACCTATGTGGTTCTTGTATTCATCTGACAAAGTGACGTTTGGGTTGAATACTGCTTGCAGAAAGAACTGAGATACGGTTGTCCTTCTTGCTTTGGAATCTTGAGGTGGGACTTGAAGGCACTTGCAGGCTCATAGACAGGCCAGGAAGGGGACTGCTGTAGCTCCAAAGGGCATACGAATACTGGTAATATCTCTTCTTGTGGCGCATCTGCTGTTCCTGTAAGATGCTGTAATTGTATGAATGTCACGTGTTAAAAGCAGGTATTCTTTGTCCGCGCAAACTACCATTTACTGTAGATCTTGCCTTTCTAAATACATTTTCTTTTATATAATCTTATATGCAGATTACGCCTACTTAAAAAAAAAAGAAAAAAAAAAACACCAAAAAACCTTGTATGTTTATAACAAGCTCAGTATTTACAGCTCATTTGCACATTTTTTTTTTTTTTAAAAACTAGATTTTACTTATTAATGCAGAGCAAAGCTATCATGAGCCTCAGGCATGAACAAGGATGAGCTGAAAGCTCGCACCTGATTCTCTCAGTCATTCCTAGGCTGTATTTTTGTGGGATTAGCTGTGGCAGCAGTTTGTGTAAGGCTGAAATTTGCCTTTTTTTGTTTTTTTTGTGCTCTGCATTTGATTTTGAAAAGCTAGAGCTAGCACTCAGCTACTACATGATAGCCTTTTTCAGCCATGGTCAAAATTGAGTAACTGGTGCAGTGACTTTATACACTAATGGGTTCAGCGCTGTGCATAAGGCTTTCTGCTTTTAGGTGGCAGTTTCATCACTGCTTTGTTCTTCCCACCGCTAACTGCTCACTGTAGCTGAGCAGTCTTGAGACGGATTCCAAGTCCTGACTAGAATACTACTGCTCAGAGAGTTAGGCGAGCAGCTAGCTCTTTGTTGTCTGTTAAAAGAAACCTCTGTGTAGAGGTCAGAAACCAACAGAGCACAGGCTAAGATGTGGCCAGCGTTTGTTGCACTGGCATTGGGTGTTAAAATATCTGCAAATCTTTTCCCATTTAATAAAGGTTTATGTGATGGACACGTTCAAGTTAAATCGACTCAGTGTTTGAGTGACTTTGTAGTTGAGTTAAGAAAAATATGAAGTAGGGCATTGTCGTTCTTGGAATCGTTGCTTTGCTGGTAGCTCCTCAGAGCTGTATTTACCTTTTTATACAGACGTTCCCCCTGGATTTATACACTGACAGCTTCTATGAGAACAGGAGGGATGTCATTGAGGCCAGACTCCAGCAGATTCATACAGCTTCCTCAGAGACACTGGCAAAGCTGATCGCTGACATCTGGACCACTCAGGAGGGAAAAGCAGCAGCACTAGTTAGCTGGGGGCGTTTTGTTTCCCTCCAGCAAGTTCAGGTAAGTAACTGTTGTCCAGAACGGGCAGGCCGTTTGATTAGGCTTGCCGTTAAGTCACGCGTGGCCGTAGCGTGCTCGCAGTTTGTACGGAGGCACTGAGCCAAGACGGGTGGTGAGCGGTGGGAGGGAGGAATTGAGTGGGGACTTGAGCACAATTCTCCCTAATCCCAAGTACTGTTATTCTTTTCTGATAGGGTCGCTTTTCCTGCAACAGTAGTTGGGAACACAGCAGGGAAATTGCTGTAGATAACATCTAAAGTTTCTTGTTACAGTGACTGAACAAAAAGCCACGGGGGCCATAGAGTATTGCTGTGAGAGCTGGGAAATGGCTGTATAGGACATGTAAAAAAAAAAGCCGACTACCAAAACTTCTCTTACAGAGCCTTGTCTCTTGCCTTGGAGGAATGTTTCTGAGCGGTGTTTTTAGGCAGCTTTCCAAAGATCTACGCCATTGCAGAGGGGGACTTCCTGACCTGGTCGTGTGGCGTACTCACACTAATCACTTTAAGGTATATTGGGAGATCGTGGAAATACTCAGTGCTCAGCTGATCTTACCCTTAGGTATAAAACTTTCCAGTTGTCAGCCCATACAAACTGTATTTTCCTGTTGTGGTGAAGTTAAACCTGCTGCTCATCTGCCCAGCGGCTGTGGCAAGTAGTGGGTGATTGTTTACCTGCTATTTCATCACATTTTGCTGTAGCTTTAACGGGTGTAATGAGAGACAGCAAGAGGTGGCTAGGTATTGTTGCAGAGTAGGTCTTCGATTAAAATTACTGTAAAGCAGCTGTTAGCAATCGGTCATACACATTCTGGCTGTTGTTGGCAAGGGGTGCTAATGTCACCACTTACACAAAAACTTCAATATATGAGACTACAACAACTATGTCTCCACTACAAAAAGCTGAGTAAACAATCATGGTTTGTGTCTTGCATGGTAGTGGAATAGGTACTAGAAGACTATTGGACATCTCAGCTGCTGGAGCAACTCGTTACACTTTTATAAAACACAGCTGAATAGCAGAAATTAGTTCTCTAGAACACCTGAATAAGTTGCTCTCAGTATCAGCTGGAACAGGTGAGGTTGCAGATGATCGATTTTCAAATATGCGGCATCTTCATTCACCAGTGCCTCCGTCCGTGTTTTGGTGGATATTTACGATATAAAATTTCATTCTCTTAAACTCTGGAACATGGGTTAATAATTTAGCACCCACTGGGCCTTCCGTTGTGCTAAATCTATATTACTTCTGTTGCACACAGCAGCCTTCAAAGAATACTTACATTCGTCTGTGAGAGCTGATGGTCTTTCCGTTCCTCCCCAGGCACACTACTAATCACCCACATTTCTTTGTAGCTGGTGGAAGTGAAAGGTCCCAACGATCGCCTGTCCCACAAGCAGATAATCTGGCTGAGTGAACTGAAGAAGCTGGGTGCTACAGTGGAAGTTTGTCACGTGCAAGCCGTCGGAGGCAAGAGTAAACGCCTCAGTTGACAGTAGAGGCCTTGATCACGTGGGTAACTTGGGTGTTTTTAAAGGAACTGGCATGTCACACACTACTGGCTGCTGCTTATTAAAAGTAGTTTCTTCTAAAACTTCTAAAAGGTTTCTTGGAACATTACTGTAGTTATTTTTAGCACAAAACATGCTAAATAATAGCTTAAGACTGTCAGTATGATTTACTGTATGTCACTTTGTGTTCAAAAGAAGCAAGCCCTTCTCTTCTATACACGGTTCATAACTTATTCTATGAAAGGTAATCTAGGGGTTTTGCCCAGAAACAGCTGCAATCGTACTGGTACCAGCTGAGAACATCCTCTACAATAAACAATGTGGTGCATCAAGTCCTGATCATTTCCATGTTGCCTGTGTAGCCCGAGTTCACGATGTTGTGCAAGTTTCCTCGCAGGGTGCACATTTGGTGCCTTTCCAGGATTGTCAGGACCAGCGTGGTTCTCTAACTGTCCCCGCTTCATATTATGTACTTCAGTGTTTCACTTTAATATAAAAAAAATACAGCTCGTCAATGATGGCATAGAGTAAGGCATAAAACTTTTTTTTTAATGCTGTTTTTATGTGCTGCTGTGTATGAAAGGATAATTTCTTTAACAGCTCCTTCTGTTGTGACTATCTGTATTATCTCTATAAAGGGGAAATATTTCTGGGAGTAGACAGTGCAAGTGCCAAGATCACTGCACTCATTTGCAGTGTGTCATTCATTATAGTCACTTTTGCCCCACATCAATTGATGTGTTTTCTCATTCAGAAATCAGTCGGTCAACTGAAATGGACCCAAAAGGATGAGTGCTCTTTTAAGATGCCAAAATCCTGTGGGTTTGTCTGAATTTTAGCACAGAGCCAACATCTTTTCTCTGGAGTCTTCATTCTCATACTGAGTAAGTTTTCCTGAAATTCTGCTTACCATACAAACAGCAGACGCTGCAATAGAACGTAGCAAGAAGTTAAGATCATTTGCGCATCTTTATTAATCATCTTTCTACAGCACAGTGTCCCTGCTTTTCTTGGAAAAAACAAACACACCCACCCCTATTTTTTTTGTTAGAGAAGGTGAAAGAAAACCGCCTGAAGTTTGCTGTGGAAAGGTATGAACTTTTATTTAGTCTAATTTACTTCACATTCACAACTGAGCATCAGGATTTCGTAATCTTCCTGGCACTGCTACTTTACTCAATAAATCATTATCAGGCACAAAGGTTTTAGTTTCAGTTGAAATAGTGAACTCTAAACCATCACAGCAACAGCATTAGAAACCTACTGCCTAGAGCAATTTGAGGTACAGATTTCTCTCTCTTACGTTAGAGGCAAATTTAAGATTTCATCCTTTGCTTAAATACATGTTAGAAAGTTTTTGGTTTTAATGTCTTTCCGTCTGACAGTAAGCCAAAACCTTTGCCCCACTTGCTACATTTTCGTTAAAAATACAAGGCAGTTAATATCAAAGTGGTATTGCAGGCAGGTGCACATTGAACACACGTGCAGGCCTGGGTATACATATACACACGAACACACACTTCCCAATGCATTTCTGGAATGACAGCAATTTCTTCGATACACGGCAGTAAATGGTGAATAAAGTTGTACTACCATGATCGCTAAAGTCTACAATAAGCTCTACCTCGCAGTAGTTTGTGACACTGGAGGTACACTTTAACCGTATCAACCAGCGTTTCGTATTTCCTCCCGCGTGGTTTACAGTGTAGTACAAAAGTCATGATACAACAGCCAGTAACAGCCAAAATAGTGCACGTTTTCTAGAAACAGACAAAAAAAGATAAGCTTCTTGGTAGTTTTTCTACTCTTGCAACACCAGAATGGCATTAACAGTATCTTGTTTTAAATGGTGAACAGAAATTAAAATTCGAAAATGTGTACATATATATACACACACACACATATATATACACTGGTATGTCGGTATTCTGTACATAGAAGTTAAAGAGATGTACTCGCACCCCAAAATTGCTTTTGAAAGTTATTAAAGGTGTTCGGAGCAGTCCCTACCGACTGTTGATAAGGCAACTGTGCAGAGCGGAGAATATTTTAAAATTAACATTTAGTACCTGTCTTCCAAAAGTGAATTAAAAAAATCAGATGTTTAACTTAAGGGGAAGAAACAACATAGACAGGCACGCGTGCGCACACACACAGCCACACAGCGGCGGTTCAAATTCCTCCGAAGGCAAGGCCCGTGCCAACGCCCGTGCCAACGCCCGTGCCAACACGAGGAAGCAGAACCTTGCTACCTTCCTAGGGAAAGGTGGCTAGCTCCCCTTCCTCCCTGCAGGAGGTGCCCCCACCTCTCCTCCCCCGTCCTTCTCCCCATCTCGGCCTCTGCTTGCCTAACTCCCCTTTTTGAACTGCGTAAAATTTCCTTTTAAGTCTGTTTGGCAAACAGATATTTAGACAGGTTTTGTTTATTATAAAGGCATATTATTTTTAACCCCCTCCCATGCTATATATATAAAATACAAAGACCATCTGCAGCAGCTGTACACATCTTAGAACTGAAATGTAAAAACGTCTGAAATCTCCTTATAAAAGGCAATCCTGTTTAAATATAGTACCCATTTTTTCCCCCCAAAGGGTACTAGCCTAAACATTGGGGTTTTTTTTATTCCACCAGCTGCCTGTGTGGAGTAATTTATTTACACATTTTTGGTACCTTTAAACCAAAAAAGTTACACTTTTAAGGAGGAAAAAAAAAAAAAAGAAAAAGACACCATAGTTTTAACCGTAATTTTAAAAAGAAAAAAAAATTGGTACCAAAAGACACTAAGCACACAGGTTGAGGTCTTTTATGTCAAGTATCAGGCCAGGGAAAGCAGTAAGCTAATGGGGAAAAAAAAAAAATCACAAAAGCAAACTAATACAAACATTTGAATGATGACTTGAACAAGCTAGATGACTGCTCCAGCGAGCTTGTAAATAAACACAACTTGTTTGTGGACCATTTAACATGCTCAGACCATCTTGCAGCATAATTAGGCAATTGAGGTGAATACACGTTTTTTCCTCACAAACAGTTGACCAGAACCAATCTGGCATTATGTCATAAGATGCATGCGCGTGTCCGCATGCAGACGCACGTGTGCACACACACGCACACACACGCTCAGCTTCTTTGCATAAAAAGAGGGTTTGGGGGGTTTGGTTAGTTAAAAAAGGACATCTACACCCCCCCCCCCCCCCGCCATTAGCTCACCTTTACACTGAAACTGCCCGCTTACCCCACCAAACCAAACCTGGTGCGAGAAAGCAGCATACCCAGTGCCCCCAACACCGTGTACGTTAGGTAATTTTTAGCCTGGGGAAAAGAGGGTCCTGTATGCACTGGACTTCTCTAGCACAAAGCTTGCACCTAATAAGGCCACTCCAGATGCGTATTCTCCAAAATAAATACTTGAGCAGTCTTAGACATCCAAAACCCGCATTGTGATTTAGGCTGTGCTGAAGACCAGTTTGGTTTTACAAACAAATGAAGAGCTCCAAATCCTATCCCTCCCTGCCTTTTTTTTTAACTTGAATATATCATGTATTATCATCGTACAGCTTCCCCCTCCCCACCCCCACTCCCCCCCCCGATAACTGAGAATAGCTTCTAGTCTGTCATATAAGGCCTTCGGTGCCTTAACTTGTGAGTCAACACCTGAATAGAGGCTCCGTGTTGGTTCAATAGCATTTGTGTTTTACACAGAAATCAGTTAATACAAAATAAAGCCCCGCTGTTAAGAGAAGGCAGTCGACAGAAGCCTTAACCTATGAGAATGACACATTACTATTCCTCCACCCTCCCAGTATACTTTACTCTCTTGCTTTTCTCCCTATGAAACTTGAGGCTTTTTCTGGCACAGCATCCAGGGGAGAGATATCATTTGAAACGTTTTAGAGCAAAGAGGAGGCTGCAGCATTAAGCAGAGGGAGGCTGTTGGATTTAATTCCCTCACGCAGTGCTTGTCCATTGCACTGGCTCTATGGACATGCATGGATGAAAAAGAAGGCACCACTAACCACTCTTCTTCCAGCACCTGCTTACAAGTGACAACAGCACTAGCACCCCTCGTGGATTTGGCCACTTGGAGCACGTCCTCCTTTCTGCAACTCAGCAGGACTTAAATATGAATTCTGCTGAAAGCTACTTCATCCTACAACAGGATGAGGAGCGGGCCGGCAGGGATTAGGATCCATGCAGGGATATAATGCTGAGTATTTGAGGTGCTTATATAAAAACCTGAGGCTCTCATGAGACTTACAAACAAGCTTAACCTTAAAGAGGAAAAACCTGCTGTCTCTTGAGCTGGCCTTCTGTTATTTCCAGAAACGGAGAGGGGGAGGCGGGGGATGGAACAAGAACTTACCACAACGATCCACTGTAAAAAGTTGGGGGGGGAGCGGGTCAGCTGCATTAGCGTAATCTTGCTACTGTTTCCTCCCAATTAAAGGCACTTCTAAAGCTACTACAATACCATATCTACAGTAAATGTTTTAAGGTTAACAGTGCATTGTCCTGAAGTTGATTCCTATAGTCTAAAGTCAAGCTCATGACAAAGAGCACAAATCTGACTAATTGTTAATGAGTACATTTTGGGGAGAGAAAGAAAAGGTAACAACCCCCCCACGGATACACACTGCATTAACACATACGTAGGGTGATCAAGTCACAGAACATTAGTATGTATGTATGTATGCATATAAGTACTCTTCCTGAAGAGGCAATCTGATAAAATAGTTTGTTCCCAGATTTCAGCTGTCGGTCTGTGTCCACTGCACCCAACTACTTTGATTTGCCAAGCTGTTTTGACACAAGAGTCACTTCAGTCACTATCTGGGAAAAAAGCTCTCTCAAGCAGAACCCTCGTTAATGACCACACCAAGCCTTTCAAGTTAGCTAATGAAATGCTCCATCGCATATAATGAGCCAAACCACAAAAATACAGAAGGAATTAGGGACCAGAAGCCCTAGCAGATGAGAACTACTGAAGACAAAATTGTGCGATTTGAAGCATGACTCGCTTTGCTTTTAAATATTTGTGCAAAACTTACGTAATGTCTGTATATAAAAATCATTACAGCTTTCAATGCCGCATTTAGCAGTGTTAACTTAGAAAAGACAAAGTGATATGCTGTATTCTCCCCAAACCTTTAAACCGTCACATCATCTCAGTC
Source organism: Pygoscelis adeliae (assembly GCF_000699105.1). Lineage (NCBI taxonomy): Eukaryota > Metazoa > Chordata > Aves > Sphenisciformes > Spheniscidae > Pygoscelis > Pygoscelis adeliae. The sequence goes on along the minus strand of NW_008824536.1, from coordinate 29,243 downwards.
TTCATTTGCAAGCGTCTCAGTGGATAGCCAGATTTTGGCACCACTTAAAAATTTGCTTAAAGGTGTTCCCAGAATGCTCCGTCTGCATAGGTTCCCTACAGGAGAAAACGGGAATGAGGAGGAGAGAAAGTCTGGGGCCCCAGAGGTGTCATTTGAACTATTTGCTCTGAAGTACATCCTGCTTTGATCCAGTTCCGAGCAGTTGCCTTGCAAAGAAGAGTTGCTTTTGTACTGCCGAAGATTCCGGTTTAACATGTCTACTTCATCTGCCAGCAAAGAAACTTTATGGAAAGCAGTGATGAAGCCGCCGTGATTAATCTGGGCCTCAGGAACCCAGCGGAAGTAGCACAGTTTCCACAGTTTTATTTGTGTTCCAGAGATACGGGGTAGAATTACGCCGTGCAAATCAACAGGCTTTGCAAACCAGTCTCTGAAGTACTGTTCCATACTGTTACTCTGACTCTCTGTTTGCTGTAAAAAGTCCGGTTTCAGTTTTAGTATCAGAGAGTTTCTTCTTGGAAGGAACTCTTGCTCACTGATGATTCCGTTTTTTAATGCTGGGGGGACACCTCGCAATGTGGAGCTGTAGTTTTTCTGCAGAAAATAAATAAGGGTAATTTTCCAGTTTTATGCTCATTTGAATAGCAGATTCCCCTGAGCTGCTAGGATGCATCATCCAGAGAAACGATGTGACCTTTAAGCAGCTCTGAGCTTGTGAGTCACCGCTGCAGGGCTCACAGGGCAAACAGTGTGGCCACCTGTGGCCTTTAAAAAGAAATACATATGTTTTCTAGACTTTCTAAAACAACGAATGATTGAATTAATCAGTATTCACTGAAAAAACTGACAACTCTCGGGGGAAAAAGTGGCATGTCATCACTTTTCCATAGGTGAAGTAATGCAAATGTTGGCAGTGAGCTCAGCCATATCAGAAAATGTCCTGGAACACAAGGCTCAACAATTTACATCTTTACTTCTACAGAAAATCATTTCTTTTGGCTGGGAAGCTAAGAGAATTAACGCTCCTATTGCTAAACTGAGGATGTGAAACACTACATAACTGTAAATTTTTAAGCATTAACACCTTATGGTTAAGCACAGAAACAGTCCATTCACAGACAGACATCACTATAGTTACCTTTGAGCGTTTAAAAGTTTTCACTGCTCCGT
>NW_008824536.1:0-28061 GCF_000699105.1 Pygoscelis adeliae | reverse complement strand
TCCAACATACAAAGGGTTGTGAAAGAGCAGGCGATCCCTGCTTGTAAACTGAAGAGACCAGTCCCAAACACAAGGGAATCTGAGGCCTTTCTCATCACCCAGCTGAATATTTTTGCTTATGGCAAATTCCTGCAAGAAGTTAACATTCAGGCATATTAAAAATCAAAGAAAATAACAAATCTTAATAATATAAAATAATCAAAACAAATCTTAATCATAAACCAGTGCATAACTATTGGGCAAAGAAGAGCAGGGATACAATTTAGAGGTGGCTGCAGATCAAAGCAACAGAGCAGCACGACAGTCTGCTGCTGGAGAAAACAGCTGCACCCTGTTTTTCATTTGTGCAATGCAGAGGCAGGACTAATGCTTACCTAGCAAAAATCACTTGTCAAGGATATTAAATCGTTTGTTTGTTTACTCTCACCCCCCCAAACTGTTATTTTGAGAATACACTAATGGTCCCTCAATGCTCTACTTCTTTGTCAGGTAGCTAGCTACAACTTTAAAGGGAAAACATTTTAACAAAATAACTAAGTTTTACTTTTATCAGCCATCAAATGTTTTCTACACACAGTTCTACTAAGCTCCAGTTTTCAAAAACAAATTTAAGTGTTCAGTTTTCTAAATACCTTCATTGTGCATGACTAGTTGAACTTTGCGCAGTCTTTCCCAACTTTTTCAACTATTTAAACAATTATGTCAAGAGATTTCAAAGTTTGCCCGAAGCGTGAAATTCTATTTATTGCCTGTCATTCTACTTTATCAGTTCCAGAGATAAATCTGTTTCCTAGAGGAGTACAAATAATAATGTACAATAACACCGCTTTTCTAGAAAAAAAAAAAAAAATAAATTCAATGGACTTTCTTCTTGAACAGTTAGTTACTGTCTATGCAAAGATCACCTGAAAGGACATTCTGATCATATTCATCTGGGGGGCTGAATATTTTGCCCCAAACAGAGTGTGACATTTTGAAAAATACAAAGGAATACCATTTAGTTGAGATGATGTTATTTCCAGAAAGGCATGCTGAAGTCTCTTACTTGAAAAGTAGGTGTAACACTTCATACTCACAGTGCTTTCCTTTACTCGCTGATGAGGACAATTGAAAAGGAAAGTGCCAAACAATGAGATACGTGCACTGTCGTGCAATATGGTCAAGTACACTTCAGAAAACTCAAAGGCTGCTGGGTATTGTTCTAGCAGCTGCCAAACACAGTCAAGAAACATCAAGAACAAAGGAGACTGGGAAAAGAAACAGAGATTTATTAGATTTAACATAAGCTTTTCCCAAGTCATACCAATTTCTTTGCAGTTAGTGGTCCATTAGGGTATTTAACTACACCTCTGGTACATTCCTCAACAGGGTAAACAATTTGGAGTGCTGTATTTTTTATGATTTTATGCAACTGTAATACCCTGTATTCCTGTTTAGCCACTTTCACAAGCAACTTTGTCAACTGGCTTTCTCAGCGTTACCTTTCCACAGCTTTCCCTTCTCTGTAAGAAGCCAATCAATTCTTTCCTGGGCTCTCTTCATACTCGTATAGCTGCAAAAATGCTTTCTGCCATCTTGTACGTCCCTCATAATTTCCAAATTAGTGCTTGTACGAGCCTTCCTTACTGCTTGGCCTTATTTTCACAATGTGTATACTTCCTTCTTGTTTGAAATGACTGGAGAGCTTATGATTCAGCCATGTTAACTTCTCACTACACTTTCTAGCTCTTTCCACAGTGGCCCATGAATGGCAAAAGTATAAACTATCATTTATATAAAGCTTTAGAAATATTTTCCTCTTCCCACTTTCACTCTTCCATATATCCTTTCCTAGGGTCAAAATATCTGCTTTCTCATTATCTCCCCCGAGGTATTTCAGTTTCTTTATCCCTTCATCCATTTTCTCTGCTTAGTGCTCGCTGTCCTCAGTTCATCTGTTGGCTCCACTCTCTGGAGATACTGCTTTTCTATTACTTTTGAGCACTGTCCCTGAAAAAGGCTGCTAACCTAGGGTCCTCTGTTTTTCCAACTGCAATTACAAGTCTCTCCTTTGCAATGAAGAGGCCACATAAGATTACCTGGAAATACTGAAAATCAAGCACTGTGCTACCCTCTGTTAATCTGTTTGGCAGCTGTGTATCAGTTCATAAAGCTGCAGTGCTTCTCTATCAACTCAATACTTTGAAAAGTGCTGCATATTGATATGACTTTGCATTCAAAGAAAGGGGGATGAAAACAGATACCCTTGGTAAAACAAAAAAAACCAAACCACCCCCTCCAAACCCCCTTTCATTTCAATTTAAAATGTGGGCTGTGCTAGCATTTGTAACAGTAGGACCTCTTAATGTATAACACCGAAGCAACATAAAACTCCAGCAGCATTTGATTGCACCTGGTGTTTCACTCATTCTCACATGGCTACAGAGGATCAAAAAAAAAATCTCTATCCTGGACAAAAACTAATTTTCTCTGACATTAGTTTAATGAGATTTGAAAGTATTAAAAAATATTTTTACCCTTAGGTTTTTGTGTGAATAAACGTTCAGGCTGATATTAACCTAATACTGTTATCACATACAAACACAATTCATTTTTACCTCTTTGTCAGATCTCTTTAAGTGGTTACACCTATCTAAAAACTGATATCCTGCCATGACCCATTCCTTCTGTATTAAGCTTTGAAATCCAACAATTGTTCGAAAATAGGGATCCAGCATAACTTGGATGAGAGAAGCAGAAAGACAGCTCAGGTCCCGTCCCTCTTCCTCTGTGAATAACATACAGAATGTATGAATGTATATATGCACATATACAGAATTAGATCTCAAAGAGCAAAAAGTGGCAACTAGGTCTAGTGTTTTTCTTTGAATTCCTTTTTAAAACATGCTTTTTACTGCTGTAATTGTTCTCATAGGTTCAAAAAATACTAGAAGAAAAAAACACCTTTTTTTTTTTCAACTGAGACTCATACTATAGAAAAGGTTACTGCAGTATCCAGCACAACAATGCATTCATCGAGAATAAAATACCTACCCAAATGCCTGCCATTTCAACCAAGATGTGCTGAGAAGGAGGGTGTTCATGTTGCTGGAAATTTTCAACATGTTTTCCACCAGTTTTTGGAAGGCCATTATATGGGGACAGTGGGATATACCAGCTGAACGGGTCTTGTAAAAATTACAGAAATTACAAAATTTCTGATCTCAATATGAACAAGTTTTTCAGTGTCTTTTTTTTTCTGGAATATCTGTTTGCACTTACACAACAGCAGCCACTGTTAGTGAAATACTTTTGTATGTAGGACCTCTGAATAAAACTGATATTGCTTATGCATGGAGTATTAGCCCAGTTAACACAGTACAAAATTCACCCTAAAGTTTTGATTCTATCATGTCATTATCAGAATAAAAACCACAAAGACTCAAAGTAAAATATTCCTTTGATGCTACGGACTATACTACAGTTCAGATACATAACAAAATTATTTTTCTTTCTAGATCCTCAAATGCCTAAAATATGTAGAAGCAATGGGGTTTACGTATAAACATTACAGTTGATTTTATCTAAATGTGTTTATCTACATTATCATACTAATGCTAAGAATTACAGCATGCCATATGGTTCTATTACCTTGTAGAACTACAGAAACATGTTTACACTCCATCATATACACAAGCTCAGCAGAATGCTTAAGAAACGATCTAGACAGGAAAAGAAAGTGATACAACAGTTAATATAACAGGTTCACGCTCTAGAAGAAAAAAATATTCGGGATATCTATATTTACATAACTCATACATTAAAATAGAGAATCCTTCAACTGATTCACTGCTTATTTACACTGGTGAAAGTTTTTCACCTCTCATTAACCATCATTTTATTAATGGTACAAACCTAATATACTCTAACCAGTGAGTATTTTCCAGTGAGGACAGCCACTTCTCTTCAGTTTCTTCAAAAGGCTCTGCAACAAGGAAAGTAATTACATTGCAGAACAACTTCAACTAACTATTCCTGTTAGCCAGATCTATTAGAATTTGTTGTATTTCAAGAAAATAACCACCATGAAAGAAGGACAGTCCAGCATACCATTAACACACAGCTGTTTGAGTTTGATATGTGCAGCCTGGATTTCCTGGATGTTGGGGAGACACCTGTCCAGATCAGATTTGTAAACGTCACTTCTCAGGGGATGGCTTCGAGTTATTGCATTACAAATCCTAAGTAAGAAAAAGAATCAGCCATTTTATTATTGGAGAGGAGAGAAACAGTCTTTCAAGAAACATGCCACAGTCTTTAACTGCAAACAACTAAAACCACATAAAACATCCATTTTATTTAAAAAAAAAAAACTTTTCTATTTTATATGCAGTCACCACTTGTGTTAACCTACGCGTCTGATTAAAGAATAACATAACGAATCATTTACCTTTGATCAATTCTTCTTTGTTGCAATACATCTTTAATGTTGGCCATTCTTACAAGGGCACTCCCGTTAGGGTGATTCCAGGACCATAACTAATATGGGAAAAAAACACAAAAGAAACAACAAAATGATGCAGGTGTTACTCCATAGAAATTTTTTTCTTCACGCTACACACAAAACTATGTTAATTGGCATACATATCTTTAAGATTAATATTGTACAATGATCAAGAACAGTAACAGAATAAAGACTACACTTACTGGCATTCGTCTCCCAATGAAAGAGTAGGAGTATAGCTTAAGGTCTTGATCTGCTAAGGAAGATGGAACCACAAAATATTCTGGAAGGCTTGGGGAAAAAATATGATACAAAAAGTTACTTTTCCCTACGTATTTTACCAGCTTTTCTCTTGTTGCAATGCTGTCTTACCAACTCTGTTAATGCACCAGCCCCTAATACGGCAGTGCTAACTGGTTGTCCTGTATGTCTGCATGATCTTACATATCATTGGTACAGCTCAGATGTATTTGTTTAGAAACGTGCATGTTTCAGAGGGAAGCACAAAAGCATGAAAGCAACACATGCCAAAATACGACATTTCCTTTAATGACAACACTTGCAGGATCTTTCAGCTGAGGCCCCCTCCAGAGAGCGGCACATTTAAGAGGTGAAGTGCACAGTTAGGTAGGATGGAGGCTTTGGTAGAGGAGACAGGAAAAGACAGTATAATTGCCTTGTTTTCTTCTACTTGCGTTATAAGAGAAACTTACCAAGTAGATATCATATAACCTTCATTGACTGAACAAACTCTCCACTCTGATGCACCTGTCCTTTTGATTTCTCTATCCCAATCAGAGTAAGTTTCAAACAAAGGTGTCTGCTGACCACTGGCACTGCCGATGCCACCACCGCCACCTCCTGGGTCTATTCCATTCACCTTCTTTGCTAGGAAAAGAAAATTCATCAATGCACATTTAAAAAAAAAAGAAAAAAAAATCAAACTCTTCACCTTCCTCATTACAAGAATGAGCCACTAGCATCAGGACTAACGTTACCTATTTTTGTATTACAACAGATCAGTGATTTAATGACAGCTTGGTGAAACGTGAAGATGTAAATGTATTTTTTCCTGCAATTTCAACAGAGAAGCAACTTAAAATTGGTATGTTGTGCTGCTTGATAGAAAGCAAGACATACTAACACTCAGGAACGAATGTTATCTTCAGTCACAGAATTTCTCTCTTCACCATGCCAAAGTTAGCGATGTTTTAAAAACATGAACCCTTTATAGGCTACCCTTTAATTAGGTATCTTATGAAGAAAGCAAAATAAAAATCATGTAATTTCAACAGCTTTAAATGACTGCTGTATTAACAGCAAAGAAAATAAATTTAAGGTCATGATAAAATATATATATTTTTTTTTTTAATATATATATATTTATATCCACACAAAAAGATGGCCTACCATTTTGTGGCTAGGGACCAAGAAGATTATATAGTCTGTTACTAATACAGAAGGATCTCCTTTGCTGGTCATTCTTTAGGTGCCAAGGAGGCAGTCAGCTGCATCAAAGGAGACTACATCTTGTTTCTTGACACTTGAAGTAAATTTTTCGATGAAAGTGAAATAAACTGAGTCTCAACCCTATTACCTCCCCCATGAAAGCTCCTAGCTTTAGCAAGAGTCTGTAAAGATGTAAGTGCCGGCCCAAACAAAGCAGAATACAGCATTATGGCTCTACTGTCATCTCAGTGATTGGGTAGTTTCTACTTTCTGTATCTATCAACTTCATTCTTGCACTAGTACTTGGACTACTTATGTTTTTCTACTTATTTAGACTAAAATCAGAATGAAGTAGTTGTTCAACGATAGTATACAGAGAAATATGATAGTTACAAAAAAAGGTATAATTTTACTGTTCAATGGCAGGATATATAATTATCAAATATAGCCTGGGAAAAAATGATGTACATACACACCAGAGCAATGCAGGCTCTTTATGTTCCTCAAGAAGCACACAGACAGTATTTCAACTTTTACTTTACTGGGACTAGCAGGGATAGAGAGTCATAAAACACAGTGCTGGAATTGTAAGAGCAAAGCCAGAGATCTATGCTACCAGGGTTCACAACAAGAAAAAAAACCCCAACCCAAACCAAACGTATCTCAAACTTTTCTCCAGCAACTGCAGCACAGCAGAACAACTATCTTTTGCCATTCTGGTCTGCTGCTCCAGAGGAACAACATTTTTTACCCACCTTATATAATTCGTCCACTAGGTATTTTTCCATACAGCAAATGGTATTTTAAGGACAGAGTAAAGGCAACTTTGTGACAGACTAACATTTTGTTCACACTCCACTTTAACATTTTATTGTAATTTTATCTGCAAATTGGCTTCCTCCCTAGTACTTTATAACGCTAAAGTACATGGACCTTAATAACCGCCCAAGCTTTATCAGGTAAGAAATTATACGTGTAATTGTGTGGGCAACATAATCACATGCACGCTTATTCTTGTGCATGCACAGGGCAGTCATGTAGGCACCTGCATGAAAAACACGCATTTTTGTGCAAATTTGAAGGCCTGAACTCATAATTCCACAACATTCAAATTTTGCAACAGGCAGATCAGTGGTTTCTAATGCCAGCTGCTGAGTAAATATTTCAGTACCACAGAACTACATCAATGGCACTTTCTCTGTTTGGAGGCTTGTTACGCTAGAACTGATGGTTTTCAGCTGTGTATTGGCTGGGGAACACTAAGCAGTGACCGCACAGCATTACACTAGAAATCAAGTTCCAAAGGCATCTTTTTCAGGCTTACCTAACTGACAAGGTTCAGTTGGAGATTGGCCTTGAGCAGAGAGGGTGTGCTCCAACTCAGCAGGGGTGGTGGAGGTTTTGAGTGGTAAGAACTGCCTAGTAAGCCTCTAGGAAAGAAGGTATGGAGTCCCAAGTTGCACAAATCCTCCTGCAATACCACCAGAAGAGAAACTTATTCCCAAAAGAAGGGCAGGTGAACAAGCCTGCCTGATGGGAGATTAGCTAGGTACCTAGAGTACCAATATAGACATACAATAGGAGGATCGAAGCGTGAATTGAGAAATATGAGTATTCATGCTGACATAGGTAGTTTTGTTTTGTTTCAGACAGGAAAGACATTTTCTTCGATTTTGGTTGTTAATGTCTATCACAATGAATGACTTATAACCAAAAGTAAGAGGTTGGGTGCAGGACGAGCCAATTTTATTACCCCTGGAGAAAGCCTCAAATGCTTTTTACCACTGCTTCTAGACAGAAGTCTTACTAAAATTACATATTATTAAATAACAAAAAAAAAAATCAAAATACTATCATACTTACCTGGATCATGATATATTTCCCCAACATACTCAAACGCAAAGAGAAGCTGAAGATCCGTTGGCTGAGAATAATGAGCTATCGCAAGGCACACCTAGGAAAGAAACATTTATTACTGTTATTTATAGAGATAAAATTTATTGCCCTTGATTATGACAGCATGAAATATGCAGAGCAAAAGTTAAAAATCAGTCTCATGATGTTTTATTTCCATATTTTATTTGAGAGCAGTGAATTATATAGAAAAACATACTCATATTTGCCAAGAGACCATTACTGTAATCATAGTAGGTGAGTTCATGACCACATATCGAGTGATTCACCGGTAAGGTTGGACTAAGTTTTTGCAAGAAAGGTCAGACTGCAACAGGCATCCCTAAGCACAATTCTCTGTATCGACAGAGACAAGCAAGGACTTGGAGCTACTGTGCTGTGCCTGCCCACCTGCATATAGAAGCAAGGAGGAGAACAGAAAATGAAGAGAACACAACACACAGGTGGTGAGCACAGTACAGCAAAATCTCATTTGTAATTGGTCTTTTGATAATTTTTTTTTTTAAATAAAGAGTACTTATCAACGTAGCGTAAGAACATAAGAATGGCCATACTGAGTCAGTTCAAAAGGTCCAACCTAGGACAGTGGCCAGCTATCGATGCTTAGGGAAGAGGGTAAAAACAGAGAAAGCATATAATGAAATTTTACCAGGATTTTTTTCAACAGTTCACAGTTCAGACGCTTCCTGAACTAAAATCTGATATCAGTATTCAACAGCATTTGACAGATATTTCTTCTACAAAGTTGTCAGTTGGGCCAAGAGGTTTTTGAAGTGCAGCTTCGCTTTACAAAAGCCCTGTTGGTTCTTCCCTCAAGTATCACATTCAACCAGAAGTTTGTATATAATTAAATTTTTATTATCTTTTCCATTAATTCACCCCATATAGGCATCAGGCTTACCAGTCTGTGCCACCTAAAACTCAACCTTCAAAGATTTCTGCTCTTGGAAGGGAAAACGAGGTTGCTCTTTGGAGACTTCCAGGACCTATGTCAATCCTGCATCTCATTAAGTCGTATTCCAAAATTATGAAGGGCATTGATGAATATAAATGAAAAGCAAATTGTTTGGTAATAAAGAACAGCTTTTCCCCCAAGTTACTTGGAAATAAGTAATTCACAGTGGGAGATGTTTTCTTCATGTTGGTCACTTGTAGTTTGTTTGTCAGCTGAATGGCAGGCCAAAGATCCTCCATCAATCTCCAATTTGAATAAGAAGTGAGTTTTTAGGGTAGGTCCTTTTGCCAAGTGTGGGGGATCTACAGTTAGTGAAACACACCAGTAATCACCCCCTTCCCAGTCCCCAGCTGATCTTGAGAACTGAAACATCAGCCAAACTTTCTGAGGGTAAGAAAATGTCAGCTTCATTAAATTTTGGCCTAGCCCTTACAGGTTCTGTCCCGGATGACTGGATTTCATTCACCAAAGAAACCCACCCATAACTTCTAGATGCCTGCAGGTTTACATAGCAAGCTCACAAGCCCTGTCCTGGGAAGGGAAATTCAGCAGAGATTTAAAATAAGAGAGAGATGCATCCTCAGAACAGCAGAGATTAACTTGAGGCACAATGAAGAGTCTTGCCTAAGCCTTTGCATTCTTTGCAACAGTCTCGGGACCAGCATCACATAAGCAACTAGTTTTCTACCTGTATAAATTGTTCATTTTGGCAGAACCCTAAGATTACTAAAATTAAGAGTGCAGCACATGGTTTAGGATTAGATACTAGACTTCAAATACAGTCAAGCTTTGCTAGCCTTTGTCTCTTTAAATGTGGCTGTTCCCTAATAAATACAAAAGATTTGACAAAAAAACCTAATATCTAGAAGAATCAAATTCATGAAGAAAAACTTTCAAGTAGAGATTGGCACTGTTATTCTCCAAATTTCAGGACTCGATTTGGAGTCTTTAGCTTTGCCTTCTTCCCTCAGTATTTGCTTCTCCATTTTACCAAAATGTACCTGCCTTATCTCTAAAGAAAATATTTAATGGAAAGGAGATTATAAACCACAAAACTCTATTCTACATGTTCAGATACAGAAATTCCACGTGACAGTTTTTAATTAGGGACAAAGACATAGTACAAGTTCACATTATTACCACCTAAAATGTTTCCTTTCCATTTTCTTCCTTCCCTTCAACTCTCCATGGCTTTTTATATTTGGCAACATGTTGACTCAATTTATTCACTGTTTAGCAGTTTTGGATATTATTTTTGAAAAACATTCTGTGCATCAAAGAAATTGTTTTCTGTTAACGAAGGAAAGTTTTCTTCTTGTCATAGACATAAAAGGAAGATTTGCATGACACAACAACTGAAGGAATACTACTACTGGCAGCATTGTGCCACAGGAAAAAAACTTGTGCTCTCACTTACGCTAAGTCCTGCATGGAGAAAGTTATGGTACTTTTACTAGCTTGTATGCCACATACATGGCATTACAGAACCTTCACCATATTTTTATTTACTTTGGCTTTTGATGGGGACATTCCTCACTATTTATAAAACCAGTCATGACTGTAGACTAACTTGAGTTGAAAATGGTTTTTCACAAAAACTCCCCAATAAAAAAATTCCTATTGAGTCTCAGAAGAGCAGCTGCTTTAATTTTTCTCCCCACACTTTCAGTTCTACAATGAAACTGCAAAAGAAAATAGAGGACAGGACGTGCCGGGGAGGGGGCGGGGGGGATGGGACCCCACAAAAACCCCAAACAGTAAAAGTGTCACTGGGAAATAGTCTAGCATGACTTTTCAGATGAACATTTATAAGCTCATTTCCAGGATTTGGTAAAACATTTAATAACTACCATGAAGTAGCTGGAAGCCATGCACGTTTTATTAGATCTTGTGATTTCAGTGTACAAATCAAAGCTGAAGAAGCCAGCTATTCCATAGTACTTGGCCTCTAACAGACTACTTTTGCCTATCATTCACAATGAAACAAAATGGAAATCTGTGTACATACACATTTTGACTTCCATTTTTCTATGTAACTTTTCACTACAGTAACATATTAAGAGAGCTGCTCCTCATCTTCATTTATGGGAGTGAAGGATGAAAGCCTTTTACTATGCTGATCTACTCTCAAGGCTTGAGGATGAACTGCAAGACATTAAAAAATTCCATTGTGCTGCCAAATAACACAATAGAAATACAGTAAAACCTATTTTTGAATGCAGCAGCTGAAATCTCTGTCATTTACTTGCCACATTTGAGAAAGAGAGCATGTGTGTGCTGTGTTAAGAGGGGTAAAATTGTGGGGGGGAGATGGTAAGCATTCAGAACTGGTTGCCAAAAAAAATATGAGACCATAGCTGTGCTTTTGAACCCAGCAGCTGAAAAGTGCTCCCAGGTGTTCCACAGTATAGACATAACTCAATACCAGGTATTGCCTGGGTGAAACGGTCCACCTGTACACTACAATACAGGTTCAAGACCTCTACTTCTGTCATAAAAAAATATTTATCTTGCTACTGTCTTCATTTTTACGTTTTAGACAAATTCCACTCATATATACACTAAACAAGTATTAAAGACATATTCATTTTCAGTTTATTCCTCACTAAATCCATATAGTAGTTTTATTGTCTGAAAGTTTCAAAAGACAAGCACATTCCACGGATCTCAGATTATCATCACCATAAGTAGAAAGCTCTTAAATTGGAAGACAAACATGTTTTACAGGAAATGTTCTCATATCAAACTGAAAAATGTTTGGTATTCTTGCCAATTTACAATTGTGTAAAGCTGAAGATATTTAGGCTCAGTCAAATAACAAGAGAATAGACTGCTTGTTGGAAAGTTCATTTATTAAAAGCAGTAAACACAATGGTTGTAATTATTTCATAGTACCCAGGCCATTTCCCTATGTCAGTGTCCCCTGTTCAACCCCTATCTGAGAAAAATAAATGATACTTTCAGGGCAAGCCCTCCTCTTCTTCAACAGGAATTTTACCAAGGACAAGAGCTTCAAAATATTGCTAATGCTCTTGGAAAAAGATAGTTTTGAACAGTCATATTTAAGATGTGCTAAGTTAGCATAGCCCTGCATTTCACCTCCTTCCCTAAGCCAGGCTACCTGTCTTATGAACTCACTGGAAGGATACTATTTTCCCTTGCTACTGCAATTCCTATTCCGAGTAGACACCTGTAGTAGAAAGTCATGCAACCAGGACCAGATCAAGTTCCATGGACAGAATTTGTTTATCTTCCTAGGCAGGAAGACTTCTTGGGAAAATAAGCTTTTGGGTAACAAGACTTTCAGCCCTAACCATCGTGCGTGTTCTCCTAGCTGCTAAGCTATGCATTGTCTAATTGAGAACTGCTTTTTTTCCTTCTATAAGAATTCCAATACCAGCTATACGTAATAGTTAATGTGGCTTGAGTACAAGTAATCTACATGAGAGAAAACAGTACAAGGATTTCAGAAGCTGAAGTAACTTTTCACATATCAGAATCCTTGTTTGTACAAGAATGTGTTTGAATTCTGAGTACAGGTTTCCTAAGCCTTAAGAGAAATATTAAAATACATTGGTATTTTTAAAAATACCTTTAGAGAAGTTTACTTCTGAAAAAAGTTTTCTTCAACCCCTCCAATCCCACTCCAAAGACCATAAAGATAATCATATCTTCTCGTGCATTCCCAGTTTCTTGAGATATTAGCAATTTTGTGATCTGTATAAACAATTAGAACAGGGGTCGACCTAATACAGAAGGAGGGGGGAAGACATTAGAAGGGGTCAGGATGATTTGGCCAAAACTCTGAGTTTCATATTATTCTTCATAACAATTAGGAAAAAATTGTTCCAGTCCATCCCAAGTGTTATGACGTATGAGAAGGCTAGTTTTGATTGCACAGGAAACAAGATTTGAGATAAATAATTTTCCTTCTGTTTTGATTAAGCATGTGTTTCTGAAACTGCTCTCATACTCATTTAAAAAAGCTTCCTGAAGGAAAAGAACTGAGGGAGTTCCAGAAGAGAAAGGGACTGAGAAAATGGAGATATATTTAGGAAACAGGAGATTATAGGGTGTGTGCCATTCTGGTGCACTGCCAAGATTCATATGCGTGGTGCGGCAACACGCTATCCATCATCTAACAGTCATAAGATCTAAAGCCTCACCTTTTCATACATTTTAATTTCTTAGTCTAATGTAAAGTATTGTAGTGGCTAGAAATTAGCAGGAGTTTTCAGTGTGACTGTTTGTTGTGATTTTTGGAACAAAATCATTCCTTTTCCTTTAAGGAATGTGAAATGCTGCTTCTTTCACACTGCCTAACTTAAGACTTCCCCAACTTGCTTACCCTTGCTTCCCCATCCTCCACTTCCTCCCACACCCATCTGGCTTTCCTTCCTTTGGAGACTCTATAGCTTTATTTTAGAGACAAAACAGAATTAAACTGCTACTTAGTGATGAGTGCGAGTTTCCATTCCCTCTATTCTTCCTTAACTTGTCTCCCAAATATCCATTAACAAAAATGAGGAAGAAAATATTTACTTGACTGATTAATGTTGGGATGGTATTTTATTAGCATGTATTGGCTGCAACTAATGTTGAAGGTATTTTTCTAAGAGAACTTATTTTTATGCTTCTTCATAATAATTTACCCCAAAATAAACTAATTCACCTCAAAATTCAATGTGTTCTTCCAATTTGTTTCTGCTTAAAGGTAGAGAAAAACACCTCTGAAAGTTCTACCAATATTACCCATGCATCATGTCCATACGTAATAAAGTCAGTCAGATTGTCCACATCTGAAGCCTGACTGCTTTCAAACTTGGATCCTTCTTTTCACATTTACTACCAAAAAGAGACTCAGAATACTCTCTATTCTAGTAAAGCAGCTTAATTAGTAAGGGTTATTCTCCCTTATGCCCTGTTCAGCAAGTATAGACACTTCCTTAGGAACAGGTTACATTCTCTTTGCCAACACCAATTTATGTGACTGAATGCTGTTGAGTATCTCCATTATATTCAAGGAACTATGCATGAAACAAATTACTTAACTGTATAAAGTTAGTATCTGTTCTCCTTCTAACTATTCCATATATTTAAAGCTCATTTTTAAATAGTAATTATTAAGCGTATTGTTTTTATTTCTTTAACTATTGCTTTAAACAGAACATTTGCTAGCATTTGGCAACAAGTTAGAGACATTTATACTCCTACAGTTTGAAGTGTATATTTTTGTAGGTAGATATTTCATTTTGACCTACCAGTGCTTTATTCATAGGATGATACTCATCTGTATTACCAGGATGACATTTAGTTAGAAATCTCCCTGCTCTGATTTGTATAGCTGACTTCATGTAAAGTTTGCTAAAGAAAACTATTTATGATTTATAAAGCACTAACATCCAGGTCTCTTGCTTTACAGAACAGAGATTGTAACGCTAACTGTAACATCACCTTCCTTTCTGCTTATTTTAAAAAAATCAAGTGAAAAAAAACTTATTCGAAAAAACTTCAGTCATAAACACTTCAGACATGATTTTAATTGTAGCCTGCACAATTCACCGTTTCCAACAGAAATTCTGAGTTCTGCAGTTTCTCAACACTCAGCACCCTAGAAAGCCTTCATAAAACACACAAGCACAATTTACCCAGTTCATTTTTCACTCAGGAGGTCTTCATATCTAGCCCCAAAATGAGCATAAGCAAATTTGTGAGGAAAAAAATATAGTTGACAATTATTTTGATTTTTCTCAAAGAGATGACTGGAGATTAGGCCCCCAAGGTCAAAAGGAAAAAGGAGAAGCTGGAGAGGGTCCAGTGGTGGGCTACCAAGATGACTATGGTCCTAAAGTACATCTTCTGAAGAAACTGGGCTCATTTAGCTGTGCAATAATGAGACTGCAGGAAGCCACTACCAGGAAGGTAGTTACAGACTCAGTCTTGTCAGATGACATAACGAGCAGCAGCCAGAAACTCATCTTGGGACATTCAAGCTGGACATCAGGAGAAACATGCAGTACTGGAACAGGTTACCCACAGAGGGAGAAGGCTCTCCATCCTTGGTGGTTTTCAAGATAAAACTGGACAAATCCACAGCTAACCTGATCTAATCCTGGCAACTCTGAAGAGAAAGGTGGACTAGGTGATCTCCACAGGCCCCTCCCATCCAGCACGTCTGACTCCACTGTCAGTTCTCTATTACAATATCCTCTCAGTCAGAAGACAATGCTAGCACACTCAGCTGAAGAGAAGAGCAGGAATTTACTCTCATCAGAACTCAGTTATACTTTATGTCTTGGTTCTCCCTACAAAACTTATGCACACACAATTATTTCCAAGTCGACAGCTACCAATGTTTTCATGCGCAAATAGCTGGACGTAAATATATATTAAAGAGGCCCTTCAGAAATATAAGGAGGCCTGACCACCTTCCTTTGTTTTTAAACATCAGGACAACCTTGCTATGTACTACTTGAAGGGCAGGAACAGAAACCAGATGAAATCTTTCAAGAGTGTAGTGCTAGCATACCATTTTAAATGCCAGAAAGAACAAAATAACTCCATTCAATATGCTGTGTAAGACCGTTCTAGTTGTGTTCACCAGGATCCCAAAATAATCTAAGCAAAATCCTGATAGAAGAAACCTGATCTAAGCACCTCATGGTTTTAGACATTTATATTTTAAGAATAGTGTTATTATGGAAACATTAGATTAGGTTAACAGAACCTTTCCTCCCTTCAGCAAGAGTGTGCTTCTGTGATACACCCACACAAAGTTGGAGTAACCTACTTGATGCATCAAAACTGCAATAGTAGTCACACAGCTGATATTACGATTGTACAAGTTTTCTTCTGCTCCTCTAGTGAGCACATTCTGATATTTGAAAGTGGCAACTGTTACACTTTTGGTCACCACCAGTACTATCTTTACAACCATACAGATTCAGATCCTTCTGGATCTCTAGAACGCGCTGTTCTTCCTATCAAAAGAAATCACTTTAGACCATGTAATTATAAATGTATAAAGCAAGTGCCTTCATAAAAAGGTTTCACTTTTTGCTCTTGCATAAGTAAATACAGCACAAAAAGTGTTCATCAGATACTGAGTTTGCACTCTCTTCCTCCCTTCTCCAGGCTAATCACTCTTCTTCGCTGTGACAGCCAACTAGAAACAGTTGCTATAAAGATATTGCAGGAGGCAGGCTGCTCCGGGGAGATTTCAGAGAGGCTGCGGAAGGGGAATTGACTGTTGAAAGATTGCCAAACATGAAAGATTACAAACAGCAAGAGGCAGCAGGCAGGGAGGAACCTAGGAAAGTAGCAAAGAAAGAACAGTCCGCTTCATTACTGGGCTTCTGCCCATGGATCCCTGAGAGGGTAAAAGGTGAAGAAGTGATGAACTGGTTCATCAGTCACTCAGTTGATAACTGCAAACAGACTTATGTCTGGGCAGATGGTTCTCAGGACTTACAGGGTTAAGCTCAAACTTTATCCTACTGAGAAGGGGAATTCTTAAGCTCCGTGAGCAAATTGGGTCATTCCTTACCAAACGATTGCTGTGGCACGCCTGGCCACGAAGTGGCGCCACGGAGGCCAGAGGAGCTGTAACTCAAATAACCTATGGCACCCATCCGGAGCGAGGAAGCTGGTGAGCTAATGTTGCTATGTAGACTAACCATCTCTGATGAGCAGAAACGTACCTGGACCGTACCAGGTTAAATAACATTGTATGATTTTCTTGAGGCTTACGACAGCAAGTGTTAAAACTGGGGAAGGAATGAAATTTCTAGGAATGTACAGACAGAAGTAATTCCTGTTGTCAAGAGGTATGCAAATCTTTTCTAAGAAAATGTTGAGAAAGAGCACATAGTTTTATGTAGGTTAGACAAACTGGCAATTCCAAGAGCTCGTTGGAGAACTTGCTGTGTGAAGCAAATAAGAAGTGCGTATATAAGATAGTACACTTTAGCTATGGGTAAATTAAACTTAAGACTTTCAGAAAATGTATCAAAGTTTCAAACATTTTCCATAAAAATGTGAACACCTGTTGTACAGCTGCAATGCAGTATTCTGATTTCAGTCTTTAAAAAGATTTGTTTAATGAATTAGTAATTTTAGTACAACAGATATGACAAGAAATGCAGGTTTCTCTTATGTGAAAAACAGTTAATACATTGTGTTAAATTTTTTACCTAATAATTTTGACTCTAAAAAATCTAGGTATTCTCCTGTAACAGAATGTGATTAATTTGCAATTCTTCCCCCCTACTTCTCTATCAAAACAAACCAAAATGTTATTAGCACAGCTGTTGCTACATGTAATGACTACAAGGCAAGATTTCATAAGATATAATACCTTTTTTGCACTTTCGGGACCCGCTTCATCAAAACGAAATCTGACAATACGGAAGTCTTTGCAATAAATTATTAATTCAGTTGGATTAAATTTAAGTTTTTGGTTGGGACCAAGGACCTTCTGCTTCCTCTTGGTGTCATTCACTGTAAAGAAAAGACAAAGCTATTGGACTGTTTTGTAAGTATACAAGACAAGACTGTCTCAAACAGATACAGTAATGCTGCTACCAGCAGTTTTTCATTTAATAGTATATTTCAACTGTTCAATTGAGGCAGAAAATCTATAGGTCCTCCTGTTGATCAATCTCCTTTCAAACAAGTGGGTGAATTACTGTTTCCTGTATGCCCAGATTATTTTTGTCCATCAACAACTTCACAAACAAGGAATTCACATGCAGTATTCCCAAGAGCAATTTTTGCTCCCAGACAGTTAATTGTGTATGCTGCAACGCCCTTCTGGTGCACAGTAATTGGCATATATGCTGATTTTTTTTTTTTTTTTAGGTTTTTTTTTTACTTGGATGTATAAAAAAGTGCTGGAGTTAAGACGAAGATTAACTCCTTATTTCTTACATAAAACTCAAGAATGTAAGTATAGTAAATTGCCAGCTGGTCTAGCCCTGCATAGACAGGCTGTGTCTCTTGGCCTATGTATCTCCTTTTCAAACAGAGGAAGTTAAGTTGTAAAAAGTAAGTATCACAGAAGCCACAGAGATTTTATTTGTGGTAACTGGGAAAAATGGGGCACATAGCTGTTGAGTGATTAATTGACATAGGTTCCTGGTTGCAGGTATCTTCCGGGTTAAACATAAGTACTTCCAGGGAACTAAAGACAAGTGTTTTAGGACACCTCCAGCTATTCACCTTCAATATAACAACCATCGAGCAACCTCTTCTGCAGTGTGGGTGAAAATCTCCCCTTAATTCCTGTTAGTAAAAGCTTATGCTTCACTAAATTTAGGGTAAACCTGTATAACAGAAGAACAAAGAATAATCTCAAGTGTGTGGCAGGAAATACTGCCCTCTCCCTCTAAAGAGCTTCAAACCTCAATGGAAAAGCTAAACAGAAAGGGTTCCTAGAGAACTTCTACAATTCTTCTAATGAAACTGCAAATGTTCATGCTGTTTGACAGTTTGGGGAAACATGCACAAAAGAGTAATCTAGAATCTGTCAGCTGTCAAGTTTCAAAATAAAAGCTATCTGTAGTCGCCTCCCATTTAGGAACAACACATTTCATGTGAGAGAGGACATAATTAATAGAAAAATTATTCGAGGCTGGCTGGCTTTCCCCCCGTATTTAGCAGAATTTATTATAGGAGCATTTGTATGAGATGTTAAATAAGATTGCAATACTCCACTTATAAACATCTCTCTATACAAAACTGTCATTAACAGATTTGCAATACTGCTACTGTTTTGTCACTTCTACCTGGTATTTTTGAAAAGGGGCAACAAATGTGGGCCAGGGCAAGACCATATAGCAGGTCAACAGCACCTCTTCATTTAAAAGAAAAAAGCATTTCTTCATAATGTTCTTCCTCAGATATACATTAATCTTTTCACAGTGGTTACAACCAGCTTTCAGAGTGGAAATGGATTATTGGATAACTTTGGGCACTGAAAACTTATAAGTAATGATTTAAATTACCTACAGTCAGAAAACCAAGTATTTAACAGCCAATGCCGTAATCAAGATTTGAAAAATTATCAGTTATATGAAATTCAATTACAAGATGAAAAACATTCTTCTTAACAAACAGGTTAGCCTAAAGAATCCACCAAATCTAAAACTGATTCTTCAAAATAAGTATTTTATAAATTATTTCTTCAGATTAAGCTGTCTGCTGCCATTTGTAGATTTTTGAGGACCACTAGCTACTAACTTGCTAAGAATTAGACAAGATTGAAAACTCAAGCATTTATGTTGTCAGATATCCCAGCTATGTGTAAATTGTGTAAGTGATGTGCTTTTTGCAATCCAGTGTATTTAAACGGAAGAGATTCAGATACTTGAATATAAAAAAGTTGCTAACAAAATTTTGTACTGCTATAACAGGTGTCTATCCTAGAACACCTGGTGATTCAGTATTGTAGTTAAATTTAAAACCAATATAAAGACCCAACTAAATATGTCTCCTGCATGGCACCTCAAGTTTTATTCAGCTTTTAAGGCTTTTATCCTAATTTTAAATAAACCAAATTCTTCAAATCAGGGAAGATTAATGACGTAAAGCCTTAAGTGTCAACAATTCTGCACAACCTAACAAGCAGTTAACAGTTTTGAACTGAACAAGTTTAAAGCCTGCCATCATACTTAACTATTTTTGACATACCTGTGACAATCTGCTCAATGCATGTTAGCGGGACATCATGTTCACCAAGCAGGAGGTTTTTATAATGGAATTTCTGAAACACATTAACTCATAGCCATTAATTGCAGTTCTGCAGTTCGCAACCAGATATACAGCACAACTTTGAAGAAACTATGATAAAGATCAGGCATGCCTAGACTCTTCTGACATGTACCACCCTTGCCTATTCACAGGCAATGAGAGGTTGTGGAAACAGCTCTCTCGTGCTGGTGAATGCATACCAAACAGTTTAGAAAGCCCAGTGGAGTATCCAAAATAACCCCACTACTTGCACTGAATTTACTAGCCTCAAAAATTGCTGGTAGAAATTCAATACACTCTGAAGTGTAATATATATATATATATATATGATATAAAAAACTCCAACTATTGCTGTAACCATAGAAAAAAAATATATTAATTCGGCTTTCAGAAATAAGTTTTGACAACGCCTTCATGTCAAAAATTAATTTTTTGAAGTAATTTTAGTCAAAATTACTAACCATTATGAAGAAGCATCTATCTACTTTCAGAGCTTTACACATGCCTAGTTAATGGAGCATTTCTTTTAAAAGCCCAATATGAAAGTGAAAACTCTACTGAAAATAACATACAGCTCACAACTTGGATTTCCAGGCAGTACTGTATGCTGTGCTGTTCAAAAACTGATCGATGTTTTGAATGTCACATGTTCTGCTTTGACAAAGGCTTCGTTTCTTTCTCCCCTATTCTTGTTGCTTCATCTACAATGAAAACTCATTTCATGGTTACTTTGTCCTCCATCGATAACACCAATAAAACTTGGACGTATTAAAGGCTTTGCTGATCTGACGCTTGTCTAGTCAAAGGAACATTTGCAATTATCTTCTTCAAGGAGAAAGATGTTTTTATATAATTCCTGCTTTGCCTGTTGTAAAACCACTTCCCAATGAAGCCTCCATAAACAGAGGTAAACAGAGCTGGCTGTACTTCCATATCAAACTTGCTCCGTTCTGATATTCTCAATGAAGGGACGGAATAGCAACACATTCAGAACGGGACAGTGGAACCTCATCATTTAGCCTGCTTTGTTTTAGAAGGCATCATATTTATATCAGATATGAGATAGATTCACTATATGCTAATTAAATCCATTTTACCTATCACATTTGTTGTCATGATGTAGCGATGTGAGTAATAACAAACCTGTAGTGGCATTGGGTCATCCGTAATAAAGGAAATCTTGAAGTTAGTGCAAACCAATTTGCCCCACAGGTCATATTGACTTGTATCTGTTGCAATGCATTTTCTTACAAAATTTACTTCATTTACCACAATTTCACCTAAAACAGAAAAAGGGGAGGGGAAAAGAGAAGCCTATATAAATCTTATAGGTACAACAATTCTAAGTCTGTAGTACCAGGAAACCCCTAACTCTTTACCTGTTTCAAGTTATACACCTCTTCTGGGTAAAGCTGGAGTTTAACACCAATCCGGGGAAAAAAGAAAACTACCATTCTAAAGCAGACAATATTGTGCAGTAGTTAAAAAAAAAAAAACACACCAACAAACAAACCCACACACCAAAAAAACCCAAAAAATTCCCCCCCAAAACACACACCGCTTTCTTTATACCCAGAGATCAAAATCTGCAATTCTTCCCTATTAGAAATTTATTGGTTTGGACAACACTGTCCTTTGAACAAAGGCATACATTCATGTACTTCAGCTAGTATTTATTTTAAAAACTGAAATTAGCTGGCTATTGTTAAGTACTTCAGAGAGTTTTATGAACTTCATGAATTCAGAATAATCAGTCCACATCTAGTTTTGCATTTATAAACAGATTTCAGGTGATTTCATCGAAGAAAGACCAGAACACAAACACGTTAAACACTCCTCACCATTTCAAAGTTTCTACTGTGACTATCTAATGAAGGAGACCAACCATTTCCTTTTGCAGTACAGAAGATACAAATGAGGAAAAAAAATATTATGCTAATTGATCTGGGATGAAATAAAAAAGCATACAGGCAAATGAGACTGAGGACCATTTAAAAAGAAAAAGTAAATCGCTACATATAATGTTACTTTTCAGTTCCACAACAGAGGTTTCTGAAAGCTAAACAGTAATTTCATTCTTACTTCAGGAAATTAACTTGGTCATTTATTTTACTCCTGTATAGGGCTTTTGCTTCTGTCATCAGATCAATCACCTCTTTCTGCTGCTGTCTACCATAGTGTGGGAGTGGAAGTGTGTTCAAGAAAAGTGTAACTTTATATTAGCTGTAGGTTTTTGTTTAAAAAAAGACCAAGGACTAAAGATTGCTAAAGCCTAATTTGCTCATAATAGGTTGGGCATATTTAGCCCCAGTTGCCCAAAATGTCATCTCAGAGCGTCCTATGTTTTGCAAGAAAACAGTCAGTTCTTTGGGTGACTATAATGGCAGTAATCAGTTATCTGCATGCCCAGTGAGTATGGATATAGCTTTGAATAAATCTCCCATCTGTCTCCTGATCTAGAGAAGGTATTTTCCTCAGGTAGTTATCACTGCACCCAAGTAACCATGCATTCAAAGAACTGTCTTTAGCATTCCAAACACTTGAGTGGAAACGCACCTTTTGCTAGTCTTGAGACCCAGTCTCTGCACACGCTCCTCATCTTAAGCTATTTAGCTAAGCTGCCCTACTAGCTCTCTTGCCCCTAATATGATTAGGCATCAGCCTGGAAGTCACTAAGAGCAGCAGCAGAGTCCCTGCTTTTAGTTCAGTTGTGATAAACAGCTACAAAAATTTCTTGGAGTAACTCTGTAGCCTTGAGTTGGCAGAATTATGTTGAGTATTCTGGGACTGTTTGAAGATGTAAGGGGACAAATTTCATTGACCTGTGGTTACCGTGCACGCATAGTCTATGCCAGAAGTGGCAAGAGTTGTGAAAATGCTCTATAGACAGATGTGCTGGAGCTT
Source organism: Pygoscelis adeliae (assembly GCF_000699105.1). NCBI lineage: Eukaryota > Metazoa > Chordata > Aves > Sphenisciformes > Spheniscidae > Pygoscelis > Pygoscelis adeliae. Next base: position 5,607 of record NW_008824536.1, on the reverse strand, counting down.
TAAAGTCTTTTCTCAAACATTACTAAACTGTGGTTAAATAAGCTTTCGAATTTGGAAAAAAAAATCTGATTCTGACAGCTTCAGTACAAATAAAGTTCAGCCAAGTCCACAGCAATTGAAAACAATGTCTTATAACGGGGTACATGAGAATGACAAGCCCTACTTCTGTTAAACACTATAATGAAAATGTTTCAATACTTTTAGCGGAGTCTGGCCTGAAACTTCTTAATGCCCAGCATTTTTTCTAACAAGCTATTTACTTAAATAACTGCAAAAGCCCAAACTTCTCACAGTTAGTATTAGTTTTCAACTAGTCAATGTCGAGTTCCCAGTCACATTCTGCCTATGAAGCTTCCCCTCTTCACAAAGTGAGTTGTTCTAGACCTAAAGAGTTTTTATTCTTCCCTCTCTCGGTACCTCTAGTGTATCACTGAATTTCTAATAAAAAGATATGGAGAGCCAAATACACCATGAAATGAAGTGCAACTTCCATAGGTATTTTTTTTTTTCCATATAACATACTCTTCCCTGTTTTCAAATGTAGTATTTTTTAGTATCACACAGGAGACACTCTTGCTAAAAGCATAAATTACTATTACCAAACTATTTCAGTACTTCATGTCTTTGATGCTACAAAACAGAGATCCATGCAAACTTCTTCAATTTGAATCTACCACAGTTTAAAATATGCCTGCTACATCATTCTCTTTACCAAAGCCAGTCCTTTTTACTTCCCTCCTCCATTCCTCGTAATTGTGTGGCTACACTACAACATGTTAATACTAATTCTATTTTAGTGCAACTTCATTTATTCTCATTTCATCCAACACAAGTATATTCTGGATTTTTTTGGCCTAGCTTCTCCTTTGCAGTCAAGGTTACAGCCCTAACACAGAACTGTCAGTTTTGAACCCAAGTATTATAATATGGCAAGACAGAGAGTGCATGCATACCAATTTCAACCGAAGGGTTTAAACATTTACAATGAAGCATGAGAAAGTTTGCAATGCAAATTTAATAGATGCAATTTTCAAAAGCCTCTAGAAACTGAACTTTTTTTTTTTACATGCAGGTTTGGAATTTTATATTGACCCAGCTTTTATCCCTCATTTGGTTGTCTATAATGAGCAATATAAAAAGGTGCAAACCTTCCAAACTTAACTCAAATTTAGGAAAGTCGAGAAACAACGTAAGTAGTACATGTTGGTATTGCACAATGAACCCTTCTTGTATTTGTAGTTGAGTAGGTGATTTTTCTATACAAGAGTCAACAACAGAGCTATTCAGAGATATTACACTGCACATTTTTACAATGTAGCTGCTGCTTTTTTCCAGTAAAGGGTCACAAGCTGTTCCAGACACGGAACAGCAGTCAACACTTCCATGTGACTCGAACAGTCAAAGAATGATCTCAGGAGACAAAAGCAGTTTGTTTAAACTCTGACAGGAAACCAGAAGAAAAATTACAGGTTGCCACCCTTACATATAAAGCCTAATCATGTTTAATAAAAATATTTCTACATTGAATACATGAATCACAAAAACAACACAAGAAACTGAAGGATCTATCTAGCTAATACACCTTCCACTTAACACACAGCCTCAGAAACTGTTAAACTTCAGAAAAATTCTGCTAAATCTCCCAAAAGCACATGCAATTTGACCATTTCATATTTTGGATGTTAAGAGAATTCACGGTATATATCTAGTCCACCATAATGCATAATCCACTACAACCCAATTCAAATTCAGAAAGCAGAGCATGCACGCATGGGAATTGGAGACAACAGAGGCATGACTAAAAACACTGAATTCAGTGATCAGCAGAATGAGTGCTCAATAGGTATCACAACAGCACCAATTTTGTCTCCCCAGCCCGCAGTCATACCAAGTGAGTCTGCTCTAGGCTTCAGGGCAATTTATTTCTGCAAAATCTGAAAATGCAATCCCTAATCAGCAAGATGCTAAAGTAAAGGATGTTCTGCACCATTTTGCCTACTACTGAACAATATTTTTGTCATTTTTGGTGCCATGCCTCACAGGATGAAGTTTAAATTTTGTTTATCTTACGAAGGTAGTAGCTTGTAACTTACTATCAGGAACTCTGGATCTAATAACCTGCATATATGCAGATCACACAAAATATTGAAAACATTTTCTTAGCTATTTTGTGTATTTTGGGTCAGTTTTATCACTAGTTGTTATCAACAACAGGGCAATCAGATAATAAGTAAATTCGATAGATCTGAAAAACTAAGCAAGAACTGCTAGAATTAGGACTGCATTAGAACTTGTAATTGGAAGTTTCCATATTTTCTCTAGAGACAAGGGTCTGGATTCTTTATAGCAGTAGGAGATACATAAATAATCTTCTTTCATCTATATAGCCAGTTGGTTTTCAGTTGCTCACTGAACCAGTTGCCAAACCCTTCCATCCAAAAGAGTTTCTAGCCGTTTTACTGCCTATGAATACAGAAGGAATACAGCAGAACAGCGTATCTTAAAACCTTAGTTTTCAGGGAAGAAGGTTGGTTGAACAGCATCTAGGACCACAGTCTTACTAACGTATGAGGTGAAACAGACTGAACAGTATTCAACAAATACTGTTCTAAATCAAAATCTGAATATGTTTAGTGTATCTTCAAGGCCTAATAGACATAAGGACAATAGAGGGTATTAAGTACTTTATGTAGTCATATAATTCCTACCTAAATTCATAAAATCCTAGCACCTGAATAGATTCATGAAACTAAACCCCTGTTACTCATTTATAATGCTTATATCCAATTAAGACAACAGGAAAAACAGCTTGTTTATGTGAAAGATAGTCTAAAAACTTCACAATAGAAAAGCTAAAGTTAATTCAAGTAGCCATTTAACCATTAAAAATGCGTATTAATGAGCTCACTTGTATTTAGAAAGACCTAAGTCTAAAACTGCTCCAAAATGATTGGCAAATAATTAACTTGTATAGATTTCTGAGTAAGAATTTCCAATAAAAAAGTCATTAATAAGTAACTAAAATCTAGAACATCTTCACCCATTTAGCAGCCTTTTCTTAGCTGTTCTGTTGTAGAGAGAATACCAAAATTGTATGAGTTTATTAGTATGCGCCAAGCATTTAGATGTAAATGTGTCTAATCCGCTTCTAAATGAATCTTCTGTTCAGTGTGCTCAGCCACTTCCAAACTTAAGAAAAAACTATTTTGCAAGCTCATGAAATAATTGTCTTTTATCTCTTTTCTTATTTTCATGAGCTTTTACAATGTATTTAAGGATTTAAGGTATATGAAGACAAAAAAGCTGCATACTAGTGTAGATACCACCCATCTTTTTTTCCCCCAACTATTTTCCAATACTTTCACAATTAGTTAAAACATAGACATATAATTTTCTATACATCTGCAAAAAAATAAAAACAAAGTAAAAATGTTGTTCCAAAAGGACAACTCAATACTGTGATTATTGGGGAATGAAAAACAATTTGGATATATTCTAATTGCATTAATTTTTAGCAGGAGAACCTGGGATTTCTGTCAAAAAACAACTCTAACCACTGCTTGGAGAGTGGTGTGCTTTAAATGCACAGTACCAAGAGAGCTTGCTTTGCCAATCTGATTAGAAAAATTGTTATTAAAATATCATATACGAATATTGTACAGTTTCTCTAGTGTGCTAACAAACAGAAAACGAGAAAGAGCATGACAAGAGCTTAGCTAAATTTTAGAAATGCTCAATAAGGAAAAAAGTAGCAAAAAACCAAAAAAGACTTCTTAGTAAAAGCCTTCAAAGAACAACTATTCTTTTCCCATGCACAATAACAAGATTAAAATCAGTATTTGTCCAATAATGGCTAATCTTTGTGAACCTTGCAAAAGAAATTGACCACAGGAATGATCTGAAAAGATAATTGCTTTTCTGAACTGGGATGGGATGCTCCACAAAAGCTTCCCCCACGCCGCAGAAACACAGCGAAGGTCAGAAGAACGTAGAGCAGGCAACCAACAGGAGTTCACACGGCAAGAAAGGAACAACCATCGTGAGCAACGCCCTCATTAGCAACTAGATCCAAAACAAAGTATTGCAGTAGATTAAAAAGCTGATCATGCTTACAGAGTTGCTTTAATCCAGCAACTTGTATTACCCCTAAAATGAAAACAGTTCCATATTCAACATTCATTCCCACCTCAACCCTTGTGCTGGCACTGCCATTTGTGAAAGACTTCGTTAGTTACATCAGAGAATTGATCCAGTTGAAAATAATTGTAACCATGTATTTTTCTTCCTTTTTTGTCAGTCCTGATTTCATCTGAATTAGCTCTCTGATCTGGCTTGTTCTTTGGTTGCACAAAAAAGTGTCAGCACCAAGTAGCTAACAGGAAGACACACCTGTGATGAGAAAAATGGAATAATAAACAGCTCCTCTTGGCATCAGTATGTATTTTTAGGCCAAATTAAAATAACCCTATCACCAAACCCCCCCAAAAAAGGTTTTAATAATGATTTGGTCAGAGTTCTGTAACGTGAACAACAGACAAGCCAGTGAGGAGGGAGAGTGTTTTGTGTTTTGCATATTTTTAGTCTGGCTACATAAACTAGAGATTCCCAAAGCCTGACTTTGCCTAAACAATATAATCAGTAACAATTTGAGAGGACTGCGGTTTTCAGCCTGTTATTTTATAACTACGTCACCAATACAAGTTACAGATGCTGTTCTGAACTTGTAATATATTACTGGGTCTAGCTTCAATAACTCAGGTTTGGCTTAATAAATAAACCAATACAGAAACACATGTTCCTTAGAAATTACTTCGCTGAAGGCTTACTTAATTGGAAGCAAATATAATTGCCAGGAGACAAAAACTCCAGTAGTTTGGTCAGCTGACAATTCAAAATCTACCATTTTATCCCCTTTCTGGACTTTAATGACTTGTGGCATTAAACGTATGTGGGACAGAGTGGGCAGAAACCAATTACTTTGGAACTGTTTTGCAGAATGCACATGGCAGAAACATTAGAATATTTAGTTTTAAAGCATGTTGATCCTTCTACCTTTAAAGAAGGATTTCCATATTGCCCTACAGCTAATCTGTTGCAAATAGGAAAGTATTTTTGTAGATATTTACAAATACGTAAAATATATTACTAGTCAGAAACTTTAAGAAATGCCCTCTATGTATTCATAACAAAGAAGGCAGAATAAAGCGACTCCATTCAGTAAAATTCACTTGTAAGGCTGTATCTGGCACTTAGATTCTACATGCAGACTGCCTTGGTAGTACTTATATCATGCCAATCCTTAAAAAAAGCAAAACCAAAAACAAAACAAGCAGTTAACTGAACCCAAAGCATGCCTGAAAATTTACTTTGAGTCAAACAAACAAAAAAGCTATAATAGAAAAGAGTATTTACTATATACTTACTGTAAGTGATGCCTCATTTATTCTAAATATAAGTCAAATGCTTGGTTTATTTTTAAATTTCTTGCAGTATGAAAGATTAGTTTGCAGAAAACTGCTGTTTCAGATTTCAAATCTAGAATTTGAAACTCTCATAATTTATTTAAATAAAACTTTCGGTAACCATCTTGTTATAGACCCCCCCCCC
>NW_008824535.1:10872-11905 GCF_000699105.1 Pygoscelis adeliae | reverse complement strand
CGGAGGGTGCCACCGCACGTGGCCCCAGCACCGCCACTGCACGGGGTCAGCGTTCGAGAGCTGGAGGGGGTGGTCCCAGACCCCTCCCCAGCGCCCGGGCAAGGGGACGCGGCTGATTTGGACAATGATGGTGGGTGATGGCTGGTCTCATCCCCACGCTCTGCCGGCTTGATGCACTTCGCAGCCCAATGCCGGTCTCATCTGGGCTGCAGCAAGGGCATGCAGCGGCTGTCAGCTGGACTGTGGCATGCGTGCTCACCCGGCGGGGAGCCCCCAGCCCCGTGCCTGGGTGCACATTCACCCCCCCCAGCGCTTTGCTCCAGTGCCAGGGACGTGGAGCGCGTTAACCCAGTGAGTGCTGGCTGGGGGGGCACAAGGTGCACACGCCACCCTTCGCTTCCAAACCCACCGCTGGCAGCTGAGGGTCAAATCCTGGCTTGCAGCTCTGTGCACGCTTTGCAGGGCAGTGAGCCTCTGGCAGCACCGTAAGGATGCCATGGCAGCCCGCAGATTAACGCGCGCTGTGACTCTCAGACCCCCCTGGCTCGGCAGCCTGCCTGGCTCGGCAGGCGCCGGGGATACTACTAATCCTACCCCAAATTTTAGGGTCACTTTCCCCCCACTATCCTGCTGTTTTTACGCAAGGCTGGATGAAATCTGTGCCGAGAGGGGACAGGAGCAAACGGTGAGGAAGGCGACGGAGGTGCATGGTCAGCACTTTTAGCACCAAGAAACCTATGGAGCAGGACGCGAGCCAGGGATTAGGGGAGTGCAGCACACCCGGCCCCCCCAGACCCTCCCTGCCGCCCCCTAAATCTCGACAAGGAACAGAGAAAGCAGCCGAGCAGGCAGCAAATCTGCCTGCCCGAGCAGCGCGCCCGTCTCCTACCGGTATTTCATCCCTGGCTGCTTGATGCTGGACTCGCTGGAGGAGGGGGCGTTCTGCACTGAGAGCTGCCCCAGGCTGCGGGCCACCATGGCCACCGCCCGGAACTTGCCACGGGTGCCGAGGCTGGGGGCGGCGGGCCTCTGG
>NW_008824535.1:1489-2358 GCF_000699105.1 Pygoscelis adeliae | reverse complement strand
AGTTTCTGCAGGGCGATGCACGGAGAGGGAAGAAAAGTGTTTTCTTCTGCGGGATACGCCGGGGACCCCGGTGCAAGTGTGCCCCGAAAGCTTGTGCTCCCACCGGGCTCCATCCCCATCCCCGGCCAGCACGACGGAGCGCGAGAGCGTGGGCACTGAGACACTGGGAGGATTTATGGCTGGGCAGCCCCCGGGAGCCAAAGCTCTGCTGGGCCAGCCTGGGGGATGGTCTGCGGACCACAGCCTCCCAAACACGCTGCTGTCAGAGCAAGAGGAGGTGAAACTGCACACAGCATTAATTTGAATATAGGGAGGGAGCCTCCACACCTACTGATGAGCCTAAGCCCCCGAGGGTGAGGCACTGGGGTCAGGGGAGCTGCAGGACCCCTGCCCCGGGCACCCCATCATCCTTCCCAGCCGCTGAGGTGAGGGATGCAGTGGAGATGGTGCTGAGCATCTCCCCACTCCGGGTACCCGTCCCCCTATTTCTACCCCTTTTTTACCAGGTTTGCAAACAGCACTCTCAGCAAATGCTGCCCCCCCCCAACACGCCACAGGAAAGGTGACTTTAGCACAATTACTCACACTGCCCTGCTCTGCCTTGCAAATGGCTTTCGACCCGGCACCTCCTGCTGTCACCTCTCTGTTCATGCCCCACGCTGGGTCCCGTGCACCCCTCGGCCGCTCCCAGCCCCCGGCACGCAGCACCGGCGCTGCAGGGATCCGCAGAGCAGCAGCCCTGCCCCTTCCCTCTGCCCGGGGAAGCCTCTGCTGCAGAGCAGCGTTCCTCCAGCCTGCTGTCGCGGCGTGGGCTCCCTCTGACCGTGGCTGGGGGGCCCGGGGGTGTTTAACAGCCGGTCATTAAGCAA
>NW_008824535.1:0-666 GCF_000699105.1 Pygoscelis adeliae | reverse complement strand
CCCCCCGGGCGCGGGCCGCCCCGGCGCAGCTCGGGCCACTCGTCCGGTGGCCGGGGGGAGCCTGGAGATGGACGTTTCCATCACCGGATGCCTTTAAGTCACGCCAGGTGTTGTTCTTAAAAATTAAAATAAGGGTGTCCGCAGGCAATGCTGCAGGGCTGCCTCCCAGCACCGGGGCTCGCCCAGGCGCCGCATCCCACCGGGCAGCCACCCATCCTCCTCCAGACGCGCCAATCGTGCCTTCTCGGCGGCTTTTGCTTTTTGGCCATCTTGGGCAAAAAGTCCACCCCGGAGCGCACGGTTCAGAGACACCCCAGTAATTGGAGCACACTGGTCCCTGGTGGCAGCCTGGCACTGTAATCCTGGAGCGATAACAGCACCGATCTGGCCAGCGGCTGGATTTAACATGAAAACCAGAGGCCAAGCCAGCAAAAAGGGGTCAGGGTTTCAGAAGCGCGCAGGAGCGCTTTTTTCATTTGTAAGTTAGGAAAAACCGGTCCCTCTCCATCCACCGAGTCCCGCTCAGCTTCATTGCGGCATCCTGCCAGTTCCTCTGCTCTCCCGGCACGGTCCTGCCACCGACAGGGCCAGCAAGCACGCTGCCCGCTCCGAACTGCGCTGGCACTGAAGGGGACCCTCTCGGCACCGCCTGGGCGGGTGATCCCC
>NW_008824534.1:0-1030 GCF_000699105.1 Pygoscelis adeliae | reverse complement strand
CTTCCCCACGGCCAGAGGACAGGGGGACCGGGACCTTCCCGGGGCGGCGCGGGTCTGCCCGCAGGCACACGCTTTCCCGGCCACGTCGAGGCCAGCCCACAGTGCCTGGCACCCCAGTGCCTGCCACCGGTTATTTCTTTGTTGGTAAAGTTGGTTTAATATTTCTACTCCAAAGATGCTGCACGTACAAAATAATCATAACCGAGTCCGCTGGAGTGCAAGGCTGCTGGCTGGGGAGATTTGCTCATAATTACTTTCCTGCTTTTAATTAATTGTAAGCGAGGTCTCCTCCCTCGCTCCCCACTCCCCCCTCCGCGTGCCGCTGTTTCAACGTGTAATTCGCAAGCTGCATCAGGGCAGAAAGGAGGCTCTGGAAAGCAGGGGTGCTCCTGAACCCCCCAGGCCACCGGGGACGGTGGCCGCTGGGGGACGGGGGACAAATCCTGCCCTGCCAGGCTCAGAGTCGCACCAATGCCGGGAGACAGGGAGCAGCCCCTGGGGCCAGCCCTGGCCGCCAGCACCTGAGCGATTAATGACACGTCCTTCGTGAGCTACTTCCATCCCTGCCCCTTGTCCAAACCGCCTTACCAGCCCCCCTCATTAGGACGGGCAGCCCTCCCGCAAACTCAGAAGCATCAACCTTACTCTGCAGCGTTTCCGAGGCATTTCAGAGAGGGAAACGCTACGGCACGGAGACAAAAGCGCATGTGCGGCGCGCAGGGGTGTGCCTGAAAACCTGCACCACAAGCCTCGTCCCCCGGTGCCAGGACCAGAGGCGCCCACGGCTCGGGGATGGGGATGGGTGCTGTGGTGCTGGTGCCGGCCCCGTCACTCGCAGCGGCCGTACCTCGGATGGAGCTGCCCCCGTTGTCCCCAGGAATCCAGGCCAGCGTGATGGACGATGCCGAGGTCTTGGAGACGGTCAGGCGGGGCTGGTCTGGGGGCACTAGGGAGGAGGGAAAAGCCCGTGAGCACCTGGCACGCGCTGGCTGAAAGAGCCCTGGCCCCACAAAAGGTGGAACGCCAACGA
>NW_008824533.1:0-566 GCF_000699105.1 Pygoscelis adeliae | reverse complement strand
TTCTTTTCTTTTCTTTTCTTTTTTCTTCTGTAGAGTAAGCCCCTTCCAACTGAACTATTCTATTCTATTCTAGCACTCTAAACAGCAATCCCAGCATGTCAACAGCTAAGCCTTTGTTCAGTGTTTTATAAGAACTAAGGTGGAGGTGAGTTTTAAGGAGGGATTTGAAGGGGCACAACGAGGTTTGATTATGCATAAGAGAGAACACAGGAGGACATATCAGGAAAATAAAAAGGGGGCAATGAGAAACAGATTCTGAAACTGGTGGAGTAAGATTATAAATTGTGCTAGCTCAGCAGCTTGCACAGGAAGAAGGATGCTTTTATCTCATCACCCTTAACCTCAGCTATCCAAGAAGTAAATACATACATCTGAGCATTTCACACTAAGTTCTTTCTTAATGTATATTTTTAAGTTATGATGAACTTCAGACATCTTTCTTACAATGAGATGGTCTGTGCCCTAGAAACACTTTTTTTTCTCCTTGAAAAATATAGAGATCTTAAGGTGAGTAGCTTCAGATGTGGACATCTGTGATACTGATTGTCGTGGTTTAACCTCAGTTG
>NW_008824532.1:0-595 GCF_000699105.1 Pygoscelis adeliae | reverse complement strand
CCGTCTGCCGGGAGACTTCAGGACGGGGCATCCCTTGACGGGTTAGTATTTTTTTTAACGAAACAAACGTATTAAAAGAAGCATCTGCGATCCTGCAGACGCCGCCCCCCCCCCCGGCAGACGCGTGCTCAGACACACACACACACGGAGACACACAGACAGACACACGAGTGACTGTCCCTCTCCCCAAGCGCAGTTCCGTACCCGCCGGCAATGGGGGAGGTGGGGTCTGGGGGGGTGGGTGTGTCCGCAGTCGCGTGCCCTGCGCATACGTGCGCACCCCGCTGCCCGGCAGCCGTGCCCCCGCCCGCAGGGAAAGGGTGGTGGTTCCCGTCACGCCAACGTTCCCGCGCTCAGGCGCGACGGCGGCGGCAGCGGCAGGGGAGGGAGGCCGGCTGACCGGCGCAGAGGCAGGCGAGAGCGCTCGGCGGGCAGGGGGGGAGCCTGGCGCAGAGGCAGGCTGGGGAGCGGGGAATGCTGTCTCTTTCCGCAGAAGGTTTCCGTTTGGGTCGTTTGGGGTTTTTTCCCTTATCCCCCCCCCCGCCCCCGCCCCGTTTCGCGTTCGTTGGTTTTTCAGCCCGCGGCGGGGGCGGGC
>NW_008824531.1:0-812 GCF_000699105.1 Pygoscelis adeliae | reverse complement strand
AGGACCGGGGGCGAGGGAACGGCCACGCGCGCCGGACGAGCGCACGCTCCTGCTCACGTTTTAACGAGCTCTGTTTTAATAAGCGGGACTGGGGCTGAGGGCGCCTGGGGACAGCTGGGAGGGTGTCCCCATGGGTTTGTCCCCACCGTGGGTTTGTCCCTCCACCTCGTGGGCCGTGCCGGGCGCAGAGCTCGGTGCCTGGGAGCACCCGGGGCTCACAGCCCTCCAAGCACGCCTGCTGCGGGGCAGGACTGTGCTGTTCCCCCAAGGCCAGGGGTGCCCCACCTCTGCCCACGGCCCCAGGGGTGGGAGAGGGACTCCAGCCCCTCTCCCAAACCATGGCCGCCATCCCGTGGGCCACATCAGGCCCCGCCACCGTGGGAGAGCACGGCAAGGAGAGGGTCTCCATGGGCAGCGTGGCTGTGGTGGCAGGGCGATGCCGCGGTAAGGCAGAGATCCAGGCCGGGGTAACCCGGCCGTGCCCACAGCCAGGGCCCCACGGACCCTGACGCTTGTCAGCCCGGGGCCGGTTGGGGACCGCTCGCCGGGGGAAGGCGCATCAGGACATAGAGAGACTTTTAGCCTTCCTCCCCCCGACCCCATCGGCGCGGTATCCCACGCTGGGGTCACCCCGGGGGTACCTGACTCCCAGCCTCGGCAGCGGCTTCCTCCGGGCTGGGGGAAGGTCCGCAGCATCCCACATTCCCAAGGAGACCGTGGGAAGCTTTGAAAAAGTTGGCCTGGCTCTGGGCTGCCTATTTATAGCACCGCACGCTCGGCGCTCTCATGCTTCTGTTCCACAGCTTAGCTGC
>NW_008824530.1:3203-3703 GCF_000699105.1 Pygoscelis adeliae | reverse complement strand
CCCCCTCACTCAGGGGGATGACATTCTGCAGGCTGCGCAGAGCACCCGGCATCAGCACCCATGCCTGGCCCCAGCGGGACAGACCCAGGGGATGGCCAGGGAAGGGGTGCAGGTGGGTGGCAGAGTGCACTCCGGGACGGCCGGTGTGGGCACAGGCACAGCAGCCTCACCTGGATTTGGCAATGAGGGTCTTGATCCTTTCTACCTTCTTCTGCTTCTCCTTCATCTCCTCAGGGCTGAGCGGCGTGTCGGGCTCCAGTTCGACGTACCGCTCAGGGATGATGACTTTGTCCGGCGTGGAGAGCTGGGCACAGTGGCGAGGGCTGAGCCTAGTGCCAGTGCTGGGAACCCGTCCCCGCTCCAGCACCCACCTGCCCCACTTGCCCCCAGCTCCCAGCACCTGCCAGGGCAAGGGCAGCCCCTGGCCGGGCACGGCCAGTGGCTCCAGGATCCTGACCGACGCCGGAGGACGGAGCGACCCCCCCCAGCAGGGGGGGGGG
>NW_008824530.1:0-473 GCF_000699105.1 Pygoscelis adeliae | reverse complement strand
GGGCCGGCAGGGCTCCGCAACTCTCGCCCCCGCTATGCCCCGGCCCATCGGGGCTGGGCACCGATCACTGTCCCCGTAGGACGGGCTCCTGCGTGGGAAAAGCTTCCTGCAGGGGTGACGATCCTGCCACAGCTCGGAGGTGGCACTCCAGGACAGGGACACCCTGGCTCTGTGCCGAGCTCCAGCAAGATGCCCGTGCCTGCGGGAGGGGACAGGTTCCCATGGGGGCAGAAGTCAGGGCAGACACTGTGCAGCAGCGGAGAGCGAGCAAAGGGCCATTTTTGGGGTCCTTCCCTTCCTGCATCCCCTGGGCACAGCCTGCCCAGGGCCTGGGCACTGGTGCAATGGTGCTGGTACAATGGAGGGGTACGGCAACAAGCTGAGAAGCCCAACGTGCCCCCCTCAACTGCCCTGTGCTCTTCATGGAGGTCATGCATCCCGACACCCTTTACACCCCGTGGATCAGCATGCAG
>NW_008824529.1:1644-2307 GCF_000699105.1 Pygoscelis adeliae | reverse complement strand
GGCGGACAAGCGTATGGATGCGCCTCTACAGGGATGGATGGACGGACGGACAGGTGAGAGCTCACGTGGATGGAAGGATGGACAGAGGGATGGCTGGACAGACGGACGCATGCAGGGATGGACAGACAGGTGCACGGATCCGTGCATTCATGGTTGGATGGACAGATGGGTGGATGGATGGAGGATGGATGGATAGAGGGGTCGATGGATAGACAGACGGACAGCTGGCCGGGGAGCAGTGATGGACGGGCAGGTGGATCGAGTCTGGAGGGACGGACGGACAGTGGGTGGACGAGCAGAGGAATGGAAAGACGATGGATGCACGGGGAGACAGGAGGACAGACGGACATGTGGGTGGGTCGATCGATAGAAGAGGGACAGACGTCCGGCTGGCTGGTTGAAGGCTGGATGGACGGATGGACGAAGGCTACAGGAGGGGTGGGAGCGACAGCAGCCCCCCTCACTGAGGTGCCACGAGTCCGTCAGGTCTCTGCAGCCGGGCCAGGGTCCCCTATGTGCCCCATGTCCCCATGCTGCCTGGGGACAGTGTGGGGGGCTCAGCGTGAGCCCCCTCCTGTGCCCCTCTGACATGAGATGAATCCTCCCGGCCTCAGCCCCTGCCTGCCCGCCTCGGTGGGAGGGAGCACGGCCGGTGGGAGCACG
>NW_008824529.1:0-988 GCF_000699105.1 Pygoscelis adeliae | reverse complement strand
CAAATTCCTTAAAAATCCATCGCCGGCGCCGGGTGATGACCAAGGACGGCCGCAGCAACGTGCGGATGGAGCACATCGCCGACAAGCGCTTCCTGTACCTCAAGGACCTGTGGACCACCTTCATCGACATGCAATGGCGGTACAAGCTGGTCCTCTTCTCTGCCACCTTCGCCGGCACCTGGTTCGCCTTCGGCGTCATCTGGTACCTGGTGGCCGTGGTCCACGGGGACCTGCTGGAGTTCGACCCGCCAGCCAACCACACGCCGTGCGTCATGCAGGTGCACACCCTCACTGGCGCCTTCCTCTTCTCCCTGGAGTCTCAGACCACCATCGGCTACGGTTTCCGCTACATCAGCGAGGAGTGTCCCCTCGCCATCGTCCTGCTCATCACCCAGCTGGTCCTCACCACCATCATGGAGATCTTCATCACCGGCACCTTCCTGGCCAAGATCGCCCGGCCCAAGAAGCGCGCCGAGACCATCAAGTTCAGCCAAAACGCGGTGGTGGCCCAACACAACGGCAAGACCTGCCTGATGATCCGCGTGGCCAACATGCGCAAGAGCCTCCTCATCGGCTGCCAGGTGACAGGCAAGCTCCTCCAGACCCACCTCACCAAGGAGGGCGAGAGCGTCCGCCTCAACCAGGTCAACGTGGACTTCCAGGTGGACACCTCCTCCGACAGCCCCTTCCTCATCCTGCCCCTCACCTTCTACCACGTGGTGGACGACGCCAGCCCCTTCCGGGACATGGCCCTACGGACGGGCGAAGGCGACTTCGAGCTGGTGGTCATCCTCAGCGGCACCGTGGAGTCCACCAGCGCCACGTGCCAAGTGCGCACCTCCTACCTGCCCGAGGAGATCCTCTGGGGCTACGAGTTCACCCCGGCCATCTCCCTCTCGGCCAGCGGCAAGTACGTGGCCGACTTCAGCCTCTTCGACCAGGTGGTGAAGGTGACAGCGCCCTGTTGCCTCCACGAGACCGTCCGGTT
>NW_008824528.1:0-1076 GCF_000699105.1 Pygoscelis adeliae | reverse complement strand
GCCGCGACCCCTGGCCAAAGCTGGACCCGCGGGACCACGGCGCGGCAGAAGGTCATGCAGCCCTTCCGCAAAGCGGCAGCCCTCAGGATGGTGGCGTTGATTGGCGCTAAGGAGGAGGAGAGGGGCTGGCTTCTACACTATATGGCAGCTGCAGGTAAGGTGTATGCTTACACTCCGTTTTTTTTAAAGGTGCTTGGTATAACTTTAGATATATAATATACATGTAATATTGCTAATAGTCAAGCATAAGAATAAAGGTGCAGACATACCATAAATACTGATGCTTTGATTTTACACTATCAGACCTAGATGAATGCAGTTTCCTATTCACATTATAAAGCAGCCCCAAATTCTATAATTTAAAATAGTGTCGTAAACAAAGAGGAGGAAGGAGTCGGTTATGATCTGATCTTCTTAATCTGTTTTCCTTGGAAAAAATGATCAAAAAATTCTAAGGCACTCAGGAAAGCCGCATACAATCGATGGACTGCTCTGTTCTCACCTTACATTCAGTATTTTAAAGGGGTTACTTTTTTTTTTGTTTTGTTTTTTTTCGGAAGAATACAATCATTACCATATAACATTTTCAAACATATCATTAATCCTCCACACACAGGAAACATTAGTGCAAAATGCTTGCCCTCATCTACCAGATAAGGAAAAAACCCAACGCCCTTCACATTTTAGAAGTTTGCCTTCCTAATAATAATAATTAATAAAATAAACAAACCCAAATCAAAAAAAAAAAAAAAGGAAAAAAAAAAAAATAAAAGAAAAAAACCCCAAAAATATACAGGAAGTTGTGCTAGGTATAAAAATATATATTTTCACTGTGCAACTTGACTCTCTTCAGACTCTCTGTCCTAAGCCATTCAAGTACTTCTGCTGCTGCCCCCCCCCGGGGTGGCCCCGCCGGCCGGGGCCGTCTCTCTGGGTGCGGGTTTGGTCCAGAATTAACACCTACAGCCAACTGGGAAGGCCGGCTGTAGGGCTCAGCCCGCTCACCAAACCCCAGCAAGTGCCAAAAAGGAGGAGGAATCCTTTGCAGTATCTTTAAAATATATATATATATATAT
>NW_008824527.1:1643-2269 GCF_000699105.1 Pygoscelis adeliae | reverse complement strand
CTCCTCCTCCTCCTCCTCCTCCTCCCCGCAGCGGGTGAAAGCAAGCTTTGTGACGGGGCTTTCAGTTCTCCTGGCTGGCGCCCGGCCAAGGCACCACATAATAATGAACAGATGCTGTCCAAAATGAGCTTCAGCAGCAGACAGGCGAGCCTCTCCGCGTGTCCTTCCATAACCCAAAGTGCCTTTCACCTCGGCACTAATCAGGCACCTTCAGCGGGAGAGAGGAGCCGACGTGAAGTGTCGGGCTAATTAAAAGTAATGCGATCGGGGAGAGGTGAGCCCACCGCCGGTGGGTGCGGGAGGGCAGGGGGGAAGGCAGCTGCCTCCCTGCAGGCAGGGCCAGGGTGCAGTGGGGTGGCAAGGGGGAGACCCCATACCCAGCTCCAGAGCAGCCCCACGGGAGGTCCAAGGGCACGGTGACACCACGGCTTGGGGTCGAACCTGGGGATGGAGGGGACAGCCTGAGGCTGGGGGTCCGACCATGCCTGGACCCCGCTGTGGCAGTGGGGAGGGGAGATTCATCCCCTTCCTGCGTGCTCCCTCTGCGACGACACGGTGGTGAGAGGGGTCCAACCCTGGTCCCGAAGCCCAGGGGACCTCCCGCTGCCAGCAGCATCCCAGTGAGG
>NW_008824527.1:0-456 GCF_000699105.1 Pygoscelis adeliae | reverse complement strand
CAAGGGGAAGTTTGTCCCCGTTAGTCCCAGGCGCTCTCCAGCTGCACAGGGCACCGTCCCAGGCAGAGGCACTAGCCCCCATCCAAGAGGGGAAGGGCGGGGGCTGGGGCAGGGGGTGGCATCAGTGACAGAGCACGCAGAGCCGGGAGCAGCTCCCCTAAAGGATGATCTTGCCGTGTCCACGCAATGCCTGGCGGGGTTGTGCTCTGGGCCAAGGCCGTGGCTCTGCCTCCCTTCGCTAGCACAGAGATGGGGACGTCCCTCGGGGGTCTCCATGCCCAGCGAGGAGGTGAAGCACGCCAGTACACCCTGACCCCACGGGCAGCACGGGGGCACTCAGACCATGCTCCCACCCAAACACCCTTTCCACCCCTTTTTTTCCCTAATTCATTTCCATCCTGCCCTGCAAGGGGAAGGTGGCACTTGGGTGGATGGAGGGGGTGTCTCTGCACGGCA
>NW_008824526.1:10979-11572 GCF_000699105.1 Pygoscelis adeliae | reverse complement strand
CGGTGTATGACTCCTACGAGGTGGAGTACCTGCCCATCGAGGGGCTGCTCAGCACCGGGTGCCACTTCTTCGTGGAGCTCACCACCGACAGCAGCGGGGCCGCTGCGGGCATGGCACTGCGATACGAGGGTATGGGGCCAGGGCATAGGGGGGTACCCAGGCATCCCCGTGCCTGCCTGGCTCCCACAGACCTTCGCCCCTGTGCCCACAGCCTTTGAGCAGGGGCATTGCTACGAGCCCTTCGTTAAGTACGGGAACTTCACGGCCAGCAACCCCCGGTACTCCGTGGGCACCACAGTGGAGTTCAGCTGCGACCCCGGCTACACGCTGGAGCAGGGCTCCACCATCATCGAGTGTGTCGACCCCAGTGACCCGCAGTGGAATGAGACGGAGCCGGCGTGCCGTGGTGGGCACCAGGACCCGGGGGTGCCGGGAGCTGGGGGTTCAGCGGGTGCCGGAGTTGGGGGGTGCTGTGTGTGCTGGAGATGGGCCATGATGGATGCTGGAGCCACCGTGCTGTGGTGCGTGCTGGACCTGAGGGACATGCTGGGAGCCGGAGCCAATGGGGATGGTGGGGGGTGGAGCCGGGGTGG
>NW_008824526.1:0-462 GCF_000699105.1 Pygoscelis adeliae | reverse complement strand
GGGACCTACAGCAACACCCGGACGTGCCACTGGCTGCTGGAAGCGCCCGCCGGCCACCGCCTGCACCTCCACTTCGAGAAGGTCTCGCTGGCAGAGGATGACGACAGGTTTGGCCCCGGGACAGGGAGGACGGGGGGGGGGGGGGCGCCCGCCGGGGCAGCCCCGCACCGGGCACAGGGCCATGTTCAAGGATGGGTGCCGTTCGCCATAGCCAAGGATGGGGGCCATTGGCCATGCCCGTGGACGGGTGCCATTGGTCATATTCAAGGATGGGTGTCATTGGCCGTATCCAAGTACAGGTGCTGTTGGCCATGTTCAAAGATGGGTGTCGTTGGCCGTGCCGAAGTGTGGGCACTGTTGGCCATTGGCCACAGTCAAGGATAGGTGCTGTTGGCCATGTTCAAGGAAGATACCATTGGCCATGCCCAAGGGTGGGTGCCATTCATCGTGTTCAAGGATGGG
>NW_008824525.1:0-827 GCF_000699105.1 Pygoscelis adeliae | reverse complement strand
TAGATAACGCTGAGGATGGCCGGCTGGGCGAATCAGTTGGCCCAGACAGATGGATAACCAGGCTGCCTCCCATATTACAACCTTCTCATCTCTTCCCGTTTTGAGGCATGAAAATAGGAATTTGTGTTAATCCGCGTGTGCGTATTCCAGCAAGATGTACGGCCGCAACCGTGTCTCTCCCCTGCCCTCCAAAAGCCGGTTTCTCCTCCTTGACATCCTATTGACTGAGGATCCTGTAAGACAGGCAATATTTAGTGCTAGACAAAACACTGTGTGCATATATAGTACCTCGTTAGCATGCAGCGCTGGCGCGGTACCAGTGGCGAGCTGAGATTACCTCGTTCCTGGCCTATCTGTCTCTCCTGCTATCAGCTGGGAGATCGGGGCCGTGGGGTGGAGGAGGCTGGATTTTCAGAAATCAGCTCTGGCTCGCTGTGGGAGGGGTTTTATTTTGCCTGGGCTGGACTGAAGCTGTAAGGAGGGAGGGCAGGAGAAATACTGTTCATCTGGTGGGTTAGAGCTCCCTGCAGCCCTCCCCAATGGATGCCCTGTAAAGAACATGGGCTGGGAAAGCTGCTCCCGCTCCGTTCCCGAGCTGGGTTTTGCCGGGATGTCCCCAGGAAGGTGGCAGGGCCCGGCTGGAGGACACAGCCCCTGGTCCCTGCGGGGACCGTCCCCCCATCCCTGTCACCCAGCCCTGGGATGGATGGGGACGGCAGACCCAGCTCTGCTTGGAGCAGAGCAGTTTCTGCAAGGCTTGGAGGAAGATGTGGGGAGGGGGCAGCCAGGGGAACACCCCCAGCCCCGCTCACCTGCCCCATAGCCGA
>NW_008824524.1:1761-2296 GCF_000699105.1 Pygoscelis adeliae | reverse complement strand
CAGGCCCCCTTGTGACCCTTGCTGCGTTCCACTGCATCGCCCCAGCACCCCCTCGTGCAGCTGCTGCAGGAGGAGAGCTGGGGTCCCCGCACCCCCCGGCATTCACACTGCACCCCTGCTGCGCTCCACTGCACCTTGCTGCATCCCCCCAGCATTCCCTGCCTGTACCTCCTGCGGGAGATGAGCTGGGGCTGCTGTGCCTCACTGCATCCCAACTGCATCCCCACTGCACCCACATGGCGCTGCACTGCATCCCCACAGCATCCCCCCTGCATCCCCGCTGCATCCCCGCTGACCCACGTGGCACTGCACTGCATCCCCATGGCATCCCAGCTGTGCCCCACTGCATCCTCGCTGCACCTTGTTGCACCCACACTGCATCCCTGCTGTGCCCTTCTGCCTCCCAGCTGTGCAGCACTGCACCCCCACTGCGCCCCACTGCATCCCCTGAGCATCCCCCAAACCCACAGCAAGAATGGAGCTGCCCTCCTCAGCCCGCCCTCCCCACGCATCCCCCGACACGCACCGTGGGGCA
>NW_008824524.1:0-351 GCF_000699105.1 Pygoscelis adeliae | reverse complement strand
CTGGGGAGGGGCTGTGGGAGCCCGGGGGGGCTGCAGGGGTCTGGGGGGGCTGGGGGGCCCGTCATGGGCAGCCCTGAGCGCCTGTGTGCAGGTGATGGAGTTTTACTGTGAGCCGTGCGAGACGGCCATGTGCCGTGAGTGCACGGAAGGGGAGCACCGGGAGCACGTCACCGTGCCGCTGCGCGACGTGGTGGAGCAGCACAAGGCGGCCCTGCAGCAGCAGCTGGATGCTGTCAGAAGCAGGCATGGGGATGGGGGGCCCAGGGGAGCTGTGGGGAAGCCCGCAGCCGGGCTCTGCTGGGGATCTCCTCTGGCAGTGCCTGCCCCGCGCCCAGTGCCAGCTCCTCCGCA
>NW_008824523.1:1883-2249 GCF_000699105.1 Pygoscelis adeliae | reverse complement strand
CTGCCCATCCCCACGCCTCTTCTTCGTGTCCGAGATGCCGTTGCTCCGTGCCTCCGCAGTGGGCCAGCTCTACTGTCCAGGGCACTCTGAGGGCGTGCAGGATGCCCGAGGCTGATTCGGGTTCAACCCATTTGGGGCTGGAAAAGCCCCAAAACCAGGATGATCCTCTCCTGCCTCCTCCCATGTCCTGCCTCCCCGAGACCTGCTGCCTCCGGCAGGTACTGCCCGCCCCCAGTAAAGGCACCAGCAGTGCCGGGGCAGAGGGGCCTGATCTTGTGTGTGGGGCTGGGGAAATGGGGTGGTTGTGGGGACGTGGAAGTACGAAGTAGGCAAGAGGCGGAGCCCCTGGCCGGGCGGGGAAGCGCT
>NW_008824523.1:0-320 GCF_000699105.1 Pygoscelis adeliae | reverse complement strand
CGGAGCGGGGGCTGGAAGTGCGTGAGCAGCTGCTGGCCCTGCGGCACTGGCTGGATGCCGTGGAGAAGAGGCTGCCCACCCTCCCGGAGCCTGGCCCAGCCCTGCAGGTAACGGGCTTGCTCCTGGGCGCGTGGCAGCCGGCAGAACTGCTCAGAGCCAGGCAGGACCCAGCTCACGTCTCCACCGAGGCTGGTGAGGTCTTGGCCGCCATAAGGGAGGATGGTGCCTGGCCATGGCCAGCTGGGAGACCCTTCGGCACGGCCCCGCAAACCTGCTGGTGACACCCACGGGCCAGGCAGGGTCCCGTGTCCCCAGTTCCT
>NW_008824522.1:0-727 GCF_000699105.1 Pygoscelis adeliae | reverse complement strand
ACTTTTGCAAGACCCTGGGAAAGCTGGTGGTAAGTGAGACGGAGGTCGCACGGGTACCTGGTGGAGCAGGGTTGATTCGCCTGTATCTACCCCCAGCGTGGCGCTGTGAAGGCAGAGCGGGTTGAGGAGCTGCTGCGTTCATCCTGCCTCCCTCTTCCCAGCAGCTCGGCTGGAGCCTTGGCACGGGTGATGGTCCCAACGAGAACTGAAGTCTCCAGGGAAAATGATGCCCCTTTTTCCTCAAAATGGTGGTTTTGTAAATGCTGATGGTGCCTCGTTCAAGAAAGAAACGCTCCTGGAAGGGCCAGCAGTGCCTGGAGAGCCTCTGGATGCAGCCTTCGGAGGAGCGAAGGCGGTGTGAGCGTGGAGATGGAAGCCTGGCTGCGTCTCCAGGCTCTTGAATTTCTGTTGGGTTAAGCCGCAGAGCGGGGGGTGAAGGTGCTGCTGCGGTGCTTAATTTAAAAGGGGAGAGATTTGCAGCGTCATTCCCTTTCTCTTGGCAGAAATCCTCCCAGGAGAGGATGCGAGACCTTTCCTTTTGAAATTAAAGCGCAGGGTCTTATTTTGCTTTGGGAGATGTGTGGAGGTGTTAAAGGCAGCTGTAAAAAGATCCCCTGAAAAGCCCAGCTGAGCAAACCCTGATCCCCTCTCTGAAGGGTGAGGAGAGGTTAGGGTGGTTCCCCAGGAGCAGTGGGAAGGGGGTTGGATGCTGTTTCATCTCGGTGTC
>NW_008824521.1:0-624 GCF_000699105.1 Pygoscelis adeliae | reverse complement strand
GGCTGGCGGTGGCCCATTGGTTGTGCATGGTGGCCATTGGGTGGCCACGATGGCTGTTGGGTGGCCATGGTGGCTCTTGGGTGGCCATTGGCCACCTGTGGTAGCCAGTGAGCGGCCAATGATTGCCTGTGGTGGCCATTAGGTGCTCGTTGGGTGCCCATGGTGCCCTGTGGTCATCTGTTGGGTGGTTACGGTGGCCATTGGGTGCCCATTTGTTGCCCAAGGGGACCATTGGGTGGCTACTCGGTGCCTGTGGTAGCTGTTGGCTGCTTGTGGCGGTTGTTGGGTGCTGGCTGCTGGTTGCCCATAGTGGCCATTGGGTGGCTGTTGATCCCCTGTGGTAGCTGTTTTATACTAGTCACCTGCAGTGGCTATTGGCTGCTTGTGGTGGCCGTTGGGTGGCCTATGGCTGCTCGCAGTGGCTGTTGGTCACTCTTGGTGGCAGTTGGGTGACTGCTGCTCATGCGGGGTGTTCATTGGGTGGCTGGTGGTTGCTTGTGGTGGTTGTTGGGGGCCACTGAGTACCTGTGGTGGCTGTTGGATGGTTGTTGGCAGTGGTCATTGGGTGGCTGCCCATGGTGGCCGTTGGGTGGCTGCTGGTTGCCCATGGTGGCCATTGGGTGG
>NW_008824520.1:0-735 GCF_000699105.1 Pygoscelis adeliae | reverse complement strand
CGATGCCTGGGGGCAGGAGAGGTGGCAGCGGCTGAGGGCAGGGTCTGGGCACCGACGGGAGCCAGGGCAGGGATGCGGATTACCGCCCCAGCTCTCTGCATCTGCTTTGCTCTAGGTTGGAACAAGCCCAGACGCTGGGAAAATGGAAATTCATCCCCCCTCGTCTCCGCAAAAGCAAAATCCATCTTGAAAAATGTTTACAGAAGAGCTTATTTTACCTTCAGTCTTTGGCCATTAGCTCGAGACCTGTCCTGCCCTGTTTCCACTCTGTCCAGAAGCGCCCAGACTACCGTTTATTTTAATTAATCCAGAGCAGTTTTGCGAGTGCTACATCCTTTCTGTGTGGCACAGATTGGAAGCACTAACTTCCCTGAGCACAAAACAGCGGCTCTCTTGATGTGCAAACGCCTGATGTGATCTCCCCGCTCATCTCACAGCACAGGACGCTTCAGTTAGCGCCAGCTTGCCATGAAAGCGCATCAGTACAGGCTCAGGACATCTACGGGAGCTTTTCAGAAACAGTATCAAGGGCAAATCTTTTCCATGGATCCAAGTGATTCCCGTGACCAGCGCCAGGTACAGAGCAGTGCTCTGCAGAGCCTGAGTGCGAGGTCGTCCTGAGTGCCCAAAGGCAACAGGGACACAGGAGGGACAGCAGTGCCAGGTTAGCTGAGGGCTCACAGACGGGGCTCTAAGCCTGGATATTTTTCCAGTCCAGGCTGGAAATGACGTTCC
>NW_008824519.1:1176-1701 GCF_000699105.1 Pygoscelis adeliae | reverse complement strand
AAACCCATCCCCTGTGGCTGCAGGGGTCTGCCCGGGCTGGGGGGTCCTTGTCCCCAGCCAGGACCTGTGCTGGGGAGGGCAGAGGATGAGGGACCAGGTGTCCTCAGTGGGTGCCATGGAGTCGCGCAGGAGCTGGGTGCCGGGAGCCTGGGATCCCTCGGGTCCTTCGGGACCAGGGGACTCCTTGGGGACACGGTCCCCCGCTTTGCTCAGGGGCCGTAGGGCGGGGAGGGGACGGGATTGGAAATCACCTCCCTGTGGGAGCTGGCGGGGAGAGGCTCCCGTTCCCCAGCAGGGAAGGTCCAGGCTCTGGAGATCTGCATCATCTGCCCCGGCGCGCGCCCAGCCGTGGTGCAGCTCTGCATGCCTTATCTCGGCCCTGGCAGCTCTCCCGTTTGCTCCGGCAGCTCCGTCCCTGTCCCCCTCCAGCCCCTGGGTGCGGCGGGTGCCCGTCGGCACCCAGGGCAATGCCCAGGCTGGGGCAGAGCATCCCTGGGATGCCCAGAGCCCACCCAGCCTGTGCCC
>NW_008824519.1:0-328 GCF_000699105.1 Pygoscelis adeliae | reverse complement strand
GGCGCGGGGTGCCTGTCCCACGCCAGGCGTCACGCGGCTGCCTCCCGGGAGAAAAACCCCAGCGCTACGCCGGGGGGTCGCCAGGGTCTCCCCGGGGATCTGGGGTCCCTGGGATTGGGGGTCTGCCGAGGGGACCCCCCCCTCCTGAGCATCCCACCATGGAGCACCCACCTGCAAGCCCAGCCGCTGTCTCCTTGCTCTCGCCCTGCGCCCCATCATCTGCGTCCCTGTCCCCACCTCCCGTCCCGTCGTGCTCAGGTCTCCCATCCCATCTCCAGCCCCCCGGCATGGCTGGAGGAGGGGGGGGCTGTAACCGGGGTTTTGCTCT
>NW_008824518.1:0-597 GCF_000699105.1 Pygoscelis adeliae | reverse complement strand
TTTTTTTTTTTTCCTTTTCTATTTTTGTTCCAATAAAACAAAAATATTGGATCGTTTGGTGGCGTAAGCACATTCTTCTGGCATTTTTGCGTGTCCCTGGCCGCGCATTATTGTCCGCTGGCCGCATTACGTAGGTGCTGTTGTTCCAAGAGAAACCAAAGCAAGAATTTGAACTTTCAAGTGCTTCCTGCCATTGTCTTTTGCCTTTGTTTGTGCTACTGACTCCAAACCAGATGGATCGGGCTCCCCTCCGGCCGCGGGGGCGATGGGAAGTCAACACAGCCCGGCGAGGTTTGACAGCTTTGTCTTCTCTTCTATTGCCCTTCATCCGTCAAGCCCAGCCATCGGAGCTGAATCGACCAACGCATATGGATGGGGGGAGGAGGTGGGATTTTATTTGAATTTCAGGGAGCTTAACACAGTAAGTAATGAATGAGAAAGAAAGACGGCGAGCGGGTGAGCAAGAGGGGACGGGCTGTAATCAAAATTCAGTACATTTTAAATAGATGCTTTGTTGGGCGTTTGTATGACTATGATAATGCCGGAGCCTGCAGATCCGAATAGGAGTTACCTTTTTTTAAAAAAAAAAAAAAAAAA
>NW_008824517.1:0-668 GCF_000699105.1 Pygoscelis adeliae | reverse complement strand
GAGGAGGAGGAGGCAGCAGGAGAAAAGAGCAGGGTAGAAAAAACAGGGTAGAGAAAACATGAGGCAAAGGAGGATGAGGAGGAGGCAGCTGTAGAAAACAGAAGAATGAAGAAGAGGTAGGAGGTAACCATATGTTGATGAAGAGGAAGAGGAGGAGCAGAAGGAAGAGGAGGAGGAGGAAAAGAAGGAGCATAAGGAGGAGAAGAAAGAAAAGGAAAAGGAAGATGAGGAGAAGGAGGAGGAAGAGAATGAGGTGGAAGCAGGAGACATCAGCATGAGGAGGAGGAGGAGGAATAGGAGAAGAAGATGGAGGAGTAGGAGGAGGAGGTGGAGGAGGACGAAACGAGGATGGGCGAGGATGGGGTGAAGGAGCAGCAGGAGACAGCAGCATGACAACGATGAGGAGGAGGAGGAAGAGAAGGAGGAGGAAGTCATAGGAGACAACAGCATGAGGCAGAGGAGAAGGAAAAGGAGGATGAGGAAGCTACAGGAGACAACAGTATGACGAAGTGGTGGGGGAGGAGGAGGAGGCCGGAGATAAGAAAAGGATATGGAGGAGATAGGAGGTACCAGAATATGCTGGAAGAGGAGGAGGAGAAGGAGGAAGATAAGGAGAAGGAGGCAGCATGAGACAACAGCATAACCAGGAGGAGAAGGAAGCAGAGGAG
>NW_008824516.1:391-710 GCF_000699105.1 Pygoscelis adeliae | reverse complement strand
GCGGTGGCACCGGGCGAGCCAGCTCCGCGCCGGGGCTCTGCCCGTGCTGGCAGGGGGGAGGAGCAGGAGGGTCACAGCTTGGCACGAAGGAGAAATTAGCAGGACCCAAAGCTCGGAGGAGCCTGACCAGATGCTGCTGTAAACAAAAAAGCGCAAAAAGGGATGGGGAATAAAAAAATCGGGGAAAGGCTCAGCACGGGCAGAGAGAAGCATCTTCGCGAGGATGCCAGCGCTGGGCTGGGAGGGGTGAGCAACCAGGCTGTGCAAACCTGGCTGAGCTCTTTGGGAATGGGTCTTTCCTAGGGCTTCTGTGCTTTCT
>NW_008824516.1:0-324 GCF_000699105.1 Pygoscelis adeliae | reverse complement strand
CCGCACCGGGCAGAGCAGCAGCCTGCTCCTGCCTACAGTAAAACAAAGCCAGGGCCCCAGTGCCGGCTAAGCCACCAAAGCCCGATGGTGCTGCCCAGCCCACCACCGCGGGCCCGGGGTAAGCTGAGGACAGGCTGGCAGCCTGAAAGAGCCACGATATTTCCTGTCCTTTTAACATTTGCTTAAAGAAAACTAATTTCCTCTGTCCTTTCGGTAGCAGAATACAAAACAGCCAGCGCTGTCCCTTTCCTCACGTCCCTTAAAAATCATCTTATTTTTTCCTTACGCTGAAGCCAAGAGCTCTCGGTGCAGTGTGAGATGGGG
>NW_008824515.1:3554-4115 GCF_000699105.1 Pygoscelis adeliae | reverse complement strand
AATGATTCTATGATCCCCTCACCCAGGACTGAGCGCTACAGAATGGTCCCCTGTAAGATCTTCTTTAAAAGTAGGGCTGCCTTGTACCCGCCGGGCTTTCCCCGCTCGGCAGCATCCCGGCCTTCGCAGCACGCGCCGCTGAAATTTCCCGGAGGAGCGAGGCGGGTGGGATGCCCACAGCTTCGCGGTGGGAGCGGAGCGCCGGGGCGGGACCGTGGAGCTGGCAGGACAGGGGTGTGAGGCAGGTTTATGGCTTTCTCGGCTGGGCTGATCCGTCCCCGCTGGAATTTGCGGTTCCTGCGCGTCGGGGATTTCAGCTGCTAGACCCTGGTGTTAACGTGAAGATGACAGCCTGCTTCTCGCTTGTGACTTCCAGCGCCGCTGTCCTCGTCCAGCACGTCCAGCAGCAGCTCCGAGGAGCACTCCCCGCTGCTCTCCCTCCCGCACAAGCGAGAGGTGCGTTTCCTGGAGCTGCAGAAGATTGCCTCCTCCTCCGGCGCCAACAAGTACGTCCCCAGCCTCTTGGCTGCCGGGGGGGGGGGGGGGGGGGGGGGGGGGGAC
>NW_008824515.1:1635-3521 GCF_000699105.1 Pygoscelis adeliae | reverse complement strand
AGCGAGGGGAGGGGGGGAACGGACAGGGCGGCTTCTGGGACCCGGGGATGTAGCCGGGGTGTACGCTGACTCAACGGAGACCCTCTTTCCGCCATGGTGCTGTCCTCTTGCAAACTCCCCAGGCTTGACGTGGGGATGTACGGTGGGGGAGTGAGGTGGGGCTGTAATTAGCTCCTTTTAGCGCCGCTCATTTCAGCCTAACGAGCACAGACACTTCCCAGAGCAGCTTGGGGTCCCCTCCCGCCCTGGGTGGGTTCGGGAGGACCAGGCTTCCGTTGCTGCTGGATGTGCTAAAGGGGTTTCTCTCTCTCAAGCGGAGTGCTCTGCGGGGGGGCTCTGGCTTTGGTGTGAAGGGAGGTGGATGCTTTGCCCTGGGACTGGAGGTGGTTTTGCACGTGCGTGCCGGACACTTGGGAGACTGGCGATAGTGTAATCAAGACGAGAGCGGGCCTTTCCGCTCGGGTGACGAGGCGTCGAAGTTACTGCTCTGAACCCCACTCTGAGATGGGGGAACCAGAGCGGGTCTGGCTGCGCGGGGAGGGACTCTGCCCTGCCGCTGGCTCCGGATAACAGAGTTGCCTGGCGCGCCTCTCCGCAGCATGCTCGCCGGCCCTCCGTCCTCGCCCATGGGGGACGTCATGCAGACCCCCCAGTTTCAGCTGCGACGGCTGAAGAAGCAGCTGGCTGTTGAGAGGGAGAACCGGGATGAGCTGGAGGTGGAGCTGGCAGAGAATCGCAAGCTCATCACCGAGAAGGGTCAGTCGCTTAGCGGGACCTCCTGGGGCGCGGGGAGGGCTCTCCGGGGCTGAGACCTCGCCTGGTTTCTGTGACTTTCTGTTACGGCTTTGACCCCACCACGGCTGTGCTCACGCGCGGTCTGTCCTGCCAGACCCCACGTGAGCGCAGCTCGCGGCTTTGGGGCTTTTTCCGCTCTCCAGAGCGGGCAGGGCAGCTCGGGGTTCGCTGTGCCTCGCTCCGTGGTGGGCCAAGGGGACCCTCGCTGATGGGAGCCAAGACAGCTCCGACGCTGTTGTAACAACTCCGAGCATCTCTCGGAGGTGGCTGTCGGTCCCTCTGCCAAATGATTTGGAGCAGGCTGGCACGCGTAGGAGTCTCGCCATCCACACCTAAAACAACCTCCCCACTGGGGATTTCCCCAGGCGCACGCGGAGACTGCAGGTTCCTTCTTCCCTCTCGTATTCCCTTCTATATCCTGGGCAACAAAAGCCGCGGCTGAAGCAGCGCCCGTGCTGAGCAGCAGTGCTGGCAGCCTGGATCTTCCGTGTCCTGCTTCAGGTGGTTTCTGCGCAGCGGCTCCTCACCAGCCTGGGAGAAGGACAGACCTCTTTTTTGGGGGGGGGCGGGGGGGTGTTCAGGTGACATAAAAAGGTGGTAACGGGCCCTTTCTCGCCACCCTCCCCAGAGGCTCAGATCACCATGATGCAGCAGCGGATTGACCGCTTGGCTCTGCTCAATGAGAAGCAAGCTGCAGACCAGCCGGAGCCCAAGGAAATGGAGGAGCTGAGGGAGAAGAACGAGAGGTAATCCTCCGGGGACGCCCGCTCCCTCCTGCGAGGCTGGTCCTTGTCACTCCCATGTCCCCGGGCTCCGTGTTGTTTGTCTCTTCCCCAGCGATGCACAAAACAGGGGTGAGGGAAAACCTTCCTGTTGTTACCTACCGCCTCCTCTGCAGCTGCACCCCAGGGAGGAGATGGCTCCATAAAATCACAGAAGGGTTTGGGTGGGAAGGGACCTCTAAAGGTCACCTAGTCCAGCCCCCCTGCCCTGGGCAGGGACGTCTTCAACTCGATCAGGTTGCTCAGAGCCCCGTCCAACCTGACCTGGAATGTCTCCAGGGATGGGGCATCCACCACCTCTCTGGGCAA
>NW_008824515.1:0-952 GCF_000699105.1 Pygoscelis adeliae | reverse complement strand
CTGAATGCTTTCAGCGTTATTGGAGCTCCCGACCCCAGCCCCTTCCCCAGCTGCTAGCCCTCCAGTTCGATCCAATTTGATCGGATCTGAACTGGGCTGCGTCGCGCACTTGAATTCTGTCGCCTGCCGCGCTGCGTTCCCGGTCTTTGCCCTGTCCCTGTGCAGCAACGTGTTTACTTGGGAAGGACGCCCGGCCTCCGCCGGCAGGTGCCATGCCTTTTTTGTCCTTTCCTCACTTATTTCACTTTGCAGAGGGGTGGCTGGAGTCCTGCAGCTGCCTCTGCCCTCGGTTCTGAGCGGTCGGGCTCATGCAAAGCACAAACATCGCTTATCTCTGCTCCGCTTTGCGACGTATTGGGACCCAGTTTAGAGCTGAATTTACGGTAGTTTCTCACCGCTTAGTGTCCTCAGCAGTGTCCAGCAGCATCGGTCCCCAGCGATGTCCTCGCCTGCCTTGGGCCTGCACCCCCTTTAACGACCTCCTCTCCCGCAGCCTGATGGTGCGCTTGCACGAGGCCCTCAAGCAATGCCAGGACCTGAAGACTGAAAAAGGCCAGATGGACCGAAAAATCAACCAGCTCTCCGAGGAGAACGGGGATCTTTCCTTCAAGGTACGGGGCGCTGTGTCCTCCCCGTGTCCCCGCAGCCCAGTCGTCTGTGGTGGGACCCAGCGGGGAGGATTTGACGGCAGTGCCGGACCGCTGGGCTGCTTACAGCTCCGCCACTGGCCTCGTGTGACCTTGACCCAGTGACCGAGCCTGCTTCGGGCTCCAGATCCTGATCCGAAGGGGAACCGTGGTGGGGGGAAATAGGGGCTGGGTGGAGTTGCCCGCGTACGCGGCGCTGCGGATGCAAGGCGTGAGCGCCCAGGACCTGGGCTGTCCGTGGACGCTGCAGTGCTCGGCGCTCGGGAGAGGGGAGCCGAGCAGAGCCCTGGGCAGCGTGGGCACCC
>NW_008824514.1:0-439 GCF_000699105.1 Pygoscelis adeliae | reverse complement strand
TGGGGAGGTGGTAGGATTGTGTGGTGCTGGGGCAGGTGGTGGGCAGGGGCAGCTGCAGGCCTGGGGACAAGGAGCTGTTCAGGGGTGCTGGGCTGGGGAGGAGCCGGGGCCCTGTGCAGGGCCTGGGGGCACGGTATATCAGTGAACATGGGCAGGGGGCCACTGGGGTGGGAGGAGGTGCCAAGGGCTGTGGGGCAGGATATGGCCTACACAGCCCATGGGGAGTGGAGGGACACCGACACTGTCCCAGGGAGAGCCCGGAGGGGAGAGGGCTCCCACCCTGGTGCTTGTGACTCGGCCTGGGAAAAGGGGATCTCCAGACCTGCGGTCTGGGGCTTGGTGCTCTCCTGACCAGTCCCATGTCAGTGTTTGAAGGGGTCTGCAGAGTCGAGGCTGGAGGATGGCAGCAGCCACGGTGCTGGGAGAGTGGAGGTGAAAC
>NW_008824513.1:0-807 GCF_000699105.1 Pygoscelis adeliae | reverse complement strand
GGTGAGAAGGGACCTGCAGAGGTCATCTACATCAACCCCTGCTTGGAAGAAATCAGGTTGCTCAAGGTCACATTCTGCCCAGCCCTGAATACCTCCCAGGATGGAGACTGCACAACCTCCCAGGGAAACCCATTCCTTTACCCACTATTTCTTTTAGCCTACTTCTTAATGAGAATTCCCCTTCTGAAGGGGTGTCCTCCTTCCAACTTCTCATGCAGCTCATGCAATCAATAAACAGTATTGGTCCTACTGCTGATCCCTGAGAGACCCCAGTAGTAAGCGTCTGCCAGCTGGGCTTTGCATCACTTGTCACAACTCTTTCTGCCTGAGAGTCCAGCCAATTTTCCTCTCATCTTATCATTCTCTAACCCATTTATCACCAATTTGGCTATAAAGGAAGTACTAGAGAAGGAGTCCAAGGTCTTGCTAAACTCTAGGTACCCACATCCCCTGCCCTTTCCTTGTCCACAGTGCCTCTTACCTCATGAGAAAGCAATGAGGTTGGCCCTCAGCTACACTAGAGTCTCAGCTCAGAAGAAGCTCCATGGAGAATCACAGAATCATAGAATAGTTTGGGTGGGAAGGGACCTCTAAAGGTCATCTAGTCCAACCCCCCTGCCATGGGCAGGGACATCTTCAACTAGATCAGGTTGCTCAGAGCCCCATCCAACCTGACCTTCGGCGTTTCCAGGGATGGGGCATCCACCACCTCTCTGAGCAACCTGTGCCAGTGTTTCACCACTCTCAGCGTAAAAAATTTCTTCCTTATGTCTCGTCCAAATCTACTCCCCTTTAGTTTAAAGCCAT
>NW_008824512.1:1586-1895 GCF_000699105.1 Pygoscelis adeliae | reverse complement strand
AGGATGGCATCACCCGTACCCACCACCTACCTGTCCTCTGCCGCACAGTGGCTGTGGGCCCCTCCAGCTGCCCAAAGAGCGGGGCCACCGTCACCACGTAGTCGGTGTTGGGCTGCAGCCCCCCCAGTGCGTGTGATGTCCGCCCGGCATCCAGGTCCACCCTGTGCCTGTCCTGCCCTGCGAGAGCCGGCACAGCAGTCCCTTGGGGGGTCCGGGCAGCGGGTCCCCCCGCCCCCCTCCTGTCCCTCCTCCCTGGGGCCACCAGCAGAAGGGGAGCAAGCTCTGGGATGGGCACCTACCTGTGAGGGT
>NW_008824512.1:0-361 GCF_000699105.1 Pygoscelis adeliae | reverse complement strand
CACCCCCGCGCCCCCGGCCATTGTGCACACCCAAGCACACGCTCCGAGCCCTGCACACTAAAGCCTCAGGTGTAGGAACACACATGCCGCCTCCATGCCTCTGCATGCACACGTGCCCCACAGAGCCCGCGCACGAGCACCGGCCGCTGCAGTGAAGGCAGGCGTGCACACACCCGTGGCACTCTCAGCATGCACCCCCTGCATCAACCCCCATCCATGCACCTCCCTGTGCATGCACCCTGCCATGCAACCCCCTGCCATGTCCTGCCCAGCTCACGGGGCTGCGCAAAGGCAGAGCATCCAGGCAGCACCGTCCCCTCGCAGGGACCGTCCCCTCCGCTTGCACAGCGTAGCTGAGGCC
>NW_008824511.1:0-532 GCF_000699105.1 Pygoscelis adeliae | reverse complement strand
TCCTTCCTCTGCTTCTTCGCCTACGCCGTTGAGGTGGGGCTCACCCGCGCCAAGCCAGGGGACATCAGCAGCTTCCTCTCCACCGTGCCCGGGCTCCTCAAGGTGTTTGAAGCCTACGTGGCCTGTCTCATCTTCTCCTTGCTGGATCCCAGTTCGAAAGCTGGCCTGCAGTGGTGCGTGGCCGTCTACTCCATCTGCTTCATCATCACCCTCCTCATCATCATCTTCACCATCGGCCGGTGCCTCACTTACATGCCCTGCCCGCTGGAGAAGATGCTGGTGGGCTACAACACCCTGGCCCTGATGATGTACATCACCGCCACTGTCCTCTGGCCCCTCTACAGCTTCCAGGAGGGGAACCGCCCCGACACCTGCGGCAGGAACTGCTGGTGGGACAAGGACCTGGGGGTCACCTTCCTCACCATCTTCAACCTCATCGCCTACTTGGTGGACCTGGTCTACTCCACCAGGATGGTCTTCATCAGGGCACCTCCTTAAGGGCTCCGGGCGGCCCCAGTGGGGCGAGGGGTGG
>NW_008824510.1:1556-2183 GCF_000699105.1 Pygoscelis adeliae | reverse complement strand
GGGGCGGGTGCGGTGGCATCCGGCGTGCGTTCGGCAACATAAACAGTAGTAAAGAAAACCAAGAGCAAGCCCGGTTCCATCTGGGCTGTGCCGCTGCGCCTGCTTTAACCGTTTGCGCCCGATCGCCGCCGGCATCACCCGATCGCCACCGGCATCACAGGTGCTGCATCCCGGGGGGCTCCGGGGTCTTTTCTTCCCATCCTTCCATCCCCAGGATGGTGATGGAGGCAGCTGCCGGAGCGTGGTACCCAAAAGGATGCTGCTGTATCCCCGGCGGTGCCCAGCCCCACCGCAGAGGGGACACGGTGGCCCTGGGGACCCCCCGGCTCATCCCCGGGGACCTTCGGGCTTCGGTTGCGTCTCTCGAAAGGGGTGATGGAGGTTTCGATTCCCTTCGCGAAGGCGGGAGGGAGAGGAAGAGCGATTGTCTGGCGTGGAGGAGATCCCAGCGGGGCTGCCTTGTGCTAACAGGATTTTACTCCCTATTTAATTACAATTTTGTCAAATTAAAAAAAAAAAGGGGGAGGGGGGGGAAAGATCCCTCTCATCTCTTTGTGCCAGTTCCCGGCAGCCGGTTAATTAAAGAGTGGCTGGGGGAGGCACCCGGCCCCCGGGGGGGAGCCCGGG
>NW_008824510.1:0-357 GCF_000699105.1 Pygoscelis adeliae | reverse complement strand
CCGTGGGGCCCAGACGCCCCCGCCACTCCTGTGCACCCCCGTCCCTGCACCCCCCTCACATGCATGACAGCCGGTGCACAGACACCCGCACACACATGACAGCCGGTGCACGCGCCAACACCTGCGCACACATGCGGTGCGCACACATGACAGCGCATGCTGACACCTGTACACACGCGACACTTGGTGCACGCACACCGGCACACACATGTGCCAGCCGGTGAGCACACCCAACACCTACGCACGCATGACACGTGGAGCACACATGCCTGCACCCAGATGACACCCGGTGCACACGCACCGGCACATGCACATGACACCTGGTACCCACGCGCCTGCACACGTGTGCCAGCTGGT
>NW_008824509.1:0-5663 GCF_000699105.1 Pygoscelis adeliae | reverse complement strand
CCTCAGCCTTTTCCTCATCCATCCACTGCCCTTCACTGAAACTGCTCCCATTACACTCTCTATCAATCTCTTCCCAGCCAAGCTTCAACTTGGATGCATGGATAGCTTGGACCTGCCAGCCCCATCCATGTGGTCACTGGACATACTCTTCTCTTTGAGATCTTGTACCTCTTGATTTCTATTACTCTTCCCCCTCTTGGTTCTCCTCCCACTATTCTAGTCACCTACTTGGTGTCCTTCGCAGGATTCTCCTGCTCTCCCCACTCACTGCCTGCGGGACTGATACAGGGCTTTGCACGTGGATTCTTTTTCCTCTCTCTATCTCTCTGGGAACCTCATCCACAAACACACCATCTGTACTGATGACTCACAAATCCACCTCTGTCTTCCAATGTGTGTCTCTTTCTGTCCGGACTGAAATCTTGACTGTCCTTCTGGCTTTTCCTCATAGATGTCTTGCCAGCAGGTCAAAACTAGTCTAGACTGGCCTTTTTTTTATAGTTAATGGGGAAACAAAAAGGAATTTTCAGGCATGATTTGCCTCATTCTGATGTAGATACCTAAAATAAGTTGGATTAATCGCAGCCTGTGAGTTCCTGTTTCTGCCATGGAAGTCTAGATGACAGGTAGGGAAATTCACACTGTCGACATCTTTGTTTGGATGAGATGAATTCCAGCTGGTGTGATCCAGGTTACAAATCAAGCCCTGCGAGGTTGCTCAGATGCATGTATGACTTTGGGCTTCACATTGAGGGGCTGGCAGAACACTGAAGTTGAAAAGTTTAGTAGCACGCATGTCCACCAAAGACCCTCACAGGGTAGCTACTCCAAGGCCAAGTTGGAAGAGACGGAGATCAAAGACTCCACATTCCTGAGGAAGGGATGATTTACTTGTGTGCTGCTATTCACTAGCATTAAGAATTCTCAAGACTTAAGATACATCTAGTGTTGGTTGCAGGGAGGCTAACACAGGTTTTGCAGCCTGTTTTACTCCCAGGACTGTACCATCTTCCCTACAGTGCCAAAGGTGCTGCTCAGGGATTGCACATGGTATAAGTATCCATGAAAAGTGGCAGCGGTGAGGCCTGCAGCCTTATGCAGCATGCTACCTGAGTGCCAGCACTGTCACTGCTGGGGAGATTTTCAGACCATGACACCTGCAGGATCTGTGATTTGCCTTTGGGTAGCATGAACGAGACATTTCTTGGTTTTCTGTTGTGACTTTGTTGGTTGTCCATTACAATCCCAGTTTGACCTGTGTTTGGATAGATTGAAGCAATTTTATTCCCCTCAGGAGCTGGCCTGGGTAGAAGCATCATTTCCAGGTAAGGGTGATTCATGCAAAGCTTTCTGTTCCCCTCAGAAGAGGCAGGATCCTGCGTGGGAAAGCCCAACTAACATTTAAGCAGCCTGCCAGGGCGGGACAAGATGAGGAGCCATCTAGTCAAAGGATTCAATGCATATTCCCCTGGCAAGCAAAGGCAGAGGTGACCTGTGCCACTTTCATGCTATATTATCCGCACTTGCATCTGCCCTCCCTCTGGCTCCCTCTTTCCGCCTCCTTTTCCAAGGTCTTTCCTGGCCAGTGTCCCTGTAGCTTGTGGTGAAACTTCTCACAAACCTCTCAAACCTTTAGCACATGCTGCTCCCCGCTTCCAGAAAGATTCCTCCTCAGCATCCTGGTTTAAGTCCTCTCGAAAGCTCTTTTGGTGCAGACCCTTGGCAATAATAAGGCTGCTGGGCTGCTAAGAAAACATTTGTCCTGCTGGCTAAGAGTGGGCATTGTTTTCTTGAACTTCCAGCTTGTGATCATAAGTGACATGCATGACATTGATGATAAGTGCTGTGGGGAAAGGATAATCTCTGCCTCTGCTTACACACCACCAAGACCAGGGCTACCAGTGTACAAGTAGCCCTTTCTGCGGTGATGATGACATGCAGAGAAGACAGCAGTGGAATTGCTGGTCCCTCAAGCTGATTCTCCCTTCACCTGGATTTCCCAGTCTTGGCTGTGGCTTGTCATGGGCTCTTCCAGCCTGTTCCATCCAGCCCCTTTGTCCTGCAGTGCTGGGTCCTCCTTGGGTTCTGCAGGGTGAAGTGCTTCAGAGTAGAAGTAGAAAAATATTCAGTTTGGGCTGAATTTGGGGTGAGAGTTACAGCCCATTCAAATTCAGATCCCTTCCAGTCCCTCCCATGTCCACATTCCTTTGGTTTCTCCCCATATCCCACCATTGCCTCCAGGTCTGTTACGAGATAAACACACACAAAGCAGCTCAGAGCTCAGTGAAGCTCTTGGAGAAACAGAATAAGAAGTCATCTCCATTCAGTAAAGTTTACAGACCAAGGAACAAATCCTGCCAGTGCAGGCATGGCAGCATCTACACCTTAGGTCTATTATAGGATAGAATTTATTCTTGGGCTGAAACCTTCTGACCTGTTACACCTTCTGCTGGGCAGCTATTGCAGGAGAGATGTTAACACCACTGGAGAGAATAAAGGGGTCGGGACCTTAACTAGTGTGATGAAAAAGACAAAACTAAAATGCAATATCATTGGAAGATGAGTGTAGGTCTTCTATCACCCTGGGGCCACAAAAATGGATTTTACGTGGCCCACTTCTGTGAGGGTGACTGCTGGGATTCTTCCCACCTTACTTCAGGAATAGGGTTCATCTCCCAGTCATAGACCCCTACATTAAGGTGTGTATAATGCAGATATCTATATGTGCATTGAGCATCTGTGTTCCCAGACAGTTGCCAGAGACCCAGTCAGTGCAGTCTGCAGAGTTGTGAAACACACTTCAAGTGGAAAACTCTGTTTTCTTTTGGATTTCAGAATGACAAGTGGTTGCATGACGTTTCTCAGGGATGCAGGATCTTCTGGTGTCCTCCTCTCAAGGTGTGTCCCTGGGAAATTACCTGCTCTGAATATATATCTGTGGCATAGCTCCACAGAGCAGGAGGAAGACCATGATTTTGGTTTGTGTATGAAGGACAGGTCTGGGGGAGAGACATCAGGGGCAGCTGTAGGACTCACACCTTTCTGAAAGGACAGGTTGTGCTGTCTGCTGTGTCTTGGTGGCCTTTCCAGCTCAAGTTGCCCCCACTTTGCCCTGGTTTCAGAGCTAGACCTGCAGTCTAAACTGAGAACTTAATGAAGAATAGGGGTTTGACATTTTCAGGGTAAAATGGGGCTTCCAGTCTAAAAGTGGATACCTCTGAGAGTTAGACAGGGAGTGCGTGGTGCTGGAAATAAAATAAGTTGTTAAACTAGCCATGAACGTGGTGACTCTAGTTCTGGATCATTACCCTGCCGGCTGGCAGCAGCGAGGTCTTCGGCTTCTGAAGGAATTTCCACCCTGGGACTGGTGAGAACAGAGCGGCAGTAGCCAAGTCTATGCATGAGAGCATGAATTAGGACCTGCTAACTGCCATGGCCATCGTCATGATGGGAAGGAAATTCCAGCAGCCACCGAGCCCATTTTATGGGGATGCTGAGGAGGTGTTGGGGGAGGCAGGGGAGGGAGGCAGTGGAATCAGAAGCACTTGTGATAAGATGCTGAAAGGGCAAGAAATGGAGTAAGGAGATGGAGGTTCCACCAGACTTTTCTTTTTTTCCCCACTGGAGGACAAAAAAGGTGGTGGGGGGAGGCGATTTAGAGGAAAAATAAACAAAACCTGGCCTGCATTCAGCTCTTCTGAAGGGTGCTAACAGCAAGGAGCTGAATCTGCCACAGATGCATTTAAGCCCTTCCAGCCCATGAATTCTTTTTCCAGAAGTTTCCCAGAGTAAGTAGAACTAGTCCAAGACCCAGAGAGCTTTGACATTTAGCTATAAATCTACATGTCAGCAGCCTGGGAGTGAAAAGGGGAAAAAAGAAGGAAAAAAAAAAAGGAAAAACAAACCATGTAACGAAAGAGGGATGAGCTCAGCGCCTGGAGGAGAGAGGTTTGGAGCTGGGGCACGACGTCGTGAGGGGCAGCTGGGGGAGAGGGAGGGACAGACGGGGCCAGGGGAGGCAGCGGTAGTGCAGCGTGGCTGATGCACGGATGGGACCATGGTCCTCTGGCAGGAGAGCCGGCGGGATGATCGATAGGCGTCGAGCACTAATGGTACCGTCTGGAAGGAACAGGATGGTTAGTGTAATCTGAGTCCCATTGGGGGAGCAGCCCGTAGGTCACCCCGAGCTGGCCACGTGCCATGGGCATCTTATACGCCTGAACGTGTCTTCCAAGTGAACTTTTAGAACTTCAGGTTTTGGTAGGGCTTTTCTTTCTCTTCCTTTTTTCTTTCTTTTTTTTTTTTTTTAATACAACAGAATCTCTGTTTGTGCACGGGGGGAATAATGGATGAGGGCTCGAGCAGCTGCTATGGATGCTGTTTAGATTCAGGGGGTGTTTTCTTGAGGGGATGATTGATGGCTCCTTTCAAGACAACCAGGAACATAAGCCTCCCCTCCCCCTGATCCAGAGATGGGCTGCACACATCCAGTGGCTGCTTCAATAGGCGGGATCGAGGTTAAATCCACCCAGATGTAGGCTGTGAAGGCAGATAACTAGCCTAAGAATCCTGCAACCCTCAGTCGCACTGTCCCTCGGCGATTAAGGCCTTTCAAGTTGAAGCAGCCAATATGGTTTCGATCAGTCCTGACAGATTTTACAAGAACCGCTTTTGTCTTGTTTTAAGCCCTCAGATGCTTGTGTTAAGCTTCTTCCAGCTAAGTGAGGTCAGGCTGGGTTTCCAGGGAAGGGGTTCAAGAAGCAGATAGGGGAAGAGGGGATCTGCGTTGCACGCCAACAGGAGCACTCTTATCTGGTGTAGCAGGGTTGGCCAAAGGAGACATCTGATCTGAGGTCCCCAGACTACAGGTCACTGGGCTTCCAAAGTGCTTTTCCCCAAAGATAAGTTATTTGTCCCACTGCCCCTCCTGAAAGCCCCCAGGAGGAATTTGGGGAGGATGCAGTTACATTCAAGTTGCTACTGTGGAGTTTTGCAAAGAGCTGTTAAAGCAGCCGCTGCTCTCCATCCTGGAGACTTCTTCTCCATGGAGGGGGAAACAGCTCTGGTTCCTCCCGGTCAAAGAGTGCTTTGGGTGGTCAGGGTGAACTGCAAGCCCAAATGACTTTCTTGGCAAATGCCTTCCCATGAACCTTCCTTGCCTCCTCAATGTATTTAGGCTGCAAGGTCCAGTGTGACAAAGCATGAAAAATATTTTCTTTTGGTGGCTCAAATGTGCCTCTGAGGCATCAACATTGTTTCATGGAAAATATCAATGTGAATAAACCACTTCCCCCTTTCTGGCCACATTGGTTTAATCCTCAGCTTAGAACCTTAAAAGAGATCCCTGCAACTTGGCAGAAGCATGTTGGGGTTCTTATTTTTTCCATGTTGTCTCATCATACAGACAATGGGACAGACTGCACCCCAGCAAGGTTGCAGATGACACCAAACTGGCGGGGGAATTGTTTTTAGACGGGACTTGGAATAGAGGCCTCCAGAAGTCCCTTCCAATCTCATTAATTCTGTGATTTTATGATGAACCCTTTAAGTCTAAAAATACGGCACAGCCCTGGACCATCAGGAGTCAGGTGAGAGCTGAGGATAAACCATGACCAGTCCATTGAACCCAGCTATGAAATGATCATAGAATCATAGAATAGTTT
>NW_008824508.1:1358-2318 GCF_000699105.1 Pygoscelis adeliae | reverse complement strand
GGAAGAAGGCCCTGGCAGTCTTCCTCCTCTCCAAAGAAACCTTTCTCTTTATCAACTAGGATTTTAAGCAGGGTGGCAAAATTGCTCCCCAAGGAGTATATCTGTTCCAAGGGAAACCCCAAAACTCTGGATAACTCCTCAAATGTCACGATGCTTTGTACTCACCGTGGGTCCAGGGGCACCAGGGGGACCTTCCCCACCCTTCAAGCCAGGTGGACCCTGTAGGAGGGCAGGAAAGATGGTTAGAAAGGACCCTACTCCCCTTTCCCTAGGACCGTAACAGGCTGTGTCCAAGCCTGGGACAGCACTGACCGTCTCTCCGGGTGCCCCCCGTGTGCCGGGAAAGCCGTGGATGCCTGGGGGGCCGCTCTTACCGGGGATGCCAGTGGGGCCAGGGTCACCCTGCAAAGTGGAGAGCAACAGCAGAGAGCTTTGCTCCATCCCCACCAAGCCAGGGAGAACCCTCGTGCCTTGCAGAGCTCAGAGGGGACCCAGCCCCGCTTGGCTCAGGCTTGTGGAGGTCCGGGTGAGCGGTCGGACCCCCGGCGCGGCTCCTACCTTGGCTCCTTCTCGGCCAGCAGCTCCGGGCAGGCCCTGTTCCCCCGGGGGGCCAGGGGGGCCTGGGTGCCCCCTCTCGCCCACAGGTCCCGTCTCGCCTGATTTACCCTGTGGGGAGAGAGCAGGGTGAGCATCTGGGGGTCCCTCCATCCCACCGGGCTCGCTTCAACACAAACACCTCCTGCCTCCATCCCCGGCACTCACCTGGGGTCCCACCACCCCTGTGGGGCCAGGGGGGCCGGTTTTGCCATGAAACCCCTGCAGAGGAGAGAGGGGTTAATGCCGAGTATTGCCAGGCGGCCCCCGCCAAGGCAAGGGAGGCAGAGGACCCACCGGCTCGCCACGCTGTCCCGGGTGTCCTGGCAAGCCGTCCTTCCCGGCGGGAACCTGGGCCGGGGCAGA
>NW_008824508.1:0-339 GCF_000699105.1 Pygoscelis adeliae | reverse complement strand
GCGGGGGAGCGTGTTGCTTGGGGAGATGGCAGACCCCAAGCTCTGTTGCCACGGGTTACAGCCGGCCCTAGGATGGTTGCCGTGGGATACAATCCACCCGGGAATGGTTGTGGTGGGATGCAGCTGGACCCCAGGGTGGTCACGGTGGGATACAGCTGAGCCTGTGGTAGTCACCGGCCACGGCACATGGGGTGATTCCTGTCACCCCTAGCTCGGGGCCGGGGCTGTGGTAACTCACCGGGGGCCCTCGCTGTCCCGTCTGCCCAGCCTGGCCGGCCTTGCCCTGCGGGGAAAGAGGAGGTGGTGGGGAGAGCAGTGCATGGGGCAGCCCCCCACTCG
>NW_008824507.1:76914-79312 GCF_000699105.1 Pygoscelis adeliae | reverse complement strand
CGGGCATCCCGTCCCCACCGAAACCTACCTGTGCCCGCTGCTCGTCTGCAGCCACGTGTCGTCCACGGGCGGGGGAACTGGCGTGGAGACGGTGCTGCTGCTGATATCCCCGATGATGTTCAAGGCCTCTTTCAGGGCATGGTACATGCGCAGCATGTCGTCCCTCCTCTGCGCCTGGTCGGCCGACTCCTCCATCAGGCTGTTCTGGTCGGCAGAGGAGTACAGGTAGGCCAGCAGCTCCGAGTGGATGAAATCCTTGGTCTAAAGAGAAACAGCGGGTGAAGGTCAGCCCCGAGATACGAAACCCAGTGGGTTGGTGGATGCAGGAGTAGGAGCTGGAGGACCCGACGCCACGGAGGCAGCAGGGGCACCCAGACACCTCTCCCGGCTCCGGAAGGCGCGTGGAGCCCCGGCGACTCGGGACTCGCAGGACGGTTCAGCGTCCCCGGTTTGCTAGAACCAGGCGGGAGCAAACGCCAAGAATCAAAGCGCCTTCTCAGCAAAGCCGCTGCCAAGCAGCTCAAGCAGAAAGGCATAAAAATTAAGAACCGAAAGATCATCAAATCACATTGTTCGGTTCTAGCTCGGCGACGAGCGCGGCGCAGCCCATCCGACCCCTAACGCCGCGGGGGGGCCCAGGACTCCTCCCCGGCGTGTGCTGCCCGGAGAACCCCGAAATCCCCGGCCCCAGAAGCTCCCTTCCCGCCCGAGGTTCCCCTCCGCCCCCGAGCGCAGCCACTCACATTGTTTATCATGAGGTGCATTATCGTCTTTGGCATGAGGTCCCGGATGGACTTGTTGATGATGCCGACGTAGGAGTCGACAAGGTTGCGGATGGTTTCCACCTGGCGCTCCAGCTGAGGGTCCATGGAGAAGGTGTTCTCCTGGGCGCCGTCCTCGTTCTCAGTCTGCTCAGGGAAAGCAGGGCACAAGTTACTGTCGGGATCCGACAGACCCGGAAAGAAACCCCTCTGCTCCACGCTTATTCCCTGTCCCTTCCACCTATTTCCATCCTACGCGGATGCTTTTCGAAACAAGAGTTTATTTCGTAGCCCGGAAGGAAGGGCTAGATCCATCAGCCGGGCATAGAGTTACAGAGTTCGTCCTCTTCTGCGATACCACGGCATTTTCCAGGGTATCCGAGAACCTACTGTGACACACCGGGACCCAAGCCAAGAGCTCCCAAGTCTGAAGGCTCCTCTGGCAGCCTCTCCCCGGGCTGGTCTCAGACAGCACCCCTCGGCCAGCCTGCTCCGGGAGGGCTCGGACAAGTCAGAGGGAGTGTTTACTTGGTCTTTCTCTGGGTAAACTCCCGCTCGGAGGAAGGAGGCCTTCCAGCTGTCCACGTCTTCTTGGGAGTCGCAGGCCAGCTCAATCTGACGGAGGTCTTTGTACACGTTCCTAGGGGAGAAGGAGCAGAGCCGGGGGTGAGGACCACGGAGGGGTCGGGGACGGGAGGCCCGGCAGAGCACTGGCGAGGCCTCCAGCACCACGAGCCCTCAACACCAGGGAGCCCGAGGAAGCCTGAAATCCCTCCAGAACGTGTATATAAATATTGGCAGCTGCTGCTTCCTCTGGAGAAATCCTCCCCCACCAGACCACAGATGCTCCTGCCTCGGAGCACGACACCAAACGGACGGGGAAGCCAGACGCACGGCCTGGGTTTGGACCAGCAACGACCGAGGGAAGGGCAAAATCATCAGCCCCTCAACCACGGAGGGCGTTCGGCAGCGTTTTGAGCCTGGTGCGATACCCAGAG
Source organism: Pygoscelis adeliae (assembly GCF_000699105.1). Lineage (NCBI taxonomy): Eukaryota > Metazoa > Chordata > Aves > Sphenisciformes > Spheniscidae > Pygoscelis > Pygoscelis adeliae. Next base: position 77,553 of record NW_008824507.1, on the reverse strand, counting down.
AGCGAAGGGATTTCGGGAGGTACCCGGACACCACTGCCCCTGCTCTCAGCCCTTACCTTTGCTCTGTGTTGAAGATGGCAAAGACGTGCTTGTTAGACATAAATCCCTTCTCCACGTCCCTGATTTTCAAATTATCCAAAGGCAACATGTATTTCTTCTCCTTCTCCTGGAAGAGGGGACAAGAGGAAGGGAGGGATGAGAGCGAGCGAGCACAGCGGCGCTTTGCTAACGCTAATTAGACATCCCGAGCAGAAGGAAAACCCAGCCCCTAGAAACACAGCGGGGATCAGAGCTCCTGCGACCGAGGGGCAGCGACTTCCCCAAGCTCACGCCAGAGAAGGGCCCACCAAGACACGCTTTTCGGCTCGGCCCGCGGCATGCGGCCCCCTGACCGAAGCCAAGAGCTTTACCTGGGAGGGAGCAATCTGCCTCCCCAGGAGCCTTCCCCCCGAAGCAGCAGCGCTCCGGATTGCGGCTCCGGCGCAAGAATGGACCGTGACTCCCTTTCGGTGCTGCTCTGGCTACCTGGCTTCCCTTGCCTTTCCAAGGACGCATCCGGCAGCGCCAAAGCCACCACCGGAGAAAGGGATTTGGTCCCTCCAGGTCTGGGGGCAGCCCCAGGACGCTGCCTGACGGCAG
>NW_008824507.1:72254-73626 GCF_000699105.1 Pygoscelis adeliae | reverse complement strand
CCTCCGCTTGCCAGCGTCTCCTGGTTTATCTGCGTTTACACAATCCCGAGGTCTGGGGGAGCGTCTGGAGACATGGAATTTGCTGGCTGGGACTGCGCGGTGTCCGCAGGGCACCCTCCAGAGGAGACCCACGCTCCTGCACGCCAGGAGATGGACGACGCTAATTAGTCCTGGGCGCTAATTCTCATCCCCAGCCCGAGGACCTTCTCACCCGAGCCCGGTGAATCACAGAACCTCCCCCCACCCCAAAACCCGTCCTTCCCCGCTCGCACGTACCTCCTCGTCCTTGTACCAGGACAACGACTCGGCCGTCAGCACAAACCAGTACTCCTTAGAGCCTCCCTTCATGATGCTGATGTTGTTGATGGTCAGCCAGCCTCTGCGGATCACCTGGAGACAGAGGAGCGGTGGTGGGGAGCGGAGGGGAGGAAGGAAGAAGAGGTTACAGGCTACCGTGAAGTCTCCGGGGGAGTTCCCCGGACGGAGAGCAAGGGGAAGTGCTCCTGGGCCCAGAAGCCCACCTAGTCCCTTCACAGAAAGCCCTAGCCTCAGCAGAAGACCCTCAACCAGGCAGATTTCGAGGCCCCATCTCAAAGGTAAGCTAGCAGCACGTGGGGGGACGTCTGGAACTCTTCTGGCTCCCAAAGCTGGGCGAGAAAAGCAGCGAGCCCCTGCCCGCGCTCACGGTAAGATGCTGCGGCACGGTCAGATCCGAACCCAACTCCACGTTAACTCCCCCTCGCTGCCGGTGCCAGCCAGCCAGCAGCAACCCGGCCCCGGACAGGAGAGGTGACGGAGAGCAAAAGGTCCACTGCTCCAACGGGACGAGACAGGCAGGAATTCAGAGCGTTTTTTCTCGGGTTTAAGAGAGGACCGGAGCTGCGCGGGGGCGTTACGGTCTCTGCTGAGGGCTGTTTTGGGGTGTCCCACACAGGGGTGCTGGTGCCAGTCGGTCCCGAAGGTCGGCACGCAGCGCGGCGGTGCCGGGAGCACCGTAAAAAGCAGGCCTCAGCCTCCGTCCCGGCCGTTTCAAAGCCGCCGTCGCGCCGCCCGCGAACAAAGCTAGGAAAGGTCTGCGGAGACTAACCGAGCCCCATCAGCTGGGGCACGTTCCCAGGAGCAACGACCAACTTACCCAGTCCAGCAACTACCGGAGCAGCTCTCCCCATCCCTGTTCTGCTCAGGGTCTCCGTGAGCACGTGCCCTCGCTGAGTGGGGCCGAGGCAGCCCTCAGCCTCGTTACAACCGAGGAATCCCGCGTTTCTCACCCGAACCCACGCCCCGTCTTGTGCGTTGTCCCCTACCCCAAAGCAGCCTCCCCACAGGGCAGCCCCTCCGCCTCCTCGCAGGCAGGACTAGCCCGGCAGTTCTT
>NW_008824507.1:69262-71615 GCF_000699105.1 Pygoscelis adeliae | reverse complement strand
GGCACGAGCGACGCCGCGCGCCGGCCGAGCAGAGGGTAAGACCCTGCCCAGCTGCTCCCGCCGGCCTCCCACGAGAGGGGCGGCCGATTGACTTCCACCAGCCGCACAGCCACCGCCTTTGGGACAGGCTGGGAGTTTTCTAAGCGTTTCAAATGCAGGCAAGATTAAGCTCTGCCCGGCGGGGTTCCTCCATTGTTCTGGGAGCTATTGTACGGAGAGGAAGGTCACCGCGGCTCGGCACAGACCCCAGGGCTGCGGCAGAAGCCTTTAGACCGAGCTGCAAGTCTCTCTCCCTACCAGGGCTGCGGGGGAGCGGCATTCTTCTCACCATCACCCCCGCGGTTTTACTGCGGAGCTGCTACGCCGGCCGCTCCGTGAGCTGCACGGCAGGACCATGCTGTACCTCCAGATGCCGGTCTGCCTGCAAACGACCGGCTCCCAGGTAAAGAGGGGGAACGGGGGGTCCCCAAACCTGGCTGCTTCTGCTGTGTCACCCCACCCAGCTGGGACTCTGCTCTGGAGGCACCCAGGCACCGGAGGCGGAGGGTCAGACCTCCCCGAGGCAGGAGCTGCCTCGCACACAGCAACGCCGACTGCTGCTAGAGACCTGAAAACCGCGGGAGAGCTGCCCGACAAGCGCCCGCTCCTGCAGGACCTGATATATTTAGGGAGAGCCCAGCCGAGCCGGGAGGAAGCACAGCACAAGAACCTCCCCCCGTTCAGCAGCCTGGCACCTACACGCGTCTTCCCGGTACGCGAGGGGTATCCCGCGTTACGGGATGCTTCAGGTGCCCTGCGCCGAGCATCCCGGCGGCAGGGAGAGACTCGGCGGCAGGTCGGCAAAGCCGGTGCCCCGGGGCCACAGCTTTTCTACCCCAGCACTTCACAGAGGTTAGTACCACCACACGGGTTAGTAATGGGCAGACGTGGGGAAAATGCATCTGGGGGGGTTGATTCAAGTCAGTCCAAAGCATGGATGGGAGGGAGAACGAACAAACCCTTGCGGTTAAGCAGAGAAGAGTTAGACACGAGCGAGATGCAGAGTTTGTACTCGTGGCTTGTACGGGAACCAGCTCTGAGCAGCTGCGCTCGAGACCAAGGCGAGGCTTTAATCTCAACGCTGGGATTAAGCGGGTAAAACGGAGCCAGCGCCAGCCCTTTCGTGGCGAGGCTTTTCTGTGCGCTGCTGGGGAACCTACCGAGGGACGCAGCTCGGGCCGCTCTCGTTTTCAGGCTGCTCAGGTGGCTGCCAACGTAAAAGCCACGACAAAATCCACCGTGTTAGGCACAGACAAAGCTCAGTGCGCCGGCGGGCACAGGCAGCTAGAGCTAAAACTTAACTCATACAGATTTTTCTGGCGAGGGGAAGGAAGGAGCCCTGAAATTAAGATGGCAGAGGTTGTCAGAGTAAAGATTTCACCTTCTGATTCGCTCTGGCGCGTTGGAGAGCCCGATCTGCATTTAAAAAACATCTCTGAATTTGAACCGAGTCTGGTTTTAAAGGAACAGAGGGAGGAGGGAGGGAGATGGAGCAGTTGAGAGGATCAGGGACAAGGAAAGGGCAGAGGGAAAAGGTTAAGCAGCAAAGCAAGTCCTGCGAGCCGGGTTAGAGGCTCTGGCAGGTGCTGGGACAGTTTTGGAGGGGATTATAAGGAACAAGGAATTTGCCTTAAGGGCACGGGGATGGAGAGAGGGCCCGTGGAGCATAGAGGGAGCTGGAGTGTTAGAGAAAAGCCAAGATTTTATTTCTTTTGCTAAAGGGGAGGGGAGGGTACCCTGCGGAGCCAGAGACACCCCAGCTGTGCGCTGGCTCGAGGCAGGACCCAGAACGCCTCTGCCTCTCTCCCCAAACGCAGGTCGAGGAGGAGGAGGAGAGAGAAAGGCTGAGCCACAGTGCCTGGCACTGAGCAGCCCAGCGGAGAGCTCAGAAGAAAGTTCCTTTAAGACCGACTGATACTGGTGAGAGCACCGATGGTTTTAGGGCTCGTAAGCCGGGCGAGCCTCCCCTGCAGAGGGGCTCCAGAGCTCTGCCCGGCTCCGAATCAGAAGCAGCCCGGCACTGGGCTAGCGCCTTGAATCCTTAATTGTCAGATCTCCACCTTCCCATCACCCAGCACGATCACGTCCGCACAGCCAGTGATGGGAGAGCGGCCCTGCACAGAAATCATCGTGTGGGAGGCAAGAGACGGGCCCTTGGGAGTTTTCCTTTGTTTTTGCAGCAACATCTGGGCAGTGCTAAAAGAAAATGGAAGTGTCTGAACAGTTGGAAGAGTCGGGAAACGGGCACGGGGCCCTCCCTGACTGTCGGAGCCGCGGACGCGGTGGGTAAGTCACGGGGTTTCGCAGAGCAGAA
>NW_008824507.1:65798-68484 GCF_000699105.1 Pygoscelis adeliae | reverse complement strand
GGCGAGGTCGGTCCGCCAACCTCAAGCCCACAAAAAGGCGGCTTGGGGGAGGGCAAAGCACCTCCAGCCCCAACGGGCAGCTGCTGCGAACGGGGGCGGGGGGCGAGTTCCTACCTGCCGTGCCTGCCCAAAACGCGGGCAGAGGGACTCCCCTGCCTAGGATCCAGCTTCTCTCCAGCCCTCGCCACCACTCGATGGGAACCGCGTCCCACAGGCAGCTCTGTGCTAAAACCCAAAGATTTTGGCTTCTTGCTTCCCAGCAAAACCAGTACTCACCCTGAATCCCAGTATCCAGCCCTCCCTAGACCCGTTCCCAACGAGCGCAGGCAGATGCCAGGCAGCGCCGACAGCCCCATGGTCGTGGCACGGGCAGGGATCTGCCCCGAGCCCTTTTTCTTTTCGGCCGCGGGACGAGCCCAGGCGTGGGGATGAAGGGGACAGACCGAATTTCTGTCTCCAGACTAAGCCCACAGAGCCCGGCTGCTCCCCTCGGGGAATCCTGTCCTCCCTCCGCCATCAGCGTACTCAATTCTGGGAAGCGAGAGGCGGCGTTTTAGGTTTGAAAGGTCTTTCTGGCAGGGCCACGTCCATCACTGGGTGTCGTCTACCAGCACTATCACACTATGTGGGTACTTACCAGTATCTCACCCTTTAGGTGCGCAAAATTAAGGGAGGGGGGAAAAAAAGCAGGACAAGGAGACAGAACAGTGAAGAAAAACAAAGTGATGGAAGGGAGAAGAGAGCAGGAAGCACAAAAATGGTAGGAAAAAGCAGAAAAACAGCAAAAGAAAAACAGTTACATGCTATTAATTATAATTTTACAGTGTTAATATTTCATTACATTCTTTCCAAACAATAGGCAGTGTCTGCGTTAGGTACTGCAAGACCTAACACCATGCAAGGGGGCGCTTCCAGCCCTGCTCTCAGTCATGCACACCGGATAGCAAACACCCTCTCGGAAGCGGGAGGCTGCATGATGAGACAGAACTGAGGCTGACACGGCTGCCGGGCACGTCCCTGCGCTCCTCCTGGTCCCCGTTCCCTCCACCCCCACCCCGGAGGGCCGGTCTGGATCGACGGGGGCAGGACCGGGCAGTTAGGCCAGACCCTGCCCCACGTCAGAGCACGGGGCTCCTCCAGCAGCGCGTGCCGCCCGGCTCGTCCCGACTCCCGCTGCGTTTAGACGAGCTCCTGCGGAGTAAACGCTCCCGCTCCATGAGCCGGAGCTCCGTCTTTCCCGCCTCCAACCCCAGTGTCAAATATCCCTCAAGGAAGGAGTTTGTGGATCAACTCGAATCCCAATTTCAAGAGCTGCGAAACGCAGCTCCGGGTCGCTCTGACGACTGCTGGGGCGGGATCCTGCTACCTCTGCCCCACGCGACGAGGGAGGACCGGGGAGCCGGCGGCCGTACCTGGTTCGGGATGGCTCTTTTCTTGTTCGTCTGGGTGTTCCTTTGCTGCGCGCTGAAATAAGAAAAAAGAGCAGCTTTAGGCAGGGAAGGCAAAGCAAAGCGACGAGCGCTCAGAGCCCACGCGGCCACGACACGCTTCCCACCCGGAATGCCGTAAGGAAGAGCTGAGTCCAAAGGGGAAGCCCGACACGTAAAATTCGACCAAGACCACCCAGACTCCATGCCGCCAGCACGTTGCAACGCGGAACAGAGGAGCCCCTTCCAGAGTTTTGCCCAGGACTGAACGTACAGGAGACAGCAGTACCGAGGGGGGGGTGGGGAACGGGGCTTTCCAACCCGGACACCTTTCCCTCCTTCCTTACAGTCCTTATCTCCAGGCATTTACAAGCCTGCCTGTTCCGGGGGGGGCAAGCTTGTAACTCGCAGGAGAGGAAACACCAAGCAGATCAGCAGCGGTTGCTGATTCAGAAGGGATTTCTGTCCGTGAACCCAGCCGAGCCGATGCACCCCTACCACCGCAAGGCCGATAACCAGAAGGATTTGTCTCCAGAAACACCTGCAGCCTCCTAGTTCCCCCCCACCCCCAGGTTGGAAAAGAGCATACCTGCACCAGAGGGAAAGCTACCTGTCTCTCCTGAGCAACCAAAGAGACGAGGGGCGAGGTGCGGGACGTAACCGTTAGTCAGGAGCAGGAACAAAATCCATGAAAACAGTTAGAATAACGCCGGGACGCCCCACGGAGCAGCAGTTTACAAGCACAAACGGGGTCCTTTCCCTGGGGAAGGTGACTGCGGGACCGGACTGACAGCAGCCACCGTCCCTCCGACCCAGGACGTCCCTGACCTGCCGGCTGGGGGAATTCGGGAGATCGCTCTCTGCCTGCCCTGATCCTCACGGTTCCTCCCTAAACCCTCGGGACACGAGGCGAGCCGGGCACCCAGTCTGAGCCAGCCCAAGCGTCGCGGCATCCCGGACGGGAGCGGGAAGCTCTCCCGTGGCCGAGTTCCACTGCAAGCGCAAATCCAAAGCTGAGCTTGGAGGAGAGAAGCCTCTCCAGCTCTCGTCAAACGTCCCTCCAGGCTGCAGGGAGGGGAAGGCGCAAGCGGGGCTGCCCCCACCACTCCAGGACATGCTGTTTGAGCGGGTACCCACCCTGTCGTCATGTGCTGCTCAGTGTAACAGCTGGGGGGTGGGAGAGTTTCGGAGGAGTCCGGAGGAAAGAGGGAGATGATGGTTCAAAGGAAAAACAGGAGAGATTAGGAGAGGAGGAGGGA
>NW_008824507.1:55877-65742 GCF_000699105.1 Pygoscelis adeliae | reverse complement strand
AGGAGAAGAGGAAGGAACTGCGAATGAAGGTGAAAAGCAGAGACAAAAAAAAAAGGGGGGGGGCGGAAGGGGAAGAAAACAAGAGGAAGACTATGTGAATTTAAAGAGGAGGAGGTGGCGTGAGCTCTGGCTGGCGAAGACGGCGACAAGCTCCAGGCAGAGCCGCTCGCCTCCGCTCTTTCCGTGCGGGGACACCTGAGCTGGACCCTCTGGGCGCTTCCAAAAAGTTATCGCCCGGTTTGGGGCTGCACGGATGAAAAACGCTAGCCATCCTCGGGCCGAAAGCCGAAGCCGAGGGAAGACAGACTAAGAGGAGAGCCCCCCCCTCCTGGTCCCGGCCTCGCCTGCCCGGGCAGAGGATTACCAGGGACAAGCTCAAAGGATGGGGAGACATTTCTGCTCCAGTCCGAGAGCTCCGCTGGGACAGGACGAGAGGCGTTTCACCTTCCCTTAGCGCGGCCAGGGGGCACGGAAAATTCCCACGTCTCTGCTGAAGGGCAGCAGCAGCCTTAATTACCTCAATTCGTCGTAAGCGCTCCTGTGAGCGGGCAACTAAGCAGTTCGTCTGTCTGAGGCCGAACAACCCGGCTCCAGCTTTTCACGCGCTCTGCCCTAACGAGCAGCATTTACAAACCCTGCTTCGGGCTAAAGTCTGAGGAATGACGGGGGGCAGCTCAGATCTCCAGGCCCTCAAACACTGGCCGGGTGGCAAGCAGGGAAACGGAGCTCCCGTATCCCAAATCTGAGAGAACTCGGGTGCAAAAAGGTGCCGATATGGTTTTGGTGAATTACGTTGAGGCGTGGGAGACTCCTCTACCACTTTTCACGTCGGTGACCCTGAAAGGGTCACGTAACCCACAGGCCTCCTCTGCAAACTGGGGACAGGACCACGAACCTCGTTTATAAAAAAGAGTTTGAGGAGCCACCCCACCGGTAAATTACTTACTTGGCAAATCCAATGAAGTCTTCGTGGTTAGTGTTGATGTAAGAGAGCTCAATGTCGATCAGCAGGAGGATCTGGAAGGAGGTTTACGCGTTAGGAGTCCCCCAGGGAGGGCTGAACACCCACAGCTCCGGCACTGCTCGGTCAGAGCTGCCACGGAGCCCCAGGGTTGTGCCTGGGGACACGGGTGACCGCGCAGGAGGTGCCAGAGCCTGCAGCACGCCGCATCGCTGCCGCGAGAGGGAGCTTTGGGATCGTGAGTGGGGCGAGATGCCGGGCGGCCGGTCCGGCCCAAGCACCGGCTGCTGCGGAGCCCGGCCAGGGCTCGCTTTTGTCCTCACACGCAGCAGCTTGGCTTTCTCCCTGCTCTCTAGCCAAGCCGAAGATCACGTGAGCTCACCTGGTCCTTCGTTTTGCCTTCCCGTTCCCTGATGTGAGTGGTAACGATCCTCTCCGTCTCCTCTCGTAACCTGGGGTAGGAACCAAGCTGAAAAGAAAGGGAGAAGGCCGGGGAAAAACCGCTGCTGATCGGAACGTGGCAGCCTCCAGCGCTCACCGCAGAAAGCCAGCGACAGGAGACGCTCACGAAGGGGACGGAGGACAGACGGGACCGAGCCCCAGTTCTGCCGGGAGGACACAACTGGGGCTCAGGGGTGGAAAAAGCGACAGACTCGATTCTCTTCACTAGATCCGACAAGATCGGCAGAATCCCCTTCCTGGGGGCCTTCGAAGCAATGCCAAACACACGAATCCAGATTTTTTTTTTCCTCCCGCCCTCGGACCCCACGGTTAAGCAGATCCGGGTTTTCACGGCACGGAGCGCGAGCTACGGCTAAGCAAGGCAAGGGAGGTGGGATCTCAGCAACAGAGGAGCGGTTTTAGCCTTCGCTGTTACGGGGGCGAGCAAACACCTGTGCAATATGTCTCGGCAGGACCCGTGCCGCGAAGCCGAGTTAACGCTACGTCTGTTTTTGCCGGCATTTCCGACAGGCGTTCGGGTGTCAGAAGGACACGGCGTCCCCCAAAATTAGTGACAACCTTGTGGTTGAACCCACTTTGGTCGGCTGGGTCCTGGGAGCAAATATATTCCAGATGTTCAGATTAGACAAAAAGGGATGAATTAAGACCCGTTACCTTTTCGGCACACTTTTTAATGACCGTGGCCAGCTCTGAGACCACCAGATCAACACACTTCAAACTGGGCTCTTTAAGCTTTACAATCTGTTTTTTCACTATGGCTTCAAAGGCCATGTCGGGCGTGAAGAGCCCCGTCCTGCACCGTGCAGAGAGGGAGAGCGAAACACCAAGTGGAGTGCAGGGGCGGGGGGGAAAATAGCAACAAAGACAGAAAAGAAAAGAAAAAATGAGATTTTTTTTTTTTAAATTAAGGTTAGTAACGTGCAAAGGAAAAAGCTGCAGTGCCTGCCTGAGAAATTCCTTTGGGCCCCTTGGAGCTGTTGGGGTGATCGGTCCCCTCTCGGCTCCCCTGCGTCTCGCAGGCAGCACGGGCAGGCTCAGCCCCGGACCCCAAACTCCCCGCGGCTTCGGGGGCTGTTTCAGTGATCAGAGGGTGTCTCGCCTCCGCGCGTACGGGATGGCAGTGCGGCCTGAGCGCAGGAAAACCCCCGCAGAGGCTCCTGGCTTCTCTCTAGACTGGATTACTCAGACCCAGCTCTAGGAAAACTCCGAATTTCAACTCGGCTTCGGGGCAAGAGCCTCCCTGAGTATCTGAGGCGGAAGGAATTTCGGCAGGAAGCGCTGGCTTCTTCACGTCACCCAGATCACAGTCAACCACGCTGGAAACGAGAGAGAGCGGAGAACTCCTGACCCGCCAGCAAAGCCCCACCGGTCCTACCACTGACAGAACCAGCTCAGCATTTAAACTGTTCTGCTCCACAAAAGCACTCTGGGCAGCAACCGTCGCGGATGCTTGCGCGTTCTCGCCCGTATGTAGCTAAATTTATTTATTTTTTTAAATAACGTAAGCGTTGGAAGGAGAGGGGAGCTGTTTTTCCTGCCCTCTTTTCAGTCTAAGGCACATCTTTTGGTGCTACCAGAACGAGATTTAAAAAAAAAAAAAGGAAAAGAAAAAAAGAGTCACTCTGAGAAGCCGGTTATTAAATATGGAAATGGGCCGTTTATCCAGGGCCCTCGCACAGCTTCAGGGTAATTAACGCTTCCACGGAAAAAAGACAATTGGGGGGCGGGAACCTTTTGAAATTCAAACGCGCTTGTTATCAAGCAGCTTATTAATTGCAGGCGTTGAACTGCCGGATTTATAGGCATGCCACCAGACTGTTCGCTGGAACTGCCGTCCCCGGCTTTTGTTTCCACGTTCCTGGGACTCCCAGAGTGCGGAGAAGCAGCAGTTTAAACCGCAGCTTGGGAAAACACGTGCTAAGAGAGGTACCAGGATCCAAGAGCAGCCTGCCCACCTGCCTGGCTCCTACCGGGAACAAAGCCCCGGCCGGCAGCACCCCCTCTAACCTGCCGCCGCAGTCAGGGCCCCGGAGAGCCCCTCGCCGCGAGAGCCGTGCTGTCCCCGGGAGGGTGACAGACATGGGAAGCCAAGCGTCTTGTCGAGCGTGCCCAGAAATCCCGACCCTGTCCGTCGGGATGCCCGGGAGGCTCGGGGACCCTGCCAGCGCTGGGCGATCCGTCCTCGGCATCCCTGACTCACGGACCGGCCGATCCCCTCCAAGGGGCATCCAAGGACTCCAAGTTAGGAGGCACGAGTCAAAGCTCAGAAGTAGCCAATTTGCTCAGGGGGCTCCCCGATTGTATTATTTTTAATTTTTTTCTTTTGGAGGGGAAACCAGGCAAGGCAGGCAGGTTAGAGCATCGCTCCTGCTTCCCCATCCCACTGGTAGGAAGGGGCTGGATTGCCTCCAGCCGGTTCAATACCTTACTGGTACACTGTCTAACTGTATTGATTAACTCCTGAATAACGAGGTCGACACACTTCAGACAAGGCTCTTTCAGCTTCACCACCTGCTTTTTCACAATGGCCTCGAATGCCAAGTCTGGGGTGAAGAGCCCCGTCCTACAGGAATCCGCAGGCGGGGTGAGAGGGCAGAGACATGGCAGAGAAAAAAACAAAATGGGTGATCAGGTTTGGAGGCGATCGGCTGCGTCCTGGAGAGCAATTCCTTCCCCAGCGCCGTGAGCTGGGGCGGCCCCGGTCTTGGATCCACGGCATCGCTGAACCCTGCTCTTCCCCCCCACCGTTGGGGCTGCCACAACCCCTCAGAGGGGACGGGGTGCCGGCACCGCCGCCCCCCCCACCTCGTGGTAGCACCCTCCAACCCCTCCAACACCTCGAATCAGGGCGCTACTTCCCCCCACGAATGAGAGCGAGAGCCCAGGTTCATCAGCACCGCAAGGAAATGGGAATTAACCTTTCTGGTGGTGTTTAGGGAAAACGGATACACCACCAGCAGGCCGAGCGACTCCTCGGGGAGAGGAGAGCGTTAAAGCAAAGAGAAGAAACTCTACGTTTCTCTTTTCCCATCCCAGGCCAAGAGGAGGAAGGGCATTGAACGCCATTCCTCTTCGGGGTCCCTAATCCTCCGCCCCCCCCCGCGACAGGTCTGCGCTGGACGGGCTGAGCAGCACCCACGCAGGACGCACCGCTCCCCAGCGAGGCAGCTCCTCCCCAGCACACACGCCTACAGCCAGGGCCTGGAGCCCTCCTTTAGCGAGAAGGTTTAACTCCCGTTCCCTACCTTTCTCTCAAGGTCATTTCTTCCCCCGCTTACAGGAATGTGAGAGGAAAGATAAAGGTTATTTTAGTGGCTGAACTGAAGGCACAAAGGGAAATTTTTCAGCTCAGCGTCTGCGTTGCAGCCTCCCCTGGGTTCTCCGGGGAGCGGGGCAAGCCTGACTCTGCTAACCGAGACCGCTCGCTACGCTGGAGTGACACACGGGGTGGCCGAGCTACCCCCTTAATTCCCTCTAAAAGGCAAGGAACGTCCACTTTCAGCAAACGCTGGTCTCCACACCACACCGGACGATGAGCTGACAGTGATAGGTATCACCTCTCCCTCGGCAGGAAAGCTCCCATCACACGCATCCCGCGGACCAGGCTTACTGATCTACTCTAAGGAGATCAGGATCCGTGACCGCGCCGCTCCGATACTTGCCTCACACCGTGGATGTTTTTAATTGCATAGCTTATTTCTCGCCTCAAGTCCTTCTCGTCAAACTCCATCTGAATAAGGGAGGAAAGCCACAGTTAGGTTTTTACGGCAAGCAACTTCTGGCAATCACGTGGGCGCGCAAGCGGGCTCCTGCTTCAGCCCTTCTTTTGCAGCATCGCAAGAGGCCGCTGCCTGCCTGAAGCACTCATCGCCTTCAGCCCACGAGGCACTTCACAAGCAGGTTCGGAGGCTGCTCTCTGTCCTGGCCAGACTGGCTCGCTCTCTGTGGTTTCCTTACCCCGCATCTTGAGATCTTTCTAGTACCCTGGTTTGATATCCTTCTCCCTGCTCTGCAACCTCCCCGTTGCAAGCCCAGTGCTCAAGCCAGGCATCGCCACCCAGAAAGGACAGCCCGCTGCATCCAGCGAAACGCGGGACCGACTCTAACGAAACGTCCCCTCCTTCGGTAAACACCTCCAAGTACCAGGAAGGGAAAGGCACCCCGGTGCTGAGGGACTGCCGGGGCTGAGCCGGGCTTCAGCTCCACGTGGATGTCGCAGCTGGGTGAGAGGGAGTTCAGCCCATCCCAACCACGTGCTGCTTTCCGTAGGAACAGAGCCTGCCCGATACTATCTAGGCAGCACACGCGCTCCCCAGGCCAGCTTTACCTTCACTAGCTCAAAAGGAAATCTCTCGTGGAAAATGCGATTGATTCTGGCACCCCCGGAGAGTTCGAGTGTGTCCACCTGGTCTCCTGAACCTTCGATCCGCTTCTCAAAGTCCACACCGAACTGCTGGACCATTCTGTGGAGAAGCAACGGGATTAAAGGGGCGCCAGCCGAGTACAACGGACGGACGGATGGACAGACGCCCAGACCGCCTCTGACAGCCAGCACCACCCCACCAGCTCTGCTTCAGCTCCTCAGGGCTGTGTAGAAGTTCTCCCAATTCCCTCTGCTGGAGTTGCAGAAGCAAAAACCTCCCTTTTGCTGTAGTCTAAAGAGCACGTGGGCAGGTCGAGGACGGACACAAGTTGTCCTTTCTAATCCCGAGACCAAACCGTTTGCTTTAGGACAGGGGGGTCACGTACGCAGAGCACAGCAAGCACGAGACGCTCAGCGGGCATTTCTGGGAGAGGCTTTCCTTGCCCTTCCCAGCAGCCTGCCAGACAAGCGCCAGAGGACACGGAATCTCTCCTAGGTGCCAGCTTAGCACCGTTGGAGTTGGCAGGGCCATCCACCTGCACCGCTCGCTCCCAGTGACGGGGCTATTCCGGGCTCTTCCTTGGAAGAAGCCACCGGCTGAGATAAATGAGCCTCGCGCGAAGAGCAGAGTGAGTTTATTTCTGTGCCAGCGACGTTTCTGGCTGGGAGAGGTGAATCTCCTCTGCCAGGTGAGGCACCGGGAACGCAGCGCTGAGCGAGAGAAACCTACTGTAACAGAGCTTTGGTTTTTCGCGTGGGGTCATCGGGGCGGAAGTTTTTGTACTCCTCAACCTCCTTCTCCAGGGAGAGCAGCTGACTCTGAAGTTTGCTGCGCAGAGACGGCAGCGTCTCCCGAATGTGGTTGGTCAGTTGCTGCAAAAGAATCGAGGTAACTGAGACCCCCCTCCTCTGCACCAGACCGCCCGCAGGAACATCCCCCGTCCGTCAGAGATAAAACACCGGCACCGCAAAACACTCCGGAAGGGAACCAAGCCTACCTGGTTAAGGACCTTCTGCAAATGCGGGGTGCCCATGCGGTCGGCCATGTGCCGGTAAGCCGGGTGAGAAAGGAAGAACTTCCGCTCGGCTGCCAGCGCTGCCCTGATGTCCTTCTTACCGTCGATGTCCTTCTGGCTTCGGTTAACGACGCCGATGTAGCCTGCAAGAGGACACGTTGGCTCTTGCTACGGACAGGCCCAGCTGAAAGGTGTCCGAGCAGGGCCGTGCAGCTCCGTACCGCCATCCACAGCCACTTCTCCCGGAGCAAAGGGCGGCACGGAGGGCCTGGGCTCCCCAGCAGACACCGGAGAGCACAGGAGCTGCCCTTCGACTCGTTTTGAAATGCCACTCTCTCCACGCGAGAGACGAAGGTCGTGGGGGGGAGGATACGGGGCGACGCAAAGCCTTCGTGGTTCATTATACCTCTTCGTAAAGGAAGCAGCTTGTTCTCCAGCACGTCTCTGGCATCCGTGCCTTCATCCATCAGATCCAGCTTGGTGATGACTACAATCGTCCGCAAGCCTGAAGCGGCCACACAAACGAGCAATCGATTAATCTCATTTCACAGAACGCATCAAAAGGAGGCGCGCGGGTGCGTAACCAGAACAAACACGGACTCGCCAGCCAGGAGTGGAACCGCTGGCCCTTCCTCAACTGCCAGAGGACGGAGAGTCCTCTGTGAGAGGAGGAGGAGGGATAAGGAGACCCTCTGGTACCAAAACCAGGGAACTGATTGCCGAGACTCCGCCGCGACAGCCGCTGAAGGCTTTATCACTCCATGCCTGGGCTGGAGCAGCGGCATGGGCAGAGACAGGCAGGAGGACGCGTCCATCTTACCTTGAGGATCGACTTCTTTTGCCATCTTGAGCGCGTCCGAGTTGGCCAGGTCCATGTTCGCCGGCGTGACAGCGAGGATCAAGCTGCTCTCCCTGCTGATGAACTGCAGGATCATGTCTTTGATCTGGTACTCGATGTCCTGCGGTTGGTCCCCCACCGGCACTTTGGTGATACCCGGGAGGTCGATCAGAGTCAGGTTCAACACTGAAAGGACAAGAGACCGCCCGCCGTTCGGGGTCAAGGGCCTGGCGCTGGGAGCTGTCAGTCCTGCAGCCGGATCTCTTCAGAGCTGCTGACAGATCCACCCCTCTGCAAGCCTTAAAATCCCCTCTCAAGGAAGAGTTACTGCTGTATTTGCTCAGGGGGTGGCCCCGGCAGCCCCCATGGACCCCCAGGCTGGTGTAAGAGCAGCCAGACACACGTAGCAGCCAGCGTTTGCTTTTAGGACACAGGCTGGGCTAAATCCCACAGCCACCGTGTATGCAAATGCCGGCTTTTCTTCTTTCACAGTGTTTTGACACACGGAGGCCCGGGGCAGAGAAACAGCTCGCTCACCATGCGGCGAATAGACGCGGAGGTTGATGGGGACGGGAGAGATGCCTTTGTTCGTTCCCGTCACCCTGTCGGTTTCTGCTTCGATCTCCTGCCGCACCTCGTCAAAATCTGTGAACTTTTTGGATTTGCAGTGCAAAAACTCAGCATATTCTGGAAGAGGTTAAAAAAAAAAAATTAAAAAAAAAAAAGGAAAATTTGGCCATCTGGAGCCCAGCGCAGGACGCACACCGAGATTCAACTGGCTTAGAGACATTTCCACATCGCAAAGCAGAACCAGCCAGGCGCTTCGGTGCGCCACCGAGCAGCCAGGCAGGATCGGTGCGCCAGAGAGGCACCGAGGACCCGCCCAGGGATTAACCTGGTTGCCTTCAGCCTCCTAACTGGCAGCAGCCCCAAATAAACTTGGCCTAGCCGCTTCCTCTGGCTGAAGGAGGAAAGGCCGGGACGATGGCAGCCAGCCGGCTCGGGCTGAGCGCGCTGACTCTCTGCCTGCTGCCTCCGCGCTGGCAGCAGCTGCTTTGATGTGGACTTGGGAGTTACGTTTCCCTTCGCCAAAAAAGAAACTGCCCTTGGGTGAGATGCTGGCAGGCAGCCGACGCTGGCTCCAGCTAGCGAACCTCGACATCAGAATGGCCGTGTTTGTTTTCACCCGGGCCTGTTTGCTTTTCAGTCCCCGCTGATTGCTTTTAAATGTTTTATTGCCCAGACTCCTAACTCTGAAGAAAGCTCCGAGTCTTCAGCTGCCAAGATGCTCTGGTGCGCCTGGGAGGCAGGGCAGCAGCTGGCAGCACCCCTCGTGCTGGCAAAAGGGCTGCAGCCGGCGGCGGGGAGGCACACCGGTGCCGGAGACCCGGGGGATCGGCTTCGCACTGTCCGGCAAAGAAGGACCGGCGGCGCTTCCCGGCTCCGGCAGCCCCTTGCCAAGAAGGAACCGCAGCTTCCCTCCACCTGCGCTGCGAGCTCTCTTTTATCGACTCATTCGCTCTCCAGATTTATCACTCCATTTCGCTCTGCCCCCGCAAGCCACCAACCCCAGCCGAGCTGCAGTCCGGCGAGGGGCCTGACTCCGACCCCGGGGCAACTCTGCCTCTCCCCTCCGAGCCCAAGGAACCCGTGGCCAGGAGACAAACATTAACCCAGCCCCGGCTCCTCCGCGGGGAAGATGCCTGGGGAACAGAAAAGCAGCCGCTTTTTCTGGGCCTCTGTGCAGTCGCCTTCGGGTACCTGAGATTTTCTGAAAGGGTTTTGCAACCCGTTAGTGCAGGAGAAGCTTCGAGGGGAGTGGGGAAGCCGAGCAGAGAGGTGAGGGGGAAGAGAGAGCGCGCTTCCCTACAGTCACCGGAATAATGACTCCCTGGTTCCTGCAACAGCTCCTCGAAAAGGGATTTTAATAGATTTGGGGCCACGACTTGCCCTGAGGAGAGGGATGGTGCAACTCACTTCCTCCCTCCAACAACCCGTGCGTGGGGCGAGGGGAAATACCAGCCCTACCCTCGCTCTTCCACTCCTACTGGTTCCAGCACCTGATGACCCCTTATCATCTGAAGGCCGCGACTGTCATTTTGCAATCCCCTTACGTGTTCTGGGGACCAGAAACTACTAATTACTTGATAAACAGGTCACCTGAATAAAGGCGAAAGGAGGCTGCGGAGCACGGCTCTGCAGACCGCTCCAGCTCTGCCAGGACT
>NW_008824507.1:54372-55862 GCF_000699105.1 Pygoscelis adeliae | reverse complement strand
CGGAAGAGCCCCGCGTGTTTCCTTCAGGGGAAGGCAACAGGAGGAATCTCCCCGGAGATCAGGCCGGCTGATGCTTTCAAAAGGGAAAACGAGCCGTCCTCGTGCCCCGCGTTCAGCTCCTCGGTGTTCCTCGCCACGCGTGGAGGCAGGTGAACCGGAGCAGAGGCCGATTTCGCAACTCCTCTGCACCAGGGTGCGAAGCGGAACTGAGTCACAGGGCAGTGGGGAAGCTTTTATTAGCAACCACCAGCGTTTTAAACGCTTGTGCACAGACAAAGTCCCCCTTGTCATCGGGATAATGACACCTTAAGGGAAACAGGAATTTTCTGCTGGAGGGGAGCAGAAGGATGGACCTAAACGGACCTGAACGCATCACCGCTTCAACCCGTGCTCTGCTCCCCTCTCCCCTGCAGCCCCACAGACGCCCCTGCCCTCCCCTGTGCCAGCACAAGGCAGCTAAAGAGGGCTGACACACTTGTTCAAACGCACCGCGGTCTGACTGGGGGTTGAGCACCTTTTGGGGAAGAAAGGATCACCGCAATCTGCTACAGGAGCCTCCTGCGGAACAGACCCCGGCTTTTGGGTGTCAAGGGCAGCGTCTGTTCGAAACGAGCCTGAACACAATCCACGCTGCCAGCGCGTGCTCTCAACCAGATGTGCGCCGAAACGCCGGCATCGGTGCAAAATTACAGAAACCTCCTCTCTCATCTGCCACTTCCAGGGCGGCTTTCATCCCCAAGGGCAGGCGCGCTGCCCAGCAGTCAAAATCCTGTTCGAGGAACGCTCGAACGAAGCAGAACCGTTAGCGAAATAGTCATACGCTCGTTAAACGACAAACCTACGAGAGGCTCGAGCGCCGGCAAGGGGCCAAACGCCGGCGGTACCTCCCATCCGTAGGGTAGACGGGGCCGCGTTTGCCAGCCAAGGGTTTCAGCCACCCTCTCCCTCTTCCGACGGGGGAGCTGGACAGCGTCTCCTGCCCAGGCCGTACCTGTCTTGGAGAAGATGAGCTGCAGGATGAGGGGCCGCCGAGTGACAATTCCAGAGCCTCGGGGAAGGAAGTCCCTGCAAGGAATTAAAAGACAAACATTTACTGACATGGTTAAATAAGCAAGTTAATGCTGTACCGAGTTGATCACCCCGATATCTAAACAGCGGGCACCAGGGGATGGCGTGCAGGGGCTCGAACACACCTGGTCCTGCACCGAATCGGTTCCTGCTCTGCAGTGGGAGCTGGAAGAGGGTAAAAGATGCTCCCGGGGCCACAGACACCCGTGGCAGGACAGGAACGTGCTCTCCCAGTGCCTGCCCTGGTCTCAAGGCCATCCTCCCACCACCCCCCCGCCCCGCTATCTCTCCCTGCGGAAAAGGGGAGAGATGGGAGCCCCAGCCGCGAGGACGCCCTTGGAGGGCAGAGCTCTCCAGGAGTGCCTCCCCATCCCCGAACGCAGGCGGGAGGAGAAGGGGCACTAACGCAGGGGAGCGGCTCC
>NW_008824507.1:52920-54328 GCF_000699105.1 Pygoscelis adeliae | reverse complement strand
CTGTGGGCGCAGGAATTCGGAAAGCAGTTCTCCCAGCTGCCAGCCATTAAAAAATGTAAGTGTCTACCGGATTTTAATACCCCGCTAATTCAGCGGGGAAAAAAAAAAACACACACACAACAACAGACAGACAAAACCACCACCTTCTCTTTATTCTCCGAAACCACACGTCCTTTATGGTTTCACCCCGTTTCCCAGAAAGGCCCCCTACGAAGAGCAAAACAAGGCGCAGAACCGACGACGTTTCTCCTGCCCCCTGCTCGGGGCGTCAGCTCGAGCACGCCGAGCCTTTGTGGGGATTTTCCTGCCTGGAAATGGTGCCGCTCCGACAGGCAGCTTTGTTCGGGGCCGTTATCACCCGGCGAATGGCTGCAGCTCCCTTCTCCCGGGCGGAGGGTGACGGGAATGGGACGGGAAAGTGGGTTTGCCGAGCAGCTCCGCGCTGGTGGTTTTGCTTGCTTGGCAACGGGAGCGATAAGAGCTCCTTGGGAGAGGCCAGAGCAGCATTGAGTGGATTTATCGCTTCCATTAATGAGAAAGCACATCCAGCTTATCAGCTGAGCACAAGGAAATGAGATTGGCATTGCGGGCAGGTGGTGCCCGTCACTGTCACCCGCCCCCGAAGGCACCCTGGTCAGGGGGAGAGGCTCCACCGGGAATACACACACCCCACACCCCCTCCTCGGCTGTACCCAACCCGGCACGTCAGCATCTCCGGCTGCTGCCGACCGCGGTTGTGAATCACAGCCGCAATATCCACGCTGGGAATGTCGCCTTCACCCAAACATCACATTTCGGAGATTTCGGAGCGAACCGCGATCCCCGAGCCCCCTTCAGAGCCACACCAGGCAGGCAGCCCCAAGAACAGGGTTTCTCTAAATAGAAACGTGCTTTTGTCACGCTCGAAAAGAGCTTCCTGCCCAACCGGGAGGGCAGGTCCTGCGGCACCCGCCACGGGAGGTGGGATGCGACAGGAAAGGGAAGCGTTGGAGGGCAGCAGGAACATCAGGATCTGCTTCAGCGCTGCTCGCTACCTGGCGCGGTTACAGCTCTGCAGTTTCACTATGACGGGCCCTGTTCCGCAATTTGGAAAGCGGCGGCAGCTTCCTCCTGTTGAAGTAAACACCAGGAGACGCAGAAACCCTCCCCAGGGCCCCACCGCCTTCCCCGGGAGGGGGAGAGCATCGGTGCTGGGGGGAGAGCACCACAGCATCTCCTGCCACCTGGATGGGATCGAAGACGCCTGGCAGGCTCCGCTGCTCCCTTCTTCCACCCGCATCACCTCCCACCTGCCACGGTAACGATCTCTGGGGGGGGTTAACGATATAAACCCCCCGATCCCGGCCCCCCCCCCGGGGCGTGCTAACCTCCTGCCGCTACGCTGCGGGAGGTCCGGCACGAGCGACCT
>NW_008824507.1:48448-52650 GCF_000699105.1 Pygoscelis adeliae | reverse complement strand
GGGGGGGGGGTTTGGAACCGGAACCTGCCAGAAGATCCCTTCGGCATTTTTTAAACATTAAAGTGACTCAGAGACGTGGGGCAGGTGGCACGGAGCAAGACCGCAACTGGGCTGACGCACCTCAGAGACGTAACCTCCCAGGAGCGAGGTCAAACCTGTGTTTGAAATGACAACATTAAACCCGGATTTTCCCATTCGCCTAGCTATTCAGAATAATCCTCTATCTCTGCTTGCCATTTGCGTGCGGTACCAGGAAACTTTGCTTTACAAAGAGAGCAAAAAGGCAAAGGTCACGGGTGGAGGAAGTACATTTAATACGTCCCATCCCCTATACAACCTCCCGTGGCAAAGGCACCTGAGAGCTGGCTCCCGAGCGGCCAGCGCTGCCTCGTACCTGCCAGGCTCTGCCTGTCCCTGCCTGTCCCCTCTCTGGTTTCAGGCTCCCGTTTACCTTGACGGATTCTTCGCCAGCGGCTCTTCCCCAAAATCCAGGGAAAAGACACCCCGAACTCCCCGGGAAGAGACCCACCGGACGGTGGGGCCACGTCCCTGATGTCCCTCCACGACGCGTTTTTCACTAACAAGCACCTCACTCGCCTCCAAATTCCCTCCCTTTAGCTCCATTTTCAACCAGTTCTGCCCTCTGACAAAACGGTGTCCCCCTCCCAATTTCCGAAGCAGCGCCTCGCGATTAAGTCGCCGCTCCTCTGACCATCGCTGCCGTAAAATTCTCCCGAATCGATTTCGCCAAAGCCAAGATTTGCACCCACAGAGCTGCCGTCCCAGCTCGGCGCGGCCGACCCCACGCAGGCAACCCGAGCTAAACCAGACCCGGGGAATATTTGTGGAGAAGCCCTAAGAACAGGTTGCTTTCATCTCCATCCTCCCCTGTGGATAAATTCTCCCTCCAAGAGGTTTAAACGCCGCGTTAGCACCGGCTTAAAAATCTCAGCGAGCCACCTTGGGCCAGAGCTGTTGATGCTGGGCCCAAATGCTGGGTTTTATCTCCATTTCGGGGTCTCCGAAGCATTTTATGGAGCCTATTCAGTGTCCCGCTGGGAGAAGGGGACCGTGCCCGATGCAGGTAAAGGATCTCTGACCGAGGTCCGGCCACCTCCATCCCCCCAAGCTCCGCCGCGGCGGCCATCCGGCTTAGCCCCAGCTTTATTTACGGCTGCCGGGAGGACGATGCCGATAACGCCATCCGAAGGACTTATAATGCCCCATTGAGGTTTGGTTCCTCGACTACGCTGCCGATGGGAGGGCCTCCCCACCGCCCGGATCACAACGGCTCCATTGTCAGCCTGGTCCGAGCGGCCGCCCCGCTCAATGGCCGGGTTTTATACGGCTCTGAAAATGTCTTTTACGCCGCCGCTTGTCGGAGCGTCGCTGCGAGAGCCGGAGCGGGGCCGGGGGAGGCTCGGCGCCTTTAGCACGCTTGTACTGACACGACAAGGGCTCCAAAGAGGGATCGGTTCAAGGCACGTTTCAGCGGGACGTCAGTGGGACAGCTTTTGATACCGCTAGTAAAGCAATTTTAATGCAGCGTTTTAGATTTCCCTTTGTGCTTTTCCCCCACTAAAAGAGAGAATCGAGTCCCTTCAGACCCCTCGCACAGCAAGACCAACTCATTTCGACGCCTGCTGAAACAGAGGCAGCAGCGAGACAGGTTCCTTCCCCCCCCAAATATTTAAGTCCAGCATCTAATTCACAGATTTAGAGGGCTCCGGGCAGCTGAACCCAATCCCTGGCTCCTCCGCAGGCTTTTTCCACGACCGATGGCGTCTCAGGTTGTCTCAACAGAGCTCGTAACCTGTCTCTCGTATGTTTAGGCCACGGAAGGCACCACCGTAACGCGCGGCTGCCCCGTCCCCGGACCGGGCTGTGTGAACGCGCGTCTTTAGGCTTCTTCAAACAGTTAAAAAAAAAAAACAACCACCTAAGCGGGGCGATCCGCAGAGCACGGATCCAGACCTCCAGCTGACTCCTTATCCGAGCATCGACACTCGTTCGCGTTCACCCCCAGCGCAATCGACCGAAATTACTTATTCTGAAGAGGGAACAATGTCTTTCCCGGTGGCTCCTCGCAACAGGGAAACAAGATAAGGCAGGGGGATGAGCCGAAACCGCCTCGTCCGCATCCTGCCGCTGTTCCCACCTCGCTAGCCGAGGCTCGGCGGCACACAGGGGATCGGGACACATCACCGAAGAACCCGGCGTGGCTCGTTACGGGAGACGGGATGCCGGGCTCAAAGTGCCGCTGGAGTCGGGCTTCCTATGGAGGCTCTGCTCTTCCTAACGGGTCAGAAAAGCCAAGATTAAGGGTCAAGCAGCGGCGAAAGGCGGGGGGAGATCAGCAAAAATAACCCCGCTGCCCGTTTCTAACCAGCTGTTTCCAGAAGGAAACGTGGGCAGCTGGCGTGGAAGGCCTCCCCGCATCCCTTCGGGAAGCCTTCGTCAGCGTGAGGGAACGGCGAGACCTGCCGCAAGGGGAAATCGGAGGGGCCGGAGCGATTTGAGCGGGCCCCAAAGGGTACTCATCTCCAACTCGAATAAACCAAAGGCCCAACGCTTCGCCGAGGGGTCTGCCGCCCTTCAGCCGCCGACATCCCACCAGACAGCTACACCTTACAGGCAGCTCCCGTAAGGAAAACCGCTCCACGTGGAAACTTTCCCGTTTCCGTCCCGTTTTGCAGACTAAAACCACCAGACGCTACTCCCAGAGCAACGCCTGGTCCCTCAGCCGGAGATCGCCTCGGTTTTTAAGCCCGGCTCCCTTCCCAACGGCAGCGGCACGTCCGTCCGTGTGCGTGCATTTACACACCGACGTGCATTTGCACGCGGGGAAGCGGCCCCTCGGCTTCAGGCGGAAAAGCTCTCAGGGATAAAACGCGGCTGGCGCGCTCAAAGCACGGAAGCTCGATGCGCTTGGCTCGAAATCTAGAGCAAAGCTTCACGCGACGCAGCTGGTTTATTGTGACAGTCGGAACAGCCTGCAGGCCTAGGCGCTCCGAGCCGCCCGGCCTCCCGCTGTCTGTCCCGGAGAAACGCTCGATGCCGCCGGCGCGGGATAAAAGCCGACGGGCTTCACCCGGCCGCGAGCGCCGGGACGGGCACCCCCGACGGCATCGAGCGCTGCGCAGAGACGAGCAGGCTGTCCCTGCCCAACCCGGGCAAGAGGTGAGCCGTTTCGGGGCTATTAATCCCCAAATTATCATGCAGAGCTGTTATAAGAGCGCGTAACGATAATCTATATCCCTCGTTATCGTATTCCCAAATAATTCAGTAAGCGTGGAGGGAAAGCAACGCTTTAAAGAGCGGGAGAGGCCGGCACGCTGGTACCACCAGCACACGACAGCGACCACCCAGCCCGACGGTTGGGGGCCGCTGACACCACGGCAGGGCAGAATCCACCCCACGCGTTAACGACCCCATTATTAACGCAAGCCGCGGGACGAAGTCAGCGCCACGGGATGGGGGCGAAAGATTCCCGGTTACAGAGACAACCGCGCAGATTCAGCCTCGCAGAAAGCCCTCCGATTGAGACCCCGGCTGTCTGCGGAGTGCGTTAACCCCTTCTTAAAAGCCTTCTGACGGAGACTTCAACGCTCCAAAACAAAGATTTCTAATTACCGGGGCCGGTTTTCCAGCAGCACCGTAATTAGAGGCTGCCAAAATTTCCACCGGCAGCGATTTAGGAGGGGGAATAACTCGGCCATTTCAACCCCGAATGCAGCGAGGCTTAGCAACACCCAGACGCGAGGTTAGTCCGGGGGGGGCGGTTGAGCTCCGCTGGTCCGGCCGACTCCTCCTCTCCCTCCCACGCCAACACCACCGGGCTGAAAAAGCATCCCCGGCCGCTCCGCGGGCCGCGAATCCACGCTACGAATCCGACCTGGGTGAGGATAAAAGAAAAGGCAAATCGTGTCAGGTGACGGATCGCACAGCGGGCTCGGGATCCTGACCTCGCCGCTCGGAAAAACGTTACGCAAGCGGGGGGGAAAAAAAAAAAAATCCAACGGCAGAAAGCACGACGGCGGGGAAGACTCAGGCGGCGCTTTCACAGGACGCGTTTCTGCAGAGAAAGGCGACCACCGGCGCGTCACCGCAGCGACCGCGGCGCCAAAAAAAGCCCGAAACGTCAGAAAAACTGCCCGGCCTGCTTTTCTGGGGAATGTTAAGGTTGAGATCCCAGCGAATGC
>NW_008824507.1:34568-37190 GCF_000699105.1 Pygoscelis adeliae | reverse complement strand
ACAGGGGCCGACGGGCAGGTGAGCGGCGCCTGGGAGGGACCGGGGAGGGCTGGGAGCGACACCTGGGGTGAGCCGGGATCGAGCGGGGAGGGCTGGGAGCAGCACCTGGAGGGACTGGGAGCAACTGGGAGCAACTGGGAGCAACTGGGAGCTGCAGCAAGAGGAGTCGCGAGAGAAACGGGGAGATTTGGGCAGGGAGGGGAACGGCACGTGGGGAAACTGGGATCGACTGAGTAATGCTGAGCACTGCACCCTGGGGGGAACTGGGATGAACTGGGCAGGGATGGGAGCTGCACCCTGAGGGGGAACGGGGAGAACTGGGAAGAGCCGGGAGCTGCACCCCGAGGGGGGAACTGGGAGAACTGGGCAGAGCCGGGAGCTGCACCCTGAGGGGAGAACTGGGAAGAGCCGGGAGCTGCACCCAGGGGGAGAACTGGGAGAACTGGGCAGAGCTGGGAGCTGCGCCCGGGGGGGGAACTGGGATGAACTGGGAAGGGTTGAGCGCTGCACCCTGGGTGAACTGGGAAGCCCCAGGCAAGGGCCGGGAGCTGCACCCCGCGGTGGGAACTGGGAGAACTGGGAAGAGCCGGGAGCTGCACCCAGGGGGAGAACTGGGAGAACTGGGCAGAGCTGGGAGCTGCATGCGGGGGGGGGAACTGGGAGAACTGGGCAGAGCCGGGAGCTGCACCCTGAGGGGAGAACTGGGAAGAGCCGGGAGCTGCACCCAGGGGGAGAACTGGGCAGAGCTGGGAGCTGCACCCGGGGGGGTAACTGGGATGAACTGGGAAGGGTTGAGCGCTGCACCCTGGGTGAACTGGGAAGCCCCAGGCAAGGGCCGGGAGCTGCACCCCGCGGTGGGAACTGGGAGAACTGGGAAGAGCCGGGAGCTGCACCCAGGGGGAGAACTGGGCAGAGCTGGGAGCTGCACCCGGGGGGGTAACTGGGATGAACTGGGAAGGGTTGAGCGCTGCACCCTGGGTGAACTGGGAAGCCCCAGGCAAGGGCCGGGAGCTGCACCCCGCGGTGGGAACTGGGAGAACTGGGAAGAGCCGGGAGCTGCACCCAGGGGGAGAACTGGGCAGAGCTGGGAGCTGCACCCGGGGGGGTAACTGGGATGAACTGGGAAGGGTTGAGCGCTGCACCCTGGGTGAACTGGGAAGCCCCAGGCAAGGGCCGGGAGCTGCACCCCGCGGTGGGAACTGGGAGAACTGGGAAGAGCCGGGAGCTGCACCCAGGGGGAGAACTGGGCAGAGCTGGGAGCTGCACCCGGGGGGGTAACTGGGATGAACTGGGAAGGGTTGAGCGCTGCACCCTGGGTGAACTGGGAAGCCCCAGGCAAGGGCCGGGAGCTGCACCCCGCGGTGGGAACTGGGAGAACTGGGAAGAGCCGGGAGCTGCACCCAGGGGGAGAACTGGGCAGAGCTGGGAGCTGCACCCGGGGGGGTAACTGGGATGAACTGGGAAGGGTTGAGCGCTGCACCCTGGGTGAACTGGGAAGCCCCAGGCAAGGGCCGGGAGCTGCACCCCGCGGTGGGAACTGGGAGAACTGGGAAGAGCCGGGAGCTGCACCCAGGGGGAGAACTGGGCAGAGCTGGGAGCTGCACCCGGGGGGGTAACTGGGATGAACTGGGAAGGGTTGAGCGCTGCACCCTGGGTGAACTGGGAAGCCCCAGGCAAGGGCCGGGAGCTGCACCCCGCGGTGGGAACTGGGAGAACTGGGAAGAGCCGGGAGCTGCACCCAGGGGGAGAACTGGGCAGAGCTGGGAGCTGCACCCGGGGGGGTAACTGGGATGAACTGGGAAGGGTTGAGCGCTGCACCCTGGGTGAACTGGGAAGCCCCAGGCAAGGGCCGGGAGCTGCACCCCGCGGTGGGAACTGGGATCCGGCAAACCTGGGGCAACGAGAGCTCAGTGCCGGGGGTCTCCATGCTCCGTCTCTTCCTCATCGGCGTCCACCCGGTGTTCAGGAAGGAGCTGCAGCCGGTGCTGGAGGAGGAGAGCCTTCTCTACCGCGACATCCTCCAGCAAGATTTCTTGGACACCTACAACAACCTGACGTTGAAGACGCTGATGGGCATGGAGTGGGTGAGCAAGCACTGCCCCAACGCCAGCTACGTGATGAAGGCCGACCACGACGTCTTCCTCAACCTGGGCTACCTGGTGCGACAGTTCCTGGTGCCCCCCAAGAAGAACTTTATGACGGGTTACATCTACCGCAACACGGGGCCGCTGCGCAGCAAGGCCTACAAGTGGTACGTGCCCCACGAGGTCTACCCCAACGCCACCTACCCGCCCTACTGCGGCGGACCCGGCTACGTCCTCTCCGGGGACTTGGCCAGCAAAATCTACGGCATCGCCCAAACCTTGCCCGTCATCAACATGGAGGATTCCTTCGTGGGCATCTGCCTGCACGCGCTGGGCATCGCCGTCACCAGCAGCCCTTGGGGCGTCTTCAACATGTTCCGGATCGAGTACGAGAAGTGCCGGTTCTCCCGGCTGGTGATGGTCCATCACTACCAGCCCAAGGAGCTGCTGAAGGTCTGGCCCCACCCAGGAGGCGCGAAGGTGAGCTGCCGCTACTAGCCGCAGGGGGGGGGGGGGGAGGCGCGCCGCGGGTGGCGGG
>NW_008824507.1:30130-31715 GCF_000699105.1 Pygoscelis adeliae | reverse complement strand
CCTTGGGTCGTTTCTGCCGTAGCCGCCTTGGGACGCTTGGTAGGAGCTGGGGGGGCCGCTGTAATTTTGGCCTGAACCGGGGGAGTTGTAGTTGGACTGAGAGGAGTATCCACCTGCGGAGGGGGGAGAAGGGAGAGAGAAGCTCCGTTACGACGATGGCGGCGGCGTGAAAGAAAAAGCTGTTTTAATGCAGAATCAGAGCTTTTACTCCGATCCGGGACCCGCTGCCGCTGCCACGGCAGGAGCACACGCAGATGTGAAGACGCCGCCCTCCCACAGAAAAATATATAGGGAAGTGTCGTATACTGACCTTGCTTACCTTGGTACGAGGACCCTCCGCCCCCAGATCCTCCCCCATAGCCACCGTGTGAACCGGTGTTGTAGGAGGCGCCTCCCGAGTAGTTATTGCCTCCGCCTCCGCGGCCGCTGTTGCCACCGTAACCTGGAAGGGAGAACGTGGTGAGCACGGCCGGTCTCCCCCGGCGGCAGCAGCTCTGCCTTCGCCGGCGCCCAGCGAGGGGGTTTCGTCTGCTGTTAGCAGGGGAAGGGACGGTTATTCGAGGCGAGGCGACGGCCAGGGCCTCAACGAGCAAAAGCTCTCCCTCTTCCCGTCTCCTTGGGCTGCCAAAAGCGCCAGGCAGAGCTCTGGCTGTCGGGGCAGCGGTGGGGTTTCCCCACGGCCTGCACGAGCACGGACGATCCACGCCGAGGAGCGCGCAGATCCTAAGCGCTCACCTAGCCGACGCAGAAAGCAAAGGCTCGATCACGAAATAGTAACTCGGAGCAGAGCGGGCGATTCCACCTTCGTCCTCCAAAACGCGAGTGCATCTCCTCGGGGAGCAGGAGACCAGCAGGTTTCCCGGCCAGTTGTTGATCTCGTCCAATTAAATCAACTAAACCCGAGCGCTTTAAGCCCTCCGAGTTCGTGGCATCGTGGGGGGGTTCGGGTGGGAAAGGACCTCGGAGCTCATCCAGTCCAACCCCCCCCTCCCCAAACCGTGGGCGGGGACGTCTTCGCCCCCAGCGGGTCGCTCGCAGCCCCCTCCGGCCTGACCTTGAACGTTTCCGGGGCGGGGAGGGGCCCCCCACCGCCTCTCCGGGCGACCCGGGCCGGCGTCTCGCCGCCCTCGGCGTAAAGAATTCCGGCCTCGGGCCCGGTCTGAACCTCCCCTCTCTTAGTCGGGGACCGTTCCCCCTCGGCCCGTGGCTACGGGCCCGACTAAGTTATTCCTTTGTGCAGGACCTAGCGCCTACAGAGCGCGTGTGTTTCCCAATTACCCAAAATTCACGTTTTACTCCCCAGATAAGCAAGCCAGCACTCACTGAATTTGCTCTCGTAGTTGTAATCGGAGCCTCCGCCGCCGGGCGAGTTGTAGGAATTGGAGTAGGAGGAATAGTTGCCTTGGCCGTGGTTGTAGCCTTTCTGTTTGCCCTGCGGCGGGCCGTAGTTACTGTACTGGTTCTGGTTGTAGGACTGCTGCTGCTGGCCCTGGTGGGACTGATACCCCGAACCGTAGGAAGGTTTTTGCTGCCCTCCGTGCTGCTGTTTCTTTCCGCCGTGTTTGGGAGGAACCGGCGAGTTGTA
>NW_008824507.1:18294-29989 GCF_000699105.1 Pygoscelis adeliae | reverse complement strand
CCTAAACAGAGAAAAGAGCGTCAGCCCCAAACAGCGGCAGCATTTCGGGGCGGGGGGCAGGCACGCTCGGCACCGTTTTAAAGACCAAGGCTCCCAAGACGACGAGATTTTACCCTCGCGAACGCAAGGGTTTAGGAGCGGTTTGGCTCTCCGGCCGGCGAAAGGCTTAAGAAACTGCACGCGAGGCCGAGAGGTGAAACGTCTTGTTCGTTTAAGCGGACAGGGAGTTGTGAAATACATCGACATCGTACCATCGTCCGGTCACCCTGAAATCGCAGGGAACGACGCCCAGCCAGTCCTCCCACAGCTTTCGTTCCAGTACGACCCCAACGTTTAGGACTGAGCTCAGGGCTACGACAGTTTCTTTAATGCATGTTACAATTACTAACAGTTATTACTTCGACGCTCTACAAAGATTTAAAATCTGGTGCCCAAACTACATTTGAGACAAGTCAGCCATCAACGGCAGCTGATGCTCGGTCTCCGCAGCCGAGAGGCACGGCAACGAGGAAGAATCTCGTTCCCGTAATGAGGAATTCCGTCAACATCCACGCGGATCGCTCTAACGCAGCGAGCCACCCGTCTGGATTTACACGGTGAGCGAGCAGCAACGATCCGACGGAAATCAAGACGTGCGTGCACAGCTCATCCTAGTTACCTCGAAATTCGGGTACTAGATCTGGGATCCACGGTTACCAAAAACCTCCAAGGGATCAAAACCCCCCCCGAGAGCCCGGTACAGAGCACTGTACGTAGTCGAGAGTTAGTCTGGGTTTAATTTTATTTATCAAGAGTACTACAGTCAAGCTCTTCGAGCGATTCTTTTCCTGCCCAATTTCCGCAAGTTGAACGTCGGGGCTTTCTTCGCGTTGGCCTTAGTGCGAGAAGGCTTACCCTACAGTCAGACTTGCCCTATTCAAAACTAAACTTATTGTCGAGGAAGAAAAGCCCCTAGAATCTAACTAAAAACCTGCACCAGTGTCCGTCGTGGTGTGTGCGCTCGGGGAACGGAGCTACACCTCTAGAAGAGGGGAAGATTTGCCAGCGCCTCCTCTGAAACGGAGGAGAGGTGGGGGAGAATTTAGTTAAAAAAAGGAGACAGAGAGTAAGAATCTCGTGCCCCTTGCTTCCGCAATTCCCTGGGCAGCTACCAGGACGACTCGTGGTGAAGGCGAACCCCAGCGCAGTTCCTAAATCCGGTGCGAAGAGCCGCGGCTCTTCACGGCACCCAGCTTTTAATTTTTTGATCGTTTCGTCAGTTCTTGCCTACGCCCCCTGCACTACGGTAAGACTCTCTAGGCAAGATTTTTTTTTTTTATCCTCTTCCGCGGAAGACCGCGATTTAGTTGTGCGGAAACGAGGTTCTGTCCTAAATTTACCTCCAGCCAAGAACGCCACGGCTGTAGCAAAAATACTTCTCTGCAGAATGAGAGACACCTCGCTCCGTCACTCGTATTAAAAGCCCCGTCTTTGGTTCGAGCGCGGGGACTTCTCCGGAGCGAGGGGTTACGACTGGCACCGTGTCAATTCAAAGCTGCGGATGCTGGAAGCTGGTCTCTCCCAAGTCAGTATTTCTGGAATTTCCATTTTAAACCAACACTTCATATTTAACTATGAAGTTTTAATGCTGTTTGACATCGGATTATTTTCGACTTTCCCCGAATCAAAGCTAAGGAATAAAAATCTCCAGCACACAAGTAGTTACTCTAACGTGTAGTCGCTTAAAAAACAGCAGTTTTCCCACCTCATTCAGGACAGGATCTACTCCCTTGTATAAAAAGGTCGTTATCTCAAACAACAGCTTTCTAAAAAAAAAATAGGGCATGCATTACTATTATGAATTTAAGTGTCTGCTAAACACCTTGGACTTTTTTTTTTCCTTTTAAAAACCTGGTGCTTCGTAGGTCAGAGGTTTTTTGTTTCGCTTTGCTTTTGTTTCGCTGGTTTAATCAATCACCGAGTTAACTCAAACGTTGTTGAGCCTCACAGGTTAAACCAATGCAACGGTGCAGGCTTTGCAGCTAAGAAACAGTGACAAACAAAACACAGTTTTAAAAACAAATCCCGCAGCAAGAATAAAGGACCAAAGACTCGGAATTCAGAGGCTGGGGTCTCGACTGGCCAATTGCGAAATTCCCCGCAATTCCCGATTCCGGCGAAACGTTAGTTCTCCAGGCGATTAAGTACTTTTAGGGCAACGAGCGTTCTTCAGCGCGGCTGCCGAGCCCGCAGCCAGCGGAGCTTTGCCGTGAGGTGCTTTAGGCCCTTTATGCTTGGCTCAAGAAAGCCCATTTTCACGTTAGCGAACGGATCCATGCGTTTCCAGAAGTTACTAACATGTTTACACTAACCCCTGATGCCTGGGTATTTATTGTATCAGGATCGGAAGCACAATTACAATACCTTTGAAAGTACACTAGCTACCAGCCACAACAAGTCACATCCCTCAGCGTTAATCCACCAGCGTGTTACAGAGGATGTAGGATTACGTTTTAGCACACACGATTCCACGTACAAGTCAACATTTCGCATGCTTATCAAAAAGCTGGGCTGTCCTATATTCAGAGATGTCGAAAAGTCTTCCCAATACCGAGAGGCGTGTACCCAATTGCTGGGGTTTATTAAAAGGCTCAAATTTTGTACAAAACCTGCTGTAAATTAAGACAAAGGTAGATTAAAACACTTCAGTTT
The DNA here is from genome assembly GCF_000699105.1 of Pygoscelis adeliae. Lineage (NCBI taxonomy): Eukaryota > Metazoa > Chordata > Aves > Sphenisciformes > Spheniscidae > Pygoscelis > Pygoscelis adeliae. Next base: position 27,298 of record NW_008824507.1, on the reverse strand, counting down.
CTTAAAAATAAAGTAATGCTTTCCATAAAAAGCAAAGATGGGCTTTTTGCCTTTGCGCCGAACGGAGCTGGCTTGGCAATTTGTGCGAGGCGCACAAAACCGTTCTCGGATAATTGGTTCCCCCTGTTGTGTACATCGATACAACCAAGTTCAAAGGCAAATCACAATAAAAACTGCCACTGTCTTAAGTTCTGCAGGCTAAGAGAGTTTCAGACAAGCTGCGGTGAAAAGCCACTGTTGAGAAACCCAGTGAAGCACAGGGACACAGCACGGACACTTTGGGTTTTGGAGTTCGAGAAAATTGGAGTAAAAAGCTGTTTTTTGTGCAATACTTTTGGATGATCTAGGAAGACCCAAAATCATGATAGCCGTAGCAGTCTGTGAAAAAGTCACCTACAAAAGGGGGAGACAGAGCAGAGAAAAAAAATTAGAATTCTTTTGAAGATGGCAAAATGCGCCACATTTGAAAGTCATGTTTTAGATTTCTCTGCTCCTGTCACCCCCCAATGAAGGCTTCTTCTCAAGACCAATCGCGGTGTATTTTCAGGAAAATCACATTCAAAAGTGTGGCCGATAGCTTCACATGGCTTAAAGCAGAGAAATTTAAAATATTCACAGTTTTAGAGGAAACCTGAAGTCACCTGGGTTCGCGTTTTAACTTTTAAACGAGTACACGAGCCATCTTTCATTACTTCTCATTCAAAAAAAGAGAATCCCTCGAGAGGGATTACGCTTCAGCGTAAGCGCACCACCGCACGGTGCAACCCAGTCCGAGTTTCACACCCCCAGCAGATCGACGCGTTTCAAAATTTAAGATGAAAAACACTTACTATAGCCTGCTGTCGCGGAATTTCCTCCGTAACCATAGCTTCCGTATCCAGCACCTAGGTTAGAAGAAAACGTTTAAATAAAAGGAAATCGAAGCACGCGAAGGCCTCCTATTTCCCGTCACGCTACGGGACACGACAAAAGGCTAGAGGGGATGAATTCGCCTCTCGGGGTTTGGGTAGTTTGTGGTACGTTCAGCGTGGAAAGAGTCAGGAGGAGGCGGCAGGCAGCATCTCACCTTGCATTCATGTAGCCGCCGTGATTCCCCCCGAATCCACCCCTGCCTCTCCCCCGGCCTCGGATGTTGCCACCTCTTCCACGACCGCGCATGTTGGGCGGAGGGGGCACTTCATTGTGCATGGGGCCTCCCATTCCGAAACCCGGGTTGTGCTGCTGAGGGAAGAGACACGTGTTACCCAGCTCCGGCTTCTGAACCGCAGCGCCGTGCCTCCGGGGTGAAAAGAAACCTTTCAGAAGGACGTCCCGAGCTCCAGAACACGGCGGGGACCCGCCTGCCTCGAAAGGAAGAGGGGCTAAGCCAAAAGCGATGGGGGTGGGTACCAAATAAGGGTAATCTCCAGAAAACAGGGGTGGTTTTCTGTAAAACTCGGTGGTATTTCTGCTTTCAAGCCCAACGGCCCTTAGGCAGATCCCGGTTTCCCTCCACGCCTTCAACTATCTCCCCTCCCAGGAAGGGACTAAAACCATAGAGCAGGAGGCAACGGTACTACGGAACTGGTAGTCACACCACAGAGTCACCAAATTGCGAATTTACTTACTTTCACCGCAAACTTGGGTCCTCCCCTAGCTGGCACGGGGGCTCTCTTCTTCTTGTTTTGCTCAATGGCAACCGGAGCATCCGGAAACAACTTCTCTAGCGCGGCCAGAGCAGCGTAGGCTTTTGCCACCTTTTTATTTGAACCGGCTCCTTGGAATTTCTGCCCGTCAACCTCCACCTTTGAAAGGGATTAAATCATTGCGCGTAAGCGGAAAGGGCAGGAACAGAAGCTGCCGCTTGGCAAAATTAACCATTTTTTATGGTGCCTGCAGACAAGTCCAGAAGTTGGAAGTGTTCAAGGTCAGGTTGGACGGGCTCCGAGCAACCTGCTCTAGCGGAATGTCCCTGCCCCCTAGATGATCTTTAAAGGTCCCTTCCAACCCAAACCATCCTGCGATCTTACGGTTTTAAATTCTTACTAAGGCTGTGAAGTTACGGATACCCGAGCCGGGATGAAGGCACAGAGAGAGGGCCAGAAGTCGCCTCACCTCCATGACAAAGCGCTTGTCGTGGCTGCCACCCGTTTCCGAAATCAGTTCGTATTTCAGCCCACGCCGTTTCTCGTTAAGCTCCATCACGGGATTCTTGCCGTGCTTCGTCAGAATTGGTCCCTGTTGTTTCACATTCTGGAAGCAGAGAAGCGGTGATGAAACTCCAAGAAAAACCCTACCGGACCTGAAGTTGCTTCCAAAACACGTACTTTGGAAAACCTCTTAAAGGAGATAAGCTTGGAATGAGCTCGCCTGATGCTTTCACCTCTTAAATTGTACCGTCACAGTAACTGAACTGTACGGTACGCTGTTATAGAACCTGCTGCTAAAAGGCGCTTCCGGCGATGTCCTACAACATCGTCCCAAAGAATCAGAGCGGCCCGTTTCCCCCTCTTCGACCGCGCTCACCTCTGGGGTTTGATCTGAAGGAGGAGAAGCAGCCGTGGGCGTCGAGACAGTTTCTACTACAGGAGGAGGAGCGACGACGACTGGCTTCTGTTCCGTTTCCTCTGCCGATTCGTCTCCTTTCCCAGATTCTTTGCCTTCCACTCCCGTGGGTAAACCCATATCTTGCAAGACCTAGGGTAAGGAGAGTTGGAGAGGAGATTACTGAACAGCGCGGCCCTCAAAGAACCTCTGGCTCTCACGTGCCCTACCCATTCTGGGGTAAATACGGGAGAAGGCTGCTCAAGACTCCGTTTATTAGTTCTGTTCAAGTGCCAGGCATTCCCCAAATCCCGCAGGCACTTCAAGACCCAAGAGGCATGAAGTCCTCTGCCCTGAGACTTTACGCGCAACGGACCACGCTGCCTCGGTGGTTAACTTCTCCCCTCTCTGCCCGGAAGGGTTTCTGGCATTTCTCACGCGCGGTCGTCGTCATGACCGTCAGCCCCATCAATCCGGTTGCCCTTTGCAACTCGAAGAGGTCAGCAATCAAACTGCCTCTTAACGAGAGCCCTCTGGCAGGGATTTACGTACACGGCTCTTACCTTCACCGCCACGTGCAATTTGGCCGTCTTTTTGGAAGGCCCCGATGCCTCAAACGTGCTGCCATCGATTTCCACAGACATTGTAAAGATAGGAGCGTGAACGGGACCGGTCTGAGAGACGAGTTTGTACTGGAGCCCAGGTTTTAGCTGGTTTAGTTTCATCAGTGCATTCATGGCCTGGGGAGGTTCGAGTTTTTCCTCTGAATGCAGAAAAAAAACAAACCCCAAAAGTTTGCGGATGTTTGTCATCTCTTTCAGAGAAGCATAACTGATTTCAGACAAGTTCTGATCTGCAGTTTCCTCCTCGCGAGAGTTTAAGTTACACCAAGTAAAAAATCTTACAGCGGTAAGGGTTGTTGGTTTGTTTTTTTTTTAAATTCACAGGCCCCGAAACCCCTATTTACAGCATCACCCAAGACCAAACACTTGCAAGAGTTCTTCCGCAACCTCCCCGCCCCCCGCCTCAGCCCGAGAACAGCTCTCGGGCGGCCGCTTGTACCTACCTCTTGTTAACTCAATACCTTTTTTCTGAATCTTCTTTTTCTTTTTGCTGGGAGACTTCTCCTCTCCGTCCTCCTCCATTGGACGCTTCATCGGGGTGACAGCGTACGTTGTACTGGGAGGAATCTGGACTGTAACAATCGTAACAAACAGCCCTAAGTATTCCAGTTTCCAGCAGCAAAAGCCTTGGAAATGTGATTTGGGTTTGTTTTTTCCGCCAAGTACCTACCAGTATAGTCAACGGGGTTTTCATTCTTTGGTTTCTTGGGCATTTTGGAAGGTAGGGGATCCATCCCCAAGACTTTGTGAAGCTGGCCAAAAGCAGCAAGTCTCAGAGCATGCTAGAAAGATTAAACGTGTGTTACTGGGACGCGCAAGCGGCTACACCAATCTCTGTTCCCTGCACAGTTTCAGACAGGAACATTCTACCCACCCCTACACAGAAATCCTCATCAGTTTAAATAGGACTCTCTGAATTTTTGAGGTTCAACCCAAAATACGGGTCATGGTAGCAAGTCACTATTTAAAACCTGATACTTTGCTTCTGGTTGGCCAAGCTACAAATTCCTTATTGGTGTGGGACCCATTTGTATTTCTTTTACTTGACTAGATATTAACAAAGTTAACACCGACCTCCGTGAGGTTACTATACTACCATTAACCAATATGGAAGTTCAGAGTCAGTTGAACTGATTAAGTTTTCGTAACATCTGTAGTCAAAACTATACCTGAGCACTCTGTGTGATATCTTCCCTTTGTTGTCTGTCTAGATGCCCAATAGCATCAGTGGCTTCTTTTTCACAAGGATCATAAATACCAGAACCATCTGAAGGCAGGAAACAAGGAAGATATGCAGAGAATTATCCTGGTGTTTTCTAAAGAAACTAAACTAAGTATTCCCTTGGCATCAATCAACACTCATCTCTCGAAGAACACGGACTGACATGATCCATCCAATGTCCAACATTCTGAAACTCGTCTGGACTAGTTTACACGTACAATTAGCAGTGAAGCTGGTCACGACCACTCAGGGAACCAATTTTACGCTTGTAGAAACTGGTACCTCTCTCTACAGGGCTTTAACGTCATGGGTCCGTAGCTCTGAACACACGTGCCCTAAGGAACAGCAAGGTACTGTAGTACCCGTGTACGCTGGGGGCTTCCTGAGCTCCGAATCTAGGCTGCCCGCACATACAACAAGGGACCGTAACCGCGCCTCGAAGCTTCAACCGCGTTTCATTTCAGCTTCGCTTTGAAATGTAAATGCAGAGAACCACCTAACCTGGCATAACGATTCCCGAGGCAAGGCATTCAAGAACTCTCCTCAGAGCCTCGCCAGCGCCCATGGGTCTGTTAGCAGTTCCAATAGATTTCTCACACAGCAGCTCTAGAGGCTGAAAGACAGTTTGGAAAAGTGAGAGAAGCAAAGGCAGGCGCTTGCGCCGCGATTACGGCTAGAAGCTGCTTCAAATTCACAAACGGTTCAACGATTTACACTGTAGAAATTGTTAATCGATAAGACGATTCACACCGCAGACATCCGATACACGTCTTCTCAGGGCAGAAACTTTGTTTGCGCTACATAAACCTCTAACTTATGACACAGAACGTGTGCAGGCTGAAGAGAGCTGAACACCAGCTTGGAGAAGTGGTACCAAAACCCCCCAAAACGAAACAGAAAAGGAAAATTACCCATCCTCTCAGCGGTGCCCAAGTAGGAACCCGAGTACACAGGTCTCGCAGCACTCGTATCACTATGACGCACGACTTCAGCCCGTTAGCCCTGGCCTAGGATAAGAGTCAAAAGCAGACACGCATTCAATAAAAACACCAAAACTGCTCATTCGCAGACATTCATTTTTTGCGGTGCTACTTTGTCAAGGGTAAACAGTATTTCGCGTTACCATTTTATAACTTATAACAATAACCGTAGTGTACAAAGGCAACATTACTCTTAACACAAAGCAGCAGCTATGCATCTACTCTTTAAAAAAGGTTCCTTCCAAACGTTTAATTCGCTTAAGTGCCTCTTTAGCAACTGTACCGTCGACAGACGCTAAGTTCAGCACGTCTAACTATCATCCGACGTTAAATATTTTAAATAAAAAAAAAATAGTTAGCCCCTTAATAGTTTACGAATTTTCTACTTAAAGACAAATATAAGAACAAAATGCAAACCTGGAACCACTTGGCGTGTCGCAGTGACGCCAAGGCAGCAAGGCATTTCTGCCTGTCCAGAACGTCCGGGGAGTCGTTGACTGATAGCGTTTCTATTCGTGGATGGAATAAGAAGACAAGGCACAGTTTGACCAAGGGGGTTCTGTCAGGCGGAGAGGGGATGAGGCAGCTTCCTAACGGGCAGCTGAGGCTCCCAAAAGATCCTGATCTAGATCCTGTACCTGGAAGGATGGTCTGCAGTGCACTCGCCTAGCGGCCTCGCTTAGAAATTAAAACTGCAGAGAGGGGGGGAAGTTCAATTAACAGGGACGGACTGAAATCTGTTCTGCAAGGAGGAGGAGACGGGGCGTGAAACTCGATGGGAGAGGACAGAAATCCTTTGCGACTCGAATGAAGTGGTAGCATACGAGGCCGGTAATAGGTAACAAAGGGAAATTTAAAATAAACCCCCACTCTGCGTTCAGAGCGTAGCTTTAGTGGAGGAGCCGGGGGGGGAAGCTTTGCGAGGATCAAGGGAACCCCCTCCGCCCATAAGGCTTGACTGCCCTGGCCCCAACCCGTGACAGAGAGCGTCCTGTTGGTCAAAGGTCCAGCGTCCCTAAAATTGACAAACTAGAAGGCTTGGTAGACGAGGTCAGATATCAAAACCATAGACAGTCAATAGAGCACAAAGATATTTTCCAGTCTGTGCTGCAGCAAAATTGAGGATATGGTTTGAAAAAGCTCAACGTTTCTGAAGACCAGGGTTTTAGATAAGGCTAGTGCAGAGGGCGCGCGTCTGAAACCCGCCAATTCGACAGCGCGATGCCTACGATACAGAACCCATCGCAATTCAAGCGCAAAAAACCGCCTGTGAATTCTTATTCCAAAGGGAATTCTGAGAGCGAATGGAGAAGCTAACTTTATCCAAAACTCTGCATCACTTTCTGGAATTCTGAACTTCAGCTGATGAAACAGCCAATCGAGGAGACCCCGAGCACCTATCATTCTTGCTGCAACACAAACTGTGTGGAACATCCAATTCCATGTACATGCAAGTCATTTAACAAGAAGCCTTCGAGATTTTTTTTTAAATGTATCTGGTTTATATTTTTATGTCACTGTGCAGGCCACTTACATGGCTAGGTACAAAACAAGATTAATACAACAAGATGACGTATTAGTGAACTAAAGGCCCAAGTAAAAAAAAAAAAGTGTAAAAAAAAAAAAAGGAGCAAAATCCCATCTGAAAGGTGCTACTCAGTTTCGGAAGCTCAGTCTGAATAAGCCGTAACCGTGATCTCATGAGGTTGGTGTTGTCTTACGGAATTTTGGATTTGCACAAAAATAATTGTTGCCGCTTCGGCTGAAACTGAAGAGCACGCTTTACCAGTGAATTAGCAACGGAAATGTACGGGTTTCCAGCCGACTGTCGGCTGTTTTCAGTCTTCCATACCTCCAGCTAACTGTTTTTCCATTTCTTCTCTGACTACGGGCGACGTCAAGTGGATGGTCAGCGTCAACGGCGGCTCTTTCGTGTTCTTAATTACAATTGCAGCATCACCAACCGACTGGATTATTTCATATTTGTCTTCGGTAATAGCCTGCAATACAATTTCACCGCTCAGCGATCGTCCGATTCATTTCTGAGTGATTTGCAACGTCCTTTTCCAACAAAAAACAAGGTCTACAAACAAAACTCCAGCTAACAGAAGAGAAGTTCATTTAACGAGGCAATTCCAGAATAACGCTACATGTCTATGAAAACTGCTTCTCCGAGACAGAAAAAGGGTATCAAACCAAACGTCATGGGTGCCTTTTTAACCATTCAAAAATCCGTTTCGCCCGTTCTGTAACAAGCACACGCGAACACCGAGAGGTTTTACTCACAGCGAGCTGGACTCCAAGATTGTCAGCTACTTTCTCCAGGAGATCTGTGGTGGGTTTATCTTTGCACAAAAGAACTAGCTCAAGATCCAAGTCCCCCTTCAGTAACAGGCCTTTTGCTACAAGCCCTACACGCATCACTCCACGCAGGGTCCTTGTCAACTGCTCAGTGGCCTTCTGATCCCTGCAAATATACAGGGCACAGTCACGACGGCTTCAAAACTCAAAGAATTAACCGCGAGCCGGGTAAGCACGAACGCTCAACCCAAGCTAAGGGGGTAGACCTGCAAAGATTAAATACGACGCACGACCCTCGCTGAAGGATTTACTACACCTGCACGGGAAAAGTCGCTTCAACCCCAGGTTAGTTAATTCCGCTTGGAATTTCCGCCAGGGAAAACAACTTTTCCAACTTCAGCGAGCGGATTTTTACTCATCTAAGCAAGACGGTGCTACCACTTCCGACAGCACCCTTTGCAGGCAGGTGTTCGGTAACGTTCCTTACCCTCCTTCCTTGTTTTCCTCTTCGGCTGCCGTCTCCATGGACTCTGTTTCTGGCTGCTCCCCGCTGACTTTTTCTTGCTCGTCGATCCAGTCGGACACAGCTTTGAGCGCTCGCTCCGTGTGGGACACCATATTCTGAACTGCCTCCAGCTCCTCCTGCGTCGGGTAAACGGCCGAATGTTTGGCCATCACGTGGCGGTCGTCGTTCACAAAAATACGCATTGGTCGCTGAAAAGAGAGTTTGAAACAATTTTAGCGAGAGCCGAGACACAGAGATTTATCTCGCGAGTCCAAAACCTCCCGATCCTTACCATTTTTGCTTTTGAATGTCTCTCCAAGCGTTCAAAATGTGCTTATTTAGATTCTTCCACCAAAAAGACTGTACCGGTACCACACTTTTCTGTAATCTGAAAGCAACAGAAAACCGGTTAGCCACGCCGGCAGGCTGGTCCGTCCCCGCAGCCCGCTCGCTGAGTGTACACAGGAACAGAAATAACTGCCATCGGTAACTGGAAGCAACAGCAGAAATTAGAAGTATGCGAACTCGTTAGCGAAAGCCCAGTTTTCTGCTCCTGATGGCTTATCCTTAGTGCCCGCGATAACGATTACAGCCAGGTTTGTCACACAGCTGTCACCCCAACTTGCACGGACTGCCCCCAAAGGAGGTTCGCATTAACTGCCCAGCAGTTTAACAAGCGCCATACGCTCATTTACCTCCCAACAGTTCAGCCGTGGAGCCACGGCCGAGCACGCTGCACAAGGCACACGCTTTGAACCATTCCCCCATACGATCTCCCCAAGAAGCAGAGACACCCCAGGAGCCTGAGCTGCACCCGACTGCTTGACCTCCACCCCCCCCCCCTCTCCAC
>NW_008824507.1:15176-18198 GCF_000699105.1 Pygoscelis adeliae | reverse complement strand
CTTCTCGTTTGCGGCCGTAAGTATATTATTTTGGCTCCTTATTCCCAAGAGGCTTTCCCATTAAAACTGGATTTTTCCAAAGCTCCTGCTCGTATTTCTAAACCAAAGTGCACTGAAGGTAAAGCACTCCCCGATACACGCCGGAGCAGCCTGCGCTGGGGAAATTAACAGTCTGTAAGCTAATATAATTCCACGAGGTAATGAACCAGGGTTGCCATTGCCTGGTCGCCAAGCGAGGCGAGAGCTTTCATTCACGCTACTCAGAAGCAGCTACTTGTAAAAATCTCTTTGCCACATACCGCTTCTTACCCCAAATTCATTTTACGGCCTGCTTTACAAGCCTGCTTTTAATTAGGATCAACGCGAGACAAGTTCAGTAGCCGCATCGAGTCTCTTCACTTACTTTATCAGGAGGAAAATAGTATAAACTTACACCAGCACATCTGCTGTTGCAGCAAGCGCTCCAAACTTCTAAAATTCAACAGCTTAAGCCGAAATCACAACAGCTTGTTTCCGAACAAGAAGCCATTTTCGAAGGGAACTAACCCGCTCCGAAAGCCCGAGCCCCAGCTGGGGCAGTGAACTTTTGTTAAAATTCAGGCACTTTGTTCCTCTGTCTTAGCCAAGAGGCCTTCGAGCAGAGAAACATTTGCGTCCCGCAGGACTGCCTTAGGCTCTGTGGGAGAAGACAGCTTCCCGAGATCGCCTTCAGATGCGAGCAGGCTTCTGGCAAGAACTTCAAAATGCCATCTCGCACCCGCTGGGATCGCCCCTTCGGTATCAATAACGTCGTTTCCCGTGCGACTAGCGTAAGAATCAGCAGTTGCTTGATTCACGGTCATTCATTTGACCGAACACCTTTAATAAAACTCTTGATTTACCTCTAACTGAAACCGCCCAGGGGCAATCCCAGGCCTGCAAGCACCCGATGTTTCGTGGTAACTCCAAGAATCCGTAAGTGCCATTTAAAAGCACTGGCACAAGCGAGGCAAAGGAAGAGCCTCAAGCACCTGAAGATGATGGAGATGAAGGTCATCATCTGCGTCCACCAGCTGTTTCACTTCGTTTTCCAACCGAGTACACATCAGAACTGCCCGGTAACTACGGCTTTCAAAAACACTGCTGGAGAAAGTCAATCACCCCTCAATTATTCCAGAGCTCACAACCAAACCCCGCTTCTCTGGGAGTCCGTCCGCTCCGAAGGAGTTTCACTTGAAATGAAACCGGACTGAAGCTTGCTTCTGCTTTTTTCCACTGGAACCTACCCCACGTCGGCCCGTTCCCAGCCTTGCCGGTAATCGCTACGTACAGCTCGCAAACCCAATGTTCTCCTTTGTACACTTTACAGACGACACAAACTGCAAGTAAGCCCGACCGATCTCAAGTAGAAATTGTCCGAGATACCGGAATAGTAATAAAAAAAGAACAAATAATTAACTGCCCAAATACTTGGCGCTTTACTAGAGTAATGCCATTGTAACTCTGTAAAATAACACCAAGGGCCTGGGCAGGAATCAGGACCCCGCTGCGCTACTTGTTTCACAAACGGAGCTGGGGCTCACGACCTGGAGAATTTTCTAGGATAAAACGGGAAAACACGTTTGCTCGAGCCACCATCGCTGGACAGACTCGGTATTCTACGGCACAGAAATACCCCCGGTTCCAATCCTGCAAATATTTACGCCCAGGACGGCTTTGGTATTGTTACAAATCTGGATCTAATTGTAATTAAACCCAGATGTTAGTGCCCGCTGACCAGGGAGAATTATTCCCAAGCTACCTGCAAGAACCCACGAGGCGCCTTCTCACGTTTGCGGGTGCCAGCCTCCCAAAACACTCCTCCCCTGGGTGGGACCCCAAAGAACTCGTACGCTCTGTACGCAGTTATTTTTCTCAAAGCTCCCTTCATTTCCTCCAAGGAAGGCAAGAAATTAGTTGAAATCCAGCCTAGCGAAGCATGTTTCTACAGTCAGAAAATACTACAACGGCCCGAGAAACGAGAGTCCCGTTTCCTGCGATTTCTAAAGACGGACGTTATCGCTCTTCTTGAAATCACTGAAGTTCATTCCCAGTGAGAACCCAGGAGCTGATGCTGCAGCATCACAGGATTCACGACGCACGCCTCTTGGGGAAAAGAACCACAGAACGAGTTAAAACCACGAACGCGCTCAGTAACGCACAATTCCCGACATCGCTCTTGATGCTCATCGTCATTAGAATTTGAGGAAAAAAAGAGAAACTTTCAAATTCCACCCTTGTTTTAAGCCTCGCCTGCTCTGCCCTGCTCTCCCCCTCCTACGATTTCCACTACCAGCTTGATTTCACCAACAAACTTTCCACTCCAGTCGAGTCTTCCAACAGAAGGAACAGACTCTCCAAAACATTTGTTGGGGGGTGGATGAGAAAATGATAAACAATGCGAAAGGTTGAAACTCCTGCCCTAGATAAGGGGGAAGTTTAACGCGCGCGAAGAAGCGCATTTCATTTCAGAAAGCTTCTATGTTTTAAGTAAGAATTTGTTGGTTTTAATCTGTGTTTTTAGCCTATCATGCCTGAACAGGACGCTTGGAGGAGTGCAAAGCCTTAATGCCTCGCTTTTGTTTGCCAAAGCTCTTCAAGGTCTAAGGACACCGACAGCGTCTATTCCCCATCACAAGGCTACCTGGCTGACCCAGGTGACGGCAAACAAAAGCTTTCGGCTCTCGCAAAGCGGCAGAGACACGTAAGGAGGTGGTTTTTTTTTTTCTGAACCGTCCAGAAACCGAGCGGCTACAAATAACGGGATCGATGAGAACGAGGGGGATTTCGAGGAAGCGATGGGGGAGAGCCCGGATAAACCCCCGGAGAGTGAAGTTGAGGACCGGAGAGCGCGGTCCTGTCCCTAAGGGGAGGACACGGGAGTTTAAATCACACCAAAGGGGATGCTTCCACCTCGCCCGTGCCCCCCCCCACGCACCCCGAGAAGCCCGAAGGCCCCGGGGAGCTGGTGCTTCCCGCCGGGCCGGGGGGGGGCGGGGGGGGG
>NW_008824507.1:10615-12970 GCF_000699105.1 Pygoscelis adeliae | reverse complement strand
CCTCCCTGCGATGTGTTGGTGTGGCGGCAGAGGGTGCCCCCCGGCCGCGGCCGCGTCTCCTGGCGTCACTCGTTAGAGCGCTGGTGGCCTTGGCAGCCGGAGGGACGGGGAAGAGACGAACAGCCTCGCCACGTACAAATTAACCTGGCGCCAAGCTCCCGAGAGCTTTGGGGTGCAGGATGAGCCCGTGGTCTCGCCGGCAAGTTCCTTCTCCCGCTGCAACATAGAAGGGGAACAATCTCAAAGACGTCTTTCTGCTTTTGTTGAACTCGAGTATGAACTTAAAATGATTGTAAGTGCCCAAACGAATGCTCGCTCCTTAAAAAAAAAAAAAAAAAAAAGCCTATTAAACCTCTGCTGGAGATCGCTGTCTTCCGTGGGTCAAGGATCGTTTGACAATACCTTGTATTTAGTCAAAAAACCCAAGTCAGTGCAGCCCCAAACTCCGAAAATCGGGAGCAGACCGTTAAGGTGTGCGTCGAAGCAAGCTGTAACAGCCCTTTTTCGGGGCGAAAGCCAGCTGTATCCGTCACCTGCGCTGTCACGCTCTGCTCTTTCTCCAGATGTTCCGCGCTGCCGGGCAGAAAAACACCGCGGAGACGAGCAGAAGCCGCAACGAAGAGGAACTAACGAGCACGGTTGGACCAGGGGCTCCCCAGAGGCCCCCCTCCACCCCCAACCCCTCTCCGAAGGGCTGCAGAGAATTTGATAAAGGCTTTGCCGGGGCGTTGGAGCCCTGTGAGGTCAGAAGGAGGCACGTGGCGGAAACGAGGTCCAAACAGGCACTTTTATTTCTGGTTGTAACGCTGACATCGATGGAACCGTCACACACGACATCGGGAATGCGCGCGGACGCTCCCGCCGGAGGTACGTCCTTGCATAGAAGCCCCGGTGCATAGGAGGAGTAGTTAATGCCTCAGAAATACATTAAAAAAGAAGAAATTTTTGCTGTAGAACATCAGCCCTGCGGTTTTTAGTGGGGTTTTTTCAGCTTTTTTTACTTGCCCTGGCCTGGTTCAGGGAACGATTCAGAGCATGCGCGGTTTATAGGGACAGAAGTTGCATCTCAATACAGAAAAGAGCGCGATTATTCCTAAAGACAGACAAATTAATGGCCTTTAAATACACAGCTTTACATGGGAGACGTGCTCCAAGTGCGCGGATCAGTCCACGCTTGCAGAAAAGAAATAACCCAAGTCACGGAGTGAAGCCTTTCCGGACACTAAAATCCCGCCGGACAGCTGCCCTCGCCTGAGTGGCTCCGATTTTTTCCAAAAAAACCCCCTCATTTACTGGAAGATTTGCCTCTCCGCTTTCCGAAGCTCTCGGCAAGCGCAGCGCCCGTAGTTTTCAGCTTTGAAAAGCCGGCTGCTGCTTCGGCTTTTTGGAAATAGGAATCCCTAATTCTGCTCCGCAAAGATGGGGTTTACAGAACGCAGCAGAGCCAGCCCCACCGCCCAAAGAACACATTTTGCTAAATTTATTCTCTATTTGTATTTCCAGACCTAAAAATCTCTGCTGTATATTGGCTGTTTATGCAAATAAATCGAGTTAACTGGTGGTCCTCTGCTATTTCGGACAGCGTTTCCACAACCAAAACGTCTCGATATAAAAAGAGAACAGCTAAAGTGGAAGAGCGAGAGTAAACTTACCCTCTACACAAACATTTCGAACAGGAAATAAACCCAACCACCTCAAAACCCACACAAGGATGGGAGAGGAAAAAATTAAAATAATTTTGTGCTAGTATAGCTGTAAACTGAATATATTCCCTTAATTACTCCCACTTACCCCCTATCCCAAACCGAGAGGATTCTCCTCTTTTTAGCTTCACCTTTGCCTTTTTAGCTTTACCTTCTTCGCCTTTTTAGCTTTACCTTCGCCCTTCCTTTTTAGCTCTCCCCCCGAGCGTTGGATCGGCTACATCGAGCTGTGAGGAAAAAGGCGCTTTAGAGAAACGATGGCGTTTGGTCCACGCCTGCGATCGGCTTAGGGAGGCGTCAGCGGTGCTGCGCCGCCCCGGGCCAGAGCAGTTACGTCTCGGCGTGCTGCCAGGTAGGCATTTCAAAATCTGTCACAAAAATGGTACTGGAAGAGATCGAAATAACGGCTACAGAACTGAAACAACTAGTAAAAGCAAAATATACAAAACCCCCAAACCATTTAATAATTCAGATAGAAAACATTCCTTGTATCTTACAAAAATACTACAGGGATCTAAAGATTACTAAGAAATATGTATAAAAGAAGCAAAATGTATCCTTCAGCACAAATTAAACGTGGCTAAGGAAACGTCTGCGATAAAGAGGGTTTGCGTTTGTTAAGGCAGGGAGGTGCACGCGACCCCGCAAGCCA
>NW_008824507.1:9508-10570 GCF_000699105.1 Pygoscelis adeliae | reverse complement strand
CCCGGGTGCTTTGGGGGGTGTTTGAATTGTCCGCCAAAGCCTCAGTGCATTTATTTTCAAAAAAAAAAAAAAAATTAAACCGCAAAAAAAGAACAATTTGTGGTGGTGACTCTGCCCGGGCGAGCCTCCTGTTGCTCAAAGGACACTTCAGCAGCTGCGCCTATCAGAGGAGATGTTGTAATTTTGTTAAACTTTATTTTTTTTTAAGTTTAATATTTGTGTTTTAGTGATGTTTAATCCCCCTTTAATCCATTTCTCAAGAACCTCCCCTTTTTCTCCTGACAGGAGCTGCCAAAGGTCTGGACCCTCCCATTAGAAACAGCAGTCAGCTACAAGTCCAGGCGACACCGTGGCACCTAAGGACGTAAGGCAACCTGTCGTTTGTCATTTGGTTTGCTTAAAATTACCTAATATTAACCTAAAAAAAATAATATATATATATACACACATTACTCCTTTCCCATGCCTGCAGGTGGGGTCTTCCTAAATTCGTCACACAGGCAAAGCATTTTGCTCGACAGTTAGGGAAAGCTCTGCTGTAAATTATTTTTAAAATATATAATGCAGGATTTGGGGGGGGAGGAATCAGTAGAAGCTGCCAGTCCTAGAAAGATGCAATAACTGTACAGAGCGTCTGTCCGTCTGTCCCTGGTTGCATCCAAACACCCCTGGTTCCGCGGGATACCCTGCACGGCGCTCTAAGGCTCATTAACCCTTCGTCTCCCTCCACCCTCACCCTTCCCACCTGGCTGTAAGAACACTAACTGGCGTTTTCCTAAACGAATTAGTTGTCTAAATGTGCTCAGCGCAACCCCAAAGCCGGGCCCTGAGGCGTCTCCAAAAAGTGGCAAGAGAAGCAAGGCGATTTCAGCATGTTTCAGCTCTCCAGGTAGGAATTGACAACTGCAATAAAACACTGGATGGGGGGTGGGGGGGGGGTGTGCAAATAAAAACCAAGTCGAGGAGCTGCTTAAACCCATCAGCGTGTTTGCTGGTCACCGCGGCGCCTGGATTCGCCCAGGCGCTAAGGGACGGCCGAACACGGCTGACCTGAAGGGAACG
>NW_008824507.1:9172-9382 GCF_000699105.1 Pygoscelis adeliae | reverse complement strand
GCAGGATTCGTCCGGGAACAACCCAGCCCAGTGTTTGAGCTGGCCGGGGACCAACGGGACATTAGCTGTGACGAGCCGTGCGGAAGCAGACACGCTAGAGCGGTCTTCGTTTAGCAACCCTGACGATTTAAGGTTCAACCATTAACAATAACCCATTCCTCTCTTTAGCGAACCCCCCCCTTCTGCTGCTTGCCCGCCGCAGGGGTGAAG
>NW_008824507.1:6526-7429 GCF_000699105.1 Pygoscelis adeliae | reverse complement strand
AGAGCCCATGCGCAGGCCCCCAGGCCGAGCCACCCCCTCCCCGCAGCGATTAAACCTCTGCGCAACCAGCAAGAGAAACCATTTTAAACGAGGGATGCTGCGAGTAAAAGCCCTCTGAGTTTTAACGGCTTGCAACCGGCAACGGCTCTTTTCAGCTTCCCTAAACTGACGGCACGAAGAAACCCGAGTTTTTGGCTGCGAAAAGGGCGAGCTCTGTGACGAAGGCGCTGCTGATGGAACAGACTTAAAAGCAAAAGATCTGCAATCTCACAAAGAAACCTTTCTGCGTGTGCCAACCCGGTTTTGCATAGAAAGAGTGGGCGAGGAAAGAGGCTCGCTGCTCTTTGCTGGGGGCAGAACAAAGAGGAAAGCGCGGAGAGACCGGTTTTCAAGGCTGTGGAACCCACTCGGCCCGTCCCACAAACCACCGCCCTGCAACACGAGAGACCTCCTGCGAGCGGAGCGGCTCTCCCATCCTTTTCACAGCTGGCGGTTAGGAACAAAAGATCTCCGCTTCAACGCGAAACACAACTCGATAGCGGCACCTGTGCGCGTCCAGCCGGCCCCCAGCCACTCGCCGGGAGCGGAGCGCTCCTCGCCGGGTGCTACCGGACACGTGGGACCCCAGATTAGCTCTAGGTGACACTCTAGGTTTGTTCTCTCGATACAAGAATATTCATTATTGGGCAGGAAGGTAGATTTGATACAGCACCGGGCACTGAGGAATCGGCACCCCCTCTGCCCTCAAGGCTCTGGAGGACATCCAGGGGAAAGATTTGCACCGTGGCTGCCACGCGCGGGCTTAGGAGAACGCTGCTTGGGTTGGGGGGGCCGAGAGCGTCCTGCGCACCCCCCCGGGCACGCAGCCTTCCTCCCGGGGCCAGCCCCTAGCCTTGGCTCTCG
>NW_008824507.1:4887-6472 GCF_000699105.1 Pygoscelis adeliae | reverse complement strand
GTGTAGTAAGGCCGCTCGGGAGATCCATCGTTCCTCTCCAGATCTTCACCTTTTCGCAACCCCAGGAAGAAGCGGCCGTGATGGGGAAGAGTGAAAAATAGCGGAAGAGCCGGGGAGAGGCAGGGCAGAGATGAAGGGCGGAGAACATGTGAAGAGAGACACGAGGGGGAGAGGGGGGAGAAAAAAAGAAGAAAAAAAAGAAAGAGAAAAAAAAAAAAGGAAAATTGAAGTTAGTTGCAGTTAGATTCCACCAAGACCAAAGCACCAAAACAGAGAGACCAAGAGAGACCGCAGGAGACCCAAGGACAGGCTGTGGGTTTCCGCTGCTAGCAGGCAGGGGGAAAGCAGGTGCTGGTCAGAACGCAGGTAGGAGTTGGTAAAGGGAAAAGTGGGAGAAAACCACACAGAGAGGCCACGGGAATTTGGAGCCAACCCCAAATCTGGACGACTCGGGGGTTCAGCCAGAGGGAGGGAGGTTTTGCTACCACAAACTCCTGCCCAGCGGGAGACGGACCCTCCAAGGCAGACACTTACAGAAGCAGAGGAAGAGGGTGTCCACGCACATGCCGTACACGCTGAAGAACCCGTGGGCGATGAGGTAGGAGCCCACGATCACCGTCTGAAAGAGAAATTGTGCCGTCACGCCGTGACCTGGCATCTGCAAAGAGCGCAAAGCCCCGGTCCCTCGGCCGGGAGGAGGGAACCTGCTGAATCCCAAATTCCCCAGGGAAAGGAGGAGAAGCGAACAGGGCAGGACTGTTCAGACCAGCCCGATTCAGGACAAAAGGCCTCAGCGACGACGGTGGATGGAGGCCAATCTGGGCAGCACAGGAAGGGCGAGACGCCTCTTCGCGGCTGGCTGAAACAAAGGGCTTATTTCGACGGGGACGGAGAAAACACCTTCAACAAAGAAGGTCCTTCAGAAGCCGTGAGCGGAGGGGTGTTTTTAAGGCATTTGTGTTAAGGTTCTCCTTCCATCACTTCTAAATTCACCGAAAAGACGAGAAAGCGGCTCACCAGAATAGGGACCCAGTAGTAATTCAGAGGCGGCGCTGTGTCTTGGACCAGCTTTATCCGCTGGGTGAAGAAAAAGAAGGCAAGGATTCCTGGAAAAGCAAACGATGGAAATTGCTGTGGGATGCAGGGCAGAAGAAAGGCAGCAAATGGATGCAGGGAAGATGTCAAACGGGATGGAAAGGAACGGTTTCATGGGAGGAGTGAAGAGAGGAAGGTTTTGGGAAGCCGTAACCGGCTCCGAAAGCCTACAGCAGCCGTACACCCCGAGGAGAAACTTCCAGTCCCCAGCACTTACCGACGCTTCCCACGATGAGGAGTTTTCCGAGGAAGAAAAGGAAATCCGTGACTTTATCTAAAACGGCCACCCTGGAAACAAGAGAGAGATGAGCATCCGCATCCGCTCCCCACCCCGAATTCAGAAGGAGGTGCGGGAGGAGGCGGCCAACGTGCACACGCCTTGCGAACGTGGCACAAAAACGCCGTGAAAGCCTGAAAACAAGGCAGGCAGATCAAGGTTGATCTTTGGCAGCGAGAAGGACTTGGAAATAACCGAGTCTGCTGTCGAGAG
>NW_008824507.1:791-4806 GCF_000699105.1 Pygoscelis adeliae | reverse complement strand
AGGTGCAGAAGTTGGTGCCGTAGACGGCGATCTAGAGGGAGTCCCGGAAGAAAGGGGCAGAGAAGAGAGAAACGGAGCCAC
Source organism: Pygoscelis adeliae (assembly GCF_000699105.1). NCBI lineage: Eukaryota > Metazoa > Chordata > Aves > Sphenisciformes > Spheniscidae > Pygoscelis > Pygoscelis adeliae. Next base: position 4,725 of record NW_008824507.1, on the reverse strand, counting down.
ACTGAATTCACCGCTAAGAAGAGGGTGCAATTAATCCCATCTTTGAGTAAAACTGATAAATCCCACCCTGGAAGCGCTTCTTCATCCACTGACGGGTCGGGCATCGCAGACAGCCAGAGCTGAATCCCCCCACCCCGGTGTCTCTGAGAAGGTCCCTCCCAAAGTCAAAGCGACACGGCTGAGGTCAAGGCTTCCCAGCGAAACGGCTGGGAAATGCTGAAAAGCTTTGTTTTCCCATGACATCAGGAGACACGGTTCTCAGCAGCCACCCAAAGAAATCTCCAAGAGTGTGGAGACCTCCTCCCCAGTCACAACCCTTTGGGCGTTAACGCCGGGAGACTCTTACCATGATGTACGCGTTTCTGTTGAGGAATTTGATGAATTTTTCCAGGCACCAGAAGCAGCACTTCAGGCAGCTCAGGAGGAACTTGGCAAACCTATTATCTGCAGCTGGAGGAATGCCACGGGGAGAGGGTGAGCAACCAAACCGAGAGACGCCTTCTCCTACAGAAGCAACTTCAAGGTCCCTAATGAGACTTCCCGCTGCCCCGTCACGGCCTCCCCCGCTACGCCCTGTTTTCAGCCTCCCTGGGAGGCCGATACCGCTGCAGACAGCGGGATGAGCCTCCCATGCTCTTCCCATGCTTCTGCTCGCTGTTTACGTTTCACCATCAATAAGAGTCGTACGGCCAGACGCAGACTTCCCTCCCACCCGTACAGAGTCCCGGCACCGGCTGACTTAGCCCGGCAGCCGCGGCGCATCCCTCGGCTCCCGCCCCATGAAACATCTCTTGGAGAAAAGAGGCGACTACGGGATCCTAAAAGGAAAATCTCGATTCCCTGCCGAAATACTGAAATTATTCCCCTGGACGTTAGCCACGAGCTCTGGCACCAAGGAACACAGAAGAAGCCAACCTCGTTCGTCTACCCATTTGCCATTCCAGCTTCGGTACCTTTTAACCTGTGGTCCAGATACTCCAGAGTGACCCTGATGACTTGGACGATGGCGAGGATCAGAGAGCCGAAGGCGAGCGAGCCGGTGTGGTACCTGGGAAAGATCGCTCCGGTTAGAAGGGGACAACCTCAAGAAGCTCGCAAGCCCTCCTCGAGAGGGACGTACCGGAGCGCACGGCCGAAGGCGGAGAAGAGGGGGAAGGCGGGCATGTCGTCGGGTTTCTTGAAGGCCCAGTAGTATGACGCGAAGGCCCCCGCCAGCGTCACCTGGCCCAGCGCGATCACGAAGTTGGCGAGCCAGAAGAACATGAAGACGTTGAAGAACTGGAGGACGATGAGGTACTTGTGGTACGCCGTCTCGCCCCCGTAGAACGCGAAGAGGCACTGGGCGTCGGGGCACAGCTTGGTGACGTTGCTCGTGTTGAAGGTCTGGAGAGGACAGCAGAGGCTCACGCACTGCGGTGGCCGGAGATGCGCCGCAAGGCGGACCGACAGCATCTTTCGCTCAACCCACAGCAATCTCGACTTTCAGAAGACACTATCCTGCTTAATTTTTTGCCTGGTAGCGTTTGCTCGGACCAAAAAGTCAGCTTTGCGCACGCAACAGCTTGAAGAAAAATAACGACACGATGTAAACGAGTTCAGAAAGGCGGAATTTCACTTGGAAGAGCTTGCAGGCTCAAGGAGCCACCAGGATATTTTTCATGTAATAAACCACCTTATCTCTGACAGATTAAGCATAGCATTCGTATGAGTTTCCCCGACGTCCTCACCTCCGGTTTGCAGGTCTGCCCGGAAAACTGGCACGCAGTCTCGTTAAACACCTTATAGACCGCCTCGTTGGAGGTGGAGAGGAAACTGCAGAGCAACGGTTAAGGAGACGTGATTTTGCAAACCTCAACCCCGAATCCTCCCTCAGTTTTGCTCTCACCGGCCTCCTGCAATCGGTTTTCTACGTTAGGTTCTATTTTAAGTCAAACTTAAGAGACTGTGCTGGTTTTGGCTGGGATAGAGTTAATTTTTTTCACAGTAGCTGGCATGGGGCTCTGGTTTGGATTTGTGCTGAAACAGTGTTGGTAATACAGGGATGTCTTCGTTACTGCTGAGCAGTGCTTACACTAAGTCAAGGCCTTTTCTGCTCCTCGCCCCACCCCACCAGCTAGCAGGCTGGGGGGGGCACAAGAAGCTGGGAGGGGACACGGCCGGGACAGCCGACCCCAACTGACCCGAGGGATATCCCACACCACATGGCGTCGTGCTCAGCATATAAAGCTGGGGGAAGGAGGAGGAAGGGGGGGGACGTTCGGAGCGACAGTGTTTGTCTTCCCAAGTCACCGTTACGCCTGATGGAGCCCCGCTGTCCTGGCGATGGCTGCGCACCTGCCCGCCGACGGGAAGGAGTGAACGAATTCCTTGTTTTGCTTTGTTTGCGCGCGCGGCCTTTGCTTTACCTGTTAAACTGTCTTTACCTCAGCCCACGAGACTTCTCACTTTTACCCTCCCGATTCTCTCCCCGCTCCCTCCGGGAGGGAGGGAGCGAGCGGCTGGGTGGGGCTGGGGTTAAACCACGACAGAGACTTAAGCTGGCAGTTTTGCAAACAGATGTGTCACTAATCCTGTACGTTTCAGGGCACAGTTCAGCGCCCTGAAAGACCTTTGATTTCTGAGCACCTTCCTTCCCCGGGAGCAGAGGCACGGGGAAGAGGAGGAGGAAGAGGGAAGGATACACGGCGGTGCTGGCCCAGTAGGTGATGCAGAGACACAGCAGGAAGAAGGTGCACAATGGGAACAGCAGCGACATCATGATGTGACCAACAGCCCTGCCGAGAAGATGGTTAAAACCCGGTTAAAATCCTCGTGGGGACGGGAGGACCTCGACGGCTGGAGCCCGGCCGTCCCCGAGTCCTCCCACCGCGACGGGGGACAACCTCTGCCTGGGGACGGGGGACCCCCGGACCTGCTGGCCTCCTTGATGAGCGCAATGGCAATGAGGATCCTCTTGCGGAGGAAGATGAGCAGCAGTATGATCACCACCTCCACGATGCACAGGATGATCACTGGGAGGAGAAGGGGAGCCCCCGGTAGCACGAGGGCACGGACAGCGCCCGATGGCCACCATCCACCTTTGCCTTCCCAAGCCCTGTCCCTCAAAGGCACCGGGGCTGGGGCGCATCCCCCGTGTCCCATCCCGCACCCAGAGGAGGATGGAGACTTACTGAATGCCAGCCACGTCTGCCGCAGGTGGAGGTAGACGCGTAGGTCTGTCTGAAATCCCAGGTCCTTCAGGGAGACGTCAGAACCCGCTTCCCCTTTCAGTTTTGCATATTCCATGTAACAGTGGAAGATTCCTGCAGCGAAAAGCAGAAAATTGTCGTATTTGCACTGAAAAGCGGAGACCGAGATGCCGGCAGCCTCTGCTCAACCCCACCGATGCCGACGTTCAGGTAGAAGACACCTGGAAGGATGCTGTGCATGAGCTTTCTTCGTGCAAAGCCCACTCAAGATAGGGAAAGGAAAACGGGGAAAGCCGGGAGAAGCTCCCGACCCCTCGCTCACCGTAGCCCAGCACCAGGATCACCATCACGATCATCACCCAGACCATGATCCCGGCCAGGAAGCGGAGCAGGACGATGAAGATGAAGCTAGCCACCATCGCGATCACGAGGCCTCTGCGGGAGGAAGGCAGCGACACGTCAAACACCAGGCGATGCCACCCACCGCTCCCCTCCATCGGTCAGCTTCCCCTCTCTCCTTTCTCAAGCTTTAGTGACGGGGCAGCCTTAAAAATGGGAATCACTGATGGCGGAGGGGACGGAGCGTGAGCAGGGTCCGAGTAACGTTGCTCCAAAACCCCCTTCCGCCATCCCTCGTTTCGTTTGAATGGAAATTATGCAAAGGCCGGGGGGCAGGAGGGAAATGTTGGTAATTCATGAGTTTTGCCCCATGTTTGAGGGCGGCGCGAAGCCCGTGGCCGGCACGG
>NW_008824507.1:0-488 GCF_000699105.1 Pygoscelis adeliae | reverse complement strand
GTTGGCTTTTCTGGAATCAAAAAAAAAAACACGAATGAGCCGGAAGCCGGGGGAAGGAAGCTGAGGAGCATCAGCCCGGGCTCAGCCCCGGCCGGCCTCCGCCCGCGCCCGCCGCCGGTACTCGCGCTGCCTCAACGGCCCCATGTCCTCCCCCGCCAGATGGCCCTCTGCCAGACTCCCTGAAAACAAGAAAATCCAACGAGGCCGAGGCCGATTTCCTGGCACTGTTTTCCTTCAAGCTGACCCTGCTGCTTCCCCTTTGTCGTGTGTCCCCCCCCGCTTCCAGCTCCCGTTTCAAACACGGGATATGGGTTTCGCTGCAGGGTTTCTTGCAAACGCAGGACCGGGGCTCCGTGCCGGGGCTTTCAAGGCTTTTCCGCAATATAAATCGGTAAACAAACGTGGTGCAGAAACGCCGGCAGATAAAATCAAACGTTTCTCTGCCGGGTGAAGCAGCAATAACGAAGCCAGCTCCATCAAGAGGCTCC
>NW_008824506.1:0-368 GCF_000699105.1 Pygoscelis adeliae | reverse complement strand
CACCCCCGAGGCCCCCCTGTTCCTTGCTTCCAGGCTGGCACCAGCCTCGGGGGAGCAAAACTGGGGTCCTGGGGGGGGTTGGGGGGGTGTCTGGGCTGAGGGCAAGGGTGTGGAATCGCTGCAACGGTGCGGGCTGGGTGCAAGAGCCCTCACTCGGTGCGAGGGATCTGGGCTCAGGGCAGGGTTTTGCGAAGACGCTGGGATTTGGGTTCGTCCGGGCTCAGGGCAGGGGCCTGGGCTCGGTGCAAGCGTCCAGGCTTTCGGGACGCCGCCGAGCTGTCGGGGGCACGGTGCCGGGGGCTTTCGGGCAGGCAGATGCACCGGCTGCAGCCGTCGCAGCGCGGCGCAGAGGGGCCGGGGGCCGCCAG
>NW_008824505.1:0-305 GCF_000699105.1 Pygoscelis adeliae | reverse complement strand
TAATATTTACTTTATGTATAAGCTGTACTATGCTGTGCTCGTTTGGGCTTGTAGTATTCTTTTGAAACCCGGCCCGCCACATCAAGGAGGCAAGCTGTGTAATCTACTTTCCCCCTAAAATGTAGAGCAAAAAACCTGTCATAAATACAGTCTGAACAAGGCTAGTTGAGGGATTTGTTGGCTGCTCTTAGAATCATGATGGGCCAGAATTTAGCCCGTACTTACTAATGAGTCGCTGTATTTTAATTGTCCTACGCTATCTGAGAAGCAGGTAAGTGTCACAGCACTTACCCACGGAATAAAAC
>NW_008824504.1:4476-5539 GCF_000699105.1 Pygoscelis adeliae | reverse complement strand
GGGGAACGCCGGCTCCGCGCCGGAGGAGGGATGAGCGCTCGCATCATCGCTTGGGCAGCTCGTTTGGCTCACAGATCCGCAAATTAACGAATTAACGAGCTGTAAGCGATGAAACCTCACGACTTGAGTGGCGAATAAGCGATAAACCACTCCGTGCAAAGGGGATTTGAGCCCTTGGCGCTTTGTTCTATTTCTTAACGAGCTCGTAACGTTTAATTTTGAGAGATCCAAACGGACCGTGATGCTTTATCGGCGGCAGAAGCGGGATCTCTCCCGGTGTTCGCGGCGAGGACTTGCTCCCATTTTTCTTCTTCTCTTCTAGTTGGCGCGCGGGTAATGGAGCGAAGGCAGCAGAAGCAGACGTGAGCTTAAAATCCCTTTTATTGCTGGGAATAAGGCGCCTCTCAGCTGGGAGCCCGAGAAGGACCCCGCGTTACACACTGGAGTCCTCACACACGATTTTAAGACCACTCACGTGCTCGTTTTTCCACGACGTCGCTTGTTGCCGTTCACCTTGGAGCATTTGATCACGCAAACGCCCCGCGCAGGCGCGCTTACTGCGTGTTTCTTAGCTGAGTTTGCGCTATTTTGTTGCAACTTTGCTGCTTTCGGCCCGTTTTGGTCCGGTTTCTTCTAACAGCAGATCCGCTCGTAGAGGCGAGGTCGCCGTCAGTCACGCTCTCTCGAGCGGGTCTTCGAAGCCGTCTTTACCGCGGGACCTTTTCCTTGTGTAGCGTTCCCTCCTTTTGTTTTGCGCGCGCTTTAAATTGGAGCAGAACAGCGTTTGCAACCGTGAATTTTGAGCGAGGCGGGTTGAGTATGTTTGAGTCAACCAGCAGAACGTCATCCCTAAACCAAGTAGAACTCCTCATAGCATAAATATCCAGCTGATAAATTGTTTCGGCATCGGGATAATAGAAAGAAATGGATTTGAGAACCGGTTCCACCGTTCCTTCCTTTCGGGATCCTGTCTTCTCTTTTGTACTAAAGCTCTTTTAAGTTTTTCAGTTCGGCTTCTACAGGTTTATTAAGGATCTGGGGGTGCCGGTGGGCAGCAGGCTCG
>NW_008824504.1:2796-3624 GCF_000699105.1 Pygoscelis adeliae | reverse complement strand
TCCTCGTCTCCTCCTCCTCCCTTCCTCGTCTCCTCCTCCTCCCTTCCTCGTCTCCTCCTCCTCCCTTCCCCTTCTCGGCTGTAAGTAACTCTTGGTCAGCTCTAAGATTGCTTCCCCATTCGATTGCTGTCCCTCCCGAAATAATGCAGTCGAAGTGGAGGTGGCATTCAGGGTTTCTGCTAGCCCCCGGGCCACCTTTATCAGCTGGAGGTGGGCCCCTCGTGCTGGTGGAGGCTGCTGGTGATGGGCTTCATGCTACTGCTTCGCTTACTAGATCTCCGTTGGAGTCACAGTCCGGCGGCAGAGCCTGAGGTAGGCTCCCTCCGCTTCTTTTCGTCTTAGATTTGGTTGAGCAACCCGATCTGGTTGAAGATGTCCCTGCTCATTGCGGGAGGGTTGGATGAGATGACCTTTAAAAGTCCCTCCCAACCCAAACCAGTCTACGATTCTATGATTTCTCGCTAGCAGGGAGACTGCGAGTCTTCCAAGCGTGCGCGGACCTCAGGTATGTAATTCTAGACCTGGAGTCCCCATAATAGAAACCATCCTTTTGGGAGGTGAAGATCAGCGGAACAATAGGAAACCTTCCTCAGTGTGTTACAGATTAAATCATCATCAGACTCACTGATGGTGCAGCAGCGTTAACTCTACACGTGCAAGATGCGGCTGGAGTTACCTTGAGAATCATAGAATCAGAGAATCATTAAGGTTGGAAGAGACCTCCAAGATCATCGAGTCCAACCGTCAACCCAACACCCCCATGCCCACTAAACCACGTCCCTCAGCGCCTCATCTACCCGTCTTTTAAATACCTCCAGGGACGGTGAC
>NW_008824504.1:2417-2703 GCF_000699105.1 Pygoscelis adeliae | reverse complement strand
AGACTTGTTCTCCAGACCCCTCACCAGCCTCGTTGCCCTTCTCTGGACACGCTCCAGCACCTCGACGTCCTTCTTGGAGTGAGGGGCCCAAAACTGAACACAGTATTCGAGGTGCGGCCTCACCAGTGCTGAGTACAGGGGCACGATCCCTTCCCTGCTCCTGCTGGCCACACTATTTCTGATACAGGCCAGGATGCCCTTGGCCTTCTTGGCCGCCTGGGCACACTGCCGGCTCATGTTCAGCCGGCTGTCGACCAGCACCCCCAGGTCCTTTTCTGCCAGGCAG
>NW_008824504.1:0-2319 GCF_000699105.1 Pygoscelis adeliae | reverse complement strand
CCCCTGCTGGCCACACTATTTCTGATACAGGCCAGGATGCCGTTGGCCTTCTTGGCCGCCTGGGCACACCGCCGGCTCATGTTCAGCCGGCTGTCGATCAGCACACCCAGGTCCTTTTCCGCCAGGCAGCTTTCCAGCCACTCCTCCCCAAGCCTTTCCAAGAAGTTGGAATCGTATAGCGCGTTGATTTGTCCGTGCGGCCGGCGGTGGTGAGACTTTCCCCATATTGGGAAGTTGGCCGTAGGTTAGGTTTACCCAACCTGTAGTCAATTTTAAGGTGAACCTTAAAAGTCGGGCAAATTTGAGTCGTTATATATTAGTGACAGGGGTGCGCTTGCACGTCCTGTTGGCCGGTATGAGCCGCTCGAGGCGACCGGTTCGGCGTGAGCGGAGATATTTGTGGGCGTCCGTGCCGTGGCGAAGACTGAAAAAACCAGACGTTGAGCCGTAACGACCGGGAGAAAAATTCAAGACAGAGGGATGGCGAAATCCCAAGCGGGATTTGTTCCGGATCGAGAGCCGCCGGATGGATCTTGGTAATATTTGGCAGGAGTTTGGCGGATGGCAAGTTTGGTGCAGGTTGGAGAAGGGAAAAGGAGAAAATGCCGTGCGCTGGTAACTGGGCGGGTCTTGGAGCAGCGACGGATACGATTGATGAGTAGGAAGGGGAAAAAAGTCCACCAAGCTGATGGACTTGTGGTAATGGAGCGAGTAGAAGGTTCTACTCAACTGGGCCCGTGGTGTTAGCTCTTAGAAACGGCATATGGACCGCGTACGTCCGGGCTGGTGCCACGCAACGGCGAGGAAATTGGGCAAAACGCAACTGGCGGATGGGGAACGGAGACGTACGGAGAAGAAAATACCGGGAACAAAAAGACCGGGTGACCGTCTCCCGTCCTGCTGCTATAGGGCATGGAGCCACGCGCTGGGAAAATACCACTCGGGTGGCCAGGTGGACCGATACGGGCGACCACCAGTAGAAACGTGGTAGGATTTTCTTCTGCCTCGAGTATTGGATGGTTGAACGGCTCCGTGGAATGGTGGGGGACACGCGGACCTGTATCGTCATGCAGCAAGACCACGCTGGCCAAGCTCTAAGCAACGCGCAGTCCCACCAGCGAGCACTCGTGGATTTGGGAACGGTAGGAGGAGTTAACCAGCAGTCAACCGCTTAGGGGAGGGCAAGTCCTTTGGGACACTGGGTAAGTTGACTCAATCTCCCCCGTGACGTCAATCTCCCCCGTGACGCCAATCTCTGAAGGACGGAAATTTACGGTGACCGGAGTTGAAAGAGTTAACGAGTTTGGGTAATGTTTTACCCTCCAGGCACCGCGGCAGGATGGTTTGGTGAGCACCCGACGCCATAGGAGATACAGATCATAGAACCGCGAAGGTTGGAAAAGACCTCCAAGATCATCGAGTCCGACCGTCAACCCGTGATGATGGCTCGCCTCTTAAAACAGGAGAGGAACGGTGTCGTGAGCATGGAGTCAAGCGGACTTTGAAACCCTACCGAGCTCTGAGGAAGGGTGCGGCGGGAAGCTGGAAGGGGTTGATTAAAACAACAACTCAAACGGCAAAACGATGACGCTAATTAGGGGAGGAACTTACGGGAGACCACGCAAGTGTTGAACTCATGGCAGACTCCCGACGGGTAGTCCGCTACAGAGAGGTCCACGTGCTGACCCAACAGCAGCAGGATGCTTTGAGCACCTCCGGGCGGCCAGGAGAGCGGGCGAGGAGTGGAAGGCCATCCCTTGGGAAAGGCCGGGTGGGAAAACGCACTCTCGAGGGAGGGGAATATGGGAAACGGTGGGAGCGGGATGACCCGTTCCTGAGGCTTGCAGGCGACCCGAGATCTCGGTCTTCTTTCTCCATCCCTAGGAACGGCTGACCTCCTGGGTGGACAAGTGGAAAGCTGTCCTTGAACCTTCATCCTACGGGAAGTATCCACCTGGAAAGCGCAGCGAGTGTTCCCGGGAGCTTCGTTAACGCCCGGTGAGGTGTTACCACCGGAGAAGATGGGGAGAACATCTAAAAAGACGAGAACCTTCATGTGATGGACAATCCTAACCCTTCCATGGGGAAATCTGGCATTCCCTCACAGAAATCTTGATGGATAATCAAGGAAATCCAATTAGTCCGTCGTGTCCCAGCTGGTGACCTCCGCCATAACGTGGACACTGAGACCCAACGTACCCAGAACCCACCGGTGGGGCAGCAGGAACCGAGGTGTCCACTCGCACCCACCTTTCGCGTAGGTGGCAGTAAGGTGTATCCAGGAATGGGGATCACTTTGGCCCTGGTGGGACCCCACGT
>NW_008824503.1:29721-30389 GCF_000699105.1 Pygoscelis adeliae | reverse complement strand
CGTGCCCCGAGTGCGGGAAGAGTTTTAGCGATAGCTCTTACTTCGTTCAACACCAACGCCTCCATATAGGCGACATGCCCTACGCTTGCCGCGATTGCGGGAAGCGTTTTATATGGAGCTCGGCTTTGATTCGTCATCGGCGGATCCACACCGGGGAGAAACCCTATAGGTGTCCGGATTGCGGGAAGAGTTTTAGCGAGAATTCGACCTTGCGACGGCATCGGCGGATCCATACGGGCGAGAAATTCTATAAGTGCACTCAGTGCGGGAAGAGCTTCAACGATAGCTCCTCGTTGATGCGGCACCAACGCGTCCACACGGGGGAAAGACCCTACCAGTGTCCCCAGTGCGGGAAGAGCTTCGTGGACGGCTCGACCCTCGTCTGCCACCGACGGATCCATACGGGCGAACGACCCTACGCCTGCCCCGACTGCGGGAAGAGCTTTGCCGAGAGCTCCACGCTCATCACCCATCATCGTATCCATACGGGAGAGAAACCCTATACGTGCCCCCGTTGCGGGAAGAGCTTCAGTCAAAGCTCCAACTTGGTGACCCATCAACGGATCCATACGGGCGAACGACCCTATAGCTGCGCCCAGTGCGGGAAGAGTTTTTACCGGAGCTCGGATCTCGTCCGTCATCACCGGACCCACCTCGGGGATCACCAA
>NW_008824503.1:19869-24541 GCF_000699105.1 Pygoscelis adeliae | reverse complement strand
CCCCATCCTCACACCCCCCCCATCCCCGTCCCTTCACCCACCATGTCCCCAACCCTTCACCCACCGTGTCCCCATCCCTTCTGCCATCGTGTCCCCATCCCCTCTGCCACCACGTCCCCATCCCCTCTGCCACCGTGTCCCCATCCCTTCTCAAGATGGCTTCTGCCTTGGAGCCTTGATCCTCTGCTGGGACCATCTGGCTCTTGGCTGACCATTTCCCTGAGCCGGAACTCCGCTGGTTCCCCGTCCCCGCGCCACGTTAACCCTCTCCGAGCCGGAGAGGGCTGCTGGGGATGTTCTCTTTCCCCGACAGATTTGGGGTCAATCAAGGAGGAGGAGACATGGCAGCAGGATGCTCTTGAGCAAGCGGATGCACCGGTGGAACCCCCAACCTCCAGCCAGCAGTGGTCCCCAGGGACCCATCCTGGGGGATCCCCGCTCCCGGGGGACAACAGGAGCGATGGCGGCCCCACACCCCTGCCGTGGGTGCGGGAGGAGCTTCCGTTGCCGCTCGGCGTTGGTGAACCACCATCGCATACACACGGGCGAGCGACCCTTCAGCTGCCAGGATTGCGGCCGCCGCTTCAACCGTCGCTCCAACCTGACCACCCACCGACGCATCCACACCGGCGACATGCCCTACAAGTGTCCCGATTGCGGGAAGAGCTACCGCGTCAGCTCCACCCTCCTACGGCATCAGAAGACGCACACAGACGAACGACCCTACCGGTGCGAGGAATGCGGGAAGAGCTTCAGGCATAGATCGACGTTGACCATCCATCACCGCGTGCATTCGGGGGAGAGGCCCTACAAGTGCCCCGAGTGCCACAAGAGCTTCAAGAACAGCTCGGAGCTGGTGCGGCACGGGCGGACCCACACCAGCGAGCGACCCTACGATTGCTCCCAGTGCGGGCGGCGTTTCGGCGACAGCTCCCAACTGGTGCGGCACTGGCGGACCCACACCGGCGAGCACAAGCATTCCGACCCGACCTGCGGGAAGAGCTTTTCCAACCGTCCCCGGCTCGCCAAGCACCAACAGGTGCACACCGGTGAGAAAGATTACCGCTGCCCCGACTGCGGCAGAGGCTTCAACCGTCGCTCCAACCTCCTGGTTCACCAGCGGTCCCACCTGGAGCAGAAACCCTTTATTTGCCTGGATTGCCCCAAAAGCTTCACCAGCAGCACCCAACTCATCCAGCATCGGCAGATCCACAGCAAGGAGAAGCCTTAGGGTTACGCCGAGCGCAGCGAGAGCTTTCGGCGCAGCTCCGGTCTCGTCGCGCGTCGCAAGAGGCACCAGCCAAAGATGGGGGCCACCCCACCGGGGACCATCCCCATCCTGGTGGCACCTCAGACCTACCTACACGTCACGGTGGTCCCTGGCGGTAGCACCGAGGGGTAACCAACCCATCCACCCTCATCCCACCAGCTGTTTTTTTTCTTTCCCTGTATGTTTTTATATGTAAGGGGGTTTTTGGGGGAGGTGGTTTTAAAAAAAGACACCCCCGTCCTCTGTTTTTTTGCCTTAGCTTATAGATGAGGGGGAGGGAGGGAGGGGAAACCCATGAGCTTCACCCAAGAAAAAAAGAAGTCACGGTAAAATGGGTTTTTTCTAGATGTCTGAGTTCAATTTCTTTATTTTTTCAACCCTATTTAGGGTCTTTTTAAGGGATGGGGATGGATCAAAAGAAAATCACAGCCAAAATAAAAGCATTTGCGTGTTGGCATCGTGTGAGTATCTCTGTGGTGGTGACAAAGCGGGGGCCGTGTGGGTGGAAGAGCCTTGTCTGGAGGGGAAAACCTGAAAAAAATCCCCAATTTCGGGGGGCCGGGAGCATCTCCTGCGCCCGGAGGGTGTGAGCCCCCGCCCCCCCCCCAGGAAGCGGCTGCAGGGGTGGTGGGGCTGGGGTGGAGACCCTGGCGACCCTGGCGCTGGGATCGGGCTCTCCCATCCCCCTCCGTTTCCCTTGGACAAGGATGAGGGGTCAAACCAAACCCTGGACGAGGTTTATTTGGCGCCGACGGTTACGTCGCAGGGGTGTGCAGCAGCCTTCCAAAACGTGGACGCTGCGAGCCCCCGTGTCCTCCTCGCTCTCCGCCCGTCCACGGAGGTGTCCCACCACTCCCGCGCAGCACCACTGGGAAAAAGCCAACCCTAGAGATGGCCAAGCCCCAGCCTGGGTGAAAACAGGGTGGTTTGGGTTCAACGAGGCCATACCGAGGAGGTGAGTGGAGGAAAAAGTTTATTGCGGCCGAGTTCTTGTTTAGTTTCGGCAGGACGAAGGGAGCAAGAGCAGGACGTGGAGTTGGGCTGTGCCCGTCTCCATCCCTAAGGTGTTGCAGGAGCCTCTTCCGAAGCCCTTTGGACAACTCAAGAGTTCGTTCATCCAAAGACGAACCGTAGATGGGCAGGACAGAGGTTGCATGATGCCGCCGAACAACATCACGTGGAAAAAAAAAACAAACCAACCCACAAACACCTGTAAATGAGGACGAACTCAGCCTGGCGTGTCCCAACAGGGTTGTGGGACCGTTTCCACCCCGTTTCTTCCTTCCCGAAGAAGCCGAGTCCCGAGCGGTGCCTTCGAAATCTTGGTCTGTGCCCAAATCCATCCACCGTTTGGCTGCGGAAGAAGCCCGTGGTCCACGTGGCGTTGCTTGATGCCACCAGAAGAAATCGCTGGACCAAGCAGATGTGACTTTTTGGAGTCTGAAGCCAACGAGTCCACTCTCCCTAATGAAGTTCTGCCATTGGTCTGCGTCCCACAGCTGAGCCCGTCTCAGCAAATGGATGTTCCTACCTGCATTCATCCAGGTCCCTGCGGGGAACCAGGAAGATGTGGGGACCACCAGCCAGGTCTCTACCCAACGTGGGTCACCAGGGCTCTACCCAACGTGGGTCCTCCGATGGGTGATGAAGTTCGAGCAGCGGATAAAGCTCTTCCCGCAGTCGGGGCACTCATAGGGCTTCCCTTCCCGGTGGGTCCTTTGGTGTTTAATCAAGGCAGAACTCACGGTGAAGCTCCTACCGCACTCAGGACACTCATAGGGCTTCTCCCCGGTATGGATGCGTTGGTGGGTCATCAGGTTGGAGCTGCGGTTGAAGCTCTTCCCGCAGTCGGGGCAGCGGTAGGGTCTCTCACCCGTATGCGTCCGCTGATGCCTGATGAGGTCCGAGCTGTTCCTAAACCACTTCCCGCAGTCAACGCACCGGTAGGGCTTCTCCCCGGTGTGGACACGCTGGTGGATGATGAGGCTGGAGCTCTGGCTGAACATCTTCTCGCACTCCTCGCACTTATAGGGTCTCTCCCCGGTGTGGATCTTCTGGTGGCGGATCAGGTAGGAGCTGACGCTGAAGCTCTTCCCGCACTCGGGGCACTTGTAGGGTCTTTCCCCGGTGTGGGTGCGTTGGTGGGACGTGAGGTTGGAGCTCTGGTTGAAGCCCTTCCCGCAATCGGGGCATTTGTAGGGCTTCTCGCCGGTGTGCAAGCGTTGGTGGGTGATGAGCGTGGAGCTGTCGCTGAAGCTCTTCCCGCAGTCGGGACACTTGTAGGGCTTCTCCCCGGTGTGCAGACGTTGATGGGTGATGAGATGGGAGCTCCGGCTGAAGCTCTTGCCGCACTCCAAGCACTTGTAGGGCTTCTCGCCGGCGTGCAACCGCTGGTGCACCGCCAGGTTCGAGCTCCGGCTGAAGCTCCGGCCACATTCCTCGCAGATGGTCGGTCTTTCCTCCTCCGAGCTTCGTGGGGTGGGTTTGCAGCCTCTCCCCGTGGAGCATCTTCTTGGCTTTTCCTCTTCGTTGACCTCCTGCCCCGTGGAGCATCTCCTGGACTTTTCCTCCCCGTTGACCTCCTGCTCCATGGAGCCCTTCAAAACAGCCTCTTCCGCAAGGTTCTGCCGGCGGGGTTTCTCCTCCGTGTTCTCCATCCCCACCTCATCGCCTGCCGGAGGAAGGAACAAGGAGAGGAAGGGGATTTGCATCCGTGCCAGGGGGAAGGGGAAGGAGATCCTCCCAGATCCGTTTCCGGCAGGACGGCGTCAGCGACAGGGCTGTCCTGCAGCCCGAAGCGATGCCCGGCTGGAAGACGGAGGAGAAGAGAGGATGAAAGGCCGAGTGAATTCCTCCTCACCTGCCTGGGTATCTCGTAGCATCTCCTCTTCCTCGCAGCCTCCTCCTCTTCATCTGGCCAAGGTTTGGGAATGGGAAATCCTGGGTTTGGGGGGGGGGAAACAAGCTGTGAGCGCGTTCCCCAGTTTGGGTTGTGGGTTGCTCCTGCCCAAGTCCATCCCTACTGAGAAGTCAACGGGCAGGACACCACCAGCATCGCGTGTCCCTAAAACCCTCCAAACCACCAAGACGCAGCCCAAAAAAACCCCCCCGCAACACCGAGATGCGGCCAAGACGTGGGGCCAGCGTTATAAATGCAGAGATCCATCCTCAAAGGGGAGGTGGAGGAGAAGTAAGGACCTCGTCCTGCTTGGGAAATGTGGTTACGGGAAGGGAAGGACCAGCGTCACGGCCCTGCAACCCCTGTCCCACCGGAGCTGGAGAGGGGGAGAAGGCCAAGGGCAAGGTCAGCGACGTGCCTGGCTGCGGCTCAGCCCCGAAATCACTTGCTCTCAGGCCCAGAACCACCCGACGCAGCACCCAGACGTGAGTGGGAAGGAAACG
>NW_008824503.1:13464-17789 GCF_000699105.1 Pygoscelis adeliae | reverse complement strand
CCGCGGCAATTAAAAAGCTCTTTAGGAAGACACCCGACCAGCAGCTTTAGGAATAAACCATTTATTTCAGAATAAGCGGTGCAAAAAGTAGCACAATTTTCTGGATGGAAACACCAGTAAATCCAGTAATTCACTCCTACCGGGCTAAAATTAATTATACTATATATAATACGTATATTATAATAATTAAGGGGCTCGGCGCATTTTGAATTCCCTGATCAGATCGTCGCCTTTTAGCGCGGAGCGGGGCGAGCATCATCTGGACTTATAACCGACCACCAGGGCGGGAGACCCTCCTAAAATGGCTTCCCACCGCCGACGTTTGGACCGCATCCCGGAATTTGTCGGATTTTTCTGGTACCGGGGAGGCGGTTATCGAAGTTTAAGTTTTATCAAAGTTTTAATTGTATTCAAGTTTATCGTGCCTGCGCCTTTGCCTGTTTCAATAGCCGATTTAAGCGTTTACCCTGCCAAAAAAACCCGTTCACTTAAGAGGGACATTCGTACCCAGAGGGGTAGGGGCGACGTGGTGGCGGAGGGTGGTTAGGTGATAGTACTTAAGAAGTGGTAATTTGGGGTGGTATAGTTAAAATCGCAGCCCGATTGGGTAGCGAAGATACAAAGAGGTCGATTAATGCTTGTAGTGTGGCTGTAAAGAGTCGATATATAGAAAATAACGCAACGATTGTAAACGTGACCAGCCGTTCCCGGCGTAGATGAGCGTCCCCTCGGTGGGTTCATGGGGGGGTGGTGGGAAATGACTCCCCCAAGAGAAGCAAGGCACAGATTAGGGGTTCAGAAGGAATTTCCTTCCCCCACGGACCCCCCCCCTCCTGGCTCTGGGATGCAATCTTCAGCATCTACTGGTGGCCATCCTTTCGTTCTTTGCCAGGGCTGTTGTCCGTGAGGTGGACCGTGGATCTGCCTTTGTGTAGACCCAAAGATGCGATGGGGTACGTTCGTTCAGAAGCAGCATCTCACATAGTCAACCCACGTCCACATTTCCATCACAAGCCAAGTTTCCCAAGTGCCACCAGGCTTGTAGGTGACATTCGGTGGCATCATCCCAGACAACTTCACGAATTTCAGCAGTAGACTTCTGGCGTCGCCTTCTCTTGAGGTTCCAGCTCGGACTCACAGAAGGCAGACTTCTGGCGTCGCCTTCTCTTGAGGTTCCAGCTTGGACCCACAGCAGGCAGACTTCTGGCGTCACCTTCTCTTGAGGTTCCAGCTCGGACTCACAGAAGGCAGACTTCTGGCGTCGCCTTCTCTTGAGGTTCCAGCTCGGACCCACAGCAGGCAGACTTCTGGCGTCACCTTCTCTTGAGGTTCCAGCTTGGACCCAAGGGTTGTTGGGTCTGAAGGCAACTCAAAGCCAAGGAAACATCCCCTTGGGTTACCCCTAAGGCATTTAATAATAATGTGGTCATCGTAAATTGGATGTTCTCATTAAGGGACAGCGTTTGGGGTCAACCACAGTCCCATTCCCAACTGAAGCAACGATGATCGTAAGGGAACACGAAGATTTCACAGCAAGGTAGTCATTGTGTCCAGCTTATTGACCAGGACCTTGGACCGTCAAGCACTCCCATGCCAGTCCCCAAAAAGGGCGGCGGGGGGGGGGGTGGGTGTGGGGGGTGTGTCCCTGCATGGGCATAAGTTGAGCTGAGGTAGGACATCGCTACGGAGCCAGGCTAGCCATCCCCGGTCAACGGTAAACGAGACGGTGGGTCCGGTCTGGATATATTTGTTGACACTGCTCACTCGACCCCTTTTAAGGACCGGTCGGGATCCGAAAGTAGTTGTCGAGTATGATTTTTTTTCTGAACCGCATAAGGACCTACTTCAGTACAAATGGGGGATGAAGTCAAGGGTGAGTTGAGAAGGATGGTTGGAGGGTCGGTTGTGATGAGTTTGGGAGGAGACGGCCTTGGAGATGAGGGAGTAATACTAAATTTAAAAGCGAGAGCCATCAGAGCCTTAGCCCCGAAGCACTCGGCGCCAACAGGGCGAGAAGAATAAGGGTCATGCTGCAAAAAGACGGACGTAGGAACCCCGTGTCACCAGTAATTCACTACTACCGGGCTCAAATTGATATCTGGGTGTGCAAAGTCTGACACAACCATGGTTATCAGGTAGGACATGGGGCACATCTTCTTTGGGTGGGTAACTTGGCCCAGCTGATGGACTCCACCGTTGGGTTGACGGTTGGACTCGATGATCTTGGAGGTCTCTTCCAACCTTACTGATTCTATGATTCTATGATTCTATGACTCGGGGCAGCTCAAATTCTTTTATTGTTGAGCTGTGGAAGCACCATCTGGACTCGTTAACGGATCATCGCATCCCACCTCTGCTCCCACTCTGTGCCGGGTCTTTCCTTTCTGCACGTGGTGCTCGGACACGTCACGCAAAGCGACACCAACCCTGGTCCTCCCGTGAATCTCCTGGTGCCTCGTACAGTGGGAGGCTTGGCGGAAGGTTTTTTTGCAGATGGGGCAGGTATAGGGTTTTTCTCCCGTGTGGATTCGTTGGTGGGTGACGAGGAGAAAATTAGAGTGGAAATTCTTCCCGCAGTCGGAGCATCTGTAAGGTCTCCCCTCGGTGTGGAACCGCTGATGCTTCAGGAGAGCTGCGATGGCACCAAAACACTCCCCGCAACTAGGACACTTGTAGGGTTTCTCCTCGGTGTGGCTCCTCCGGTGTCTCCGAAGGGTTGAGCCATCGTTGTAGCACTTCTCACAGTCGGGACACTTGAAGGGTCTCTCCCCCGTATGGATTCGTTGGTGTTTCAGTAGGGTTGCGCTGTGGCGGAAGGTCTTCTCGCACTTGGAGCATCTATAGGGTCGCTCTCCGACGTGGGTAGCCCGGTGAAGGACCAGAGCTGACTTTGCATGGAAGCTCTTACAACAGTAGGGGCATTTATAACGTCCCTCCCCTGGGTGGGCTCCCTGAGACGTCCTCTGCTTCTTTTCCACGTGGATCTTCTTATGTTTGATGAGCCCAGAGCTGTCTGTGTAGCTTTGCCCGCAGTCCATACATTTGTACGGTCTCTCCCCGGTGTGGCTTCGCTGGTGTCTCGTAAGGTGGGAGCTCAATCGAAAGCTTTTATCGCAGCTGAGACAGTTGTAGGGTTTCTCCCCGGTGTGGATTCTCCGATGGGAGACGAGGTCTGAACTCATGATGAAGCTCTTCCCGCATTCAGGACACTTGTAGGGTTTCTCCCCGGTATGGACCCGCTGGTGAACGACGAGGGTCGATCGCCGGTTGAAGCCCTTCCCGCACACGGAGCACTTGAACGGCTTCTCTCCCGTATGGATCCGCTGATGAATGGCCAGGAACCGTCTCAAGCTGAAGTTCTTCCCGCACGCAAGACACCGAAAAGGGTTGTCCACGCTATGGGTGGCTTCGTGGGCCAGCAGATACGCGGTCAACCGAAAGGTCTTCCCGCAAACGAGGCAGACGTAGGGTTTCTCCCCGGTATGGATCTTCCGATGGGTGCTGAGGGTGGAGGTGAGACGGAAACGCTTCCCGCAGTCCGAGCACTTGTAGGGTTTCTCGCCCGTATGGATCCGTTGATGCTTGTTGAG
Organism: Pygoscelis adeliae; assembly: GCF_000699105.1. NCBI lineage: Eukaryota > Metazoa > Chordata > Aves > Sphenisciformes > Spheniscidae > Pygoscelis > Pygoscelis adeliae. Next base: position 14,199 of record NW_008824503.1, on the reverse strand, counting down.
AGCTGACCCAACTCGGAAACCCTTCCCGCACTCGTGGCAGGTGAAGGGCTTTTCACCGGTGTGGATGCGCTGATGGGGGATGAGGAAGGACCTCCGACTGAAGATCTTCCCGCAGTCGGGACAGCTATAGAGGCCCTTGTGCATGGCCTCTTCCGCCTTCCCAGCAGTGCTCTTCCCACTCTTGCTGCAGCTGTAGCTCCTCTTCGTTGCACGGCTCCCGTGGCGGGCTTGCAGCCGTCCGCCCTTTCTTGGTGACGGGCGTCCACGGGAGTCATTGCTCGGTTCTTCAGAGGCTTGTGGTGGTTGACTCTCACACTCGCGCTGCGCCGTTGGGTTTGGCTCTTGAAGGATGTCCACCTCGGATAGGTCCCAAACCAGCTCAGACCCTTCTAGCTCCTCCAGACGGTTTTCATTCCCGTCCGCCATCCCGTCAGCTGTAGGAACGAAGATCCCAAGCCCAAGTCAGGCCGATGCCTTTACCAAAGTTCCTCTGAAAGTTTAAGGTTCTGATGCCCAAATCTAGCCCGCTCAGCAGCTCCAGTGGTACCACAGGGGGGGGGTGGTGCCCCCAGGCTACAACCCCGCGCGGATGCAGCTCACGGGGCATGAGGACACAGGAAAAGGCCATGGGAAAGAGAGCTTTTGAGGGTTACCAGACAGAGAAGGTCCGCGTGGACCTCTGGGCTGAGGAAGTGCCATCGGGCCCTTCTCCTCCCCTGCTGCCCACCCGCCGCG
>NW_008824503.1:6780-10939 GCF_000699105.1 Pygoscelis adeliae | reverse complement strand
TTTCCAGCCACTCTTCCCCCAGCCTGTAGCGCTGCGTGGGGTTGTTGTGGCCGAAGTGCAGGACCCGGCACTTGGCCTTGTTGAACCTCATCCAGTTGGCCTCGGAACTTCCCTTTCTTTTGACAGAAACGGGAAAAAAAAAGAGGTATTTCTTCCATTTACTATAAGGGGATATATACATACACATGTGTGTGTGCATGCGTACGTACGTGTGCACGTACATAATGACGGGAGCATCCCGTACGCTCGATTTTTATTGCAGGGCCCTGGCTGGATTTTTGCTTCCTCCGAACCTCCCAAGGTTTTTTTGCCAAAGCTTCCCCCATCGGCAGCATCTCCTTCCTCGGGGTAAAATAGTCCCCGAGCCGTCGGTGAGAGCGGCTCATCCCTCCGCCATCGTGGTCCGGTGTCCCCGTATCCCACCGGGAAGCACGAAAGCCTCAGCCTTGGTGAGCACCATCATTGAAGTTTTTCCTGACGGTTTGTAATCAGGTAATAATTAACGGCACGCGCTTTTAACGAAGCAAGTGATGAACAGGGAGAGATAAACACAGTAAGAGCAAACTGAATCAAATACAACGCGACGGCCACAGCTTGTGAAACAAGACCTGAGATGCCAACCGGCATCCCGCCAAAACGCCATACCAACACCGTCCATCAGTTTGTCCACCCTTGGGTCTTGATAACGACCCCGCTGGCTAACGAGACTTTACAATCCCTTTGGACTCCTGGGAGCACCCTGGTTTTGCCAGGAAGGCAGCGATTCTTAAACATCTCCTTTCCCCGGACCCACAAGTCCCCACAGAGATCCTGGGGCTCTTGGATGTGATGGTCCCACGTGCTGGGGTGAAGGAAGAGCCACGTTGTCCATGTGCCCGAGGCACCTGCTGGTAAATCTCCTCCTTCTTTACATCTATGTGCAGGCACTCACATTTAAATCAGAGAGGGGCTCACACAACCCCTCATCCCCCCCAAAAAAAACCCTTGGTGGGGCATTAGCGTCCCCCCGACATCTCTGAATTTCCCCCTCCGAGACCACCAGGCTCATGGGATGAGACCAAAGGGGTGGAAGTCCTTACCTAGGGAGGCCACAACCCCCTAATTTCGTGGCACGTCACCCCCTGGAGAAGCTCCCTGGCCCACCGGCACCTCCTCCAAGTGGGTCCTCTGATGGAGAAGACACTCGGTGCTCACGCTGAATGACTTCCCGCAGATCAGGCACGCGTGGGAGCTCTCCTGCGCGTGGATCTGCTGGTGCGTGGCGAGGTGGGATCTGCTCCGAAAGGTTTTCCGGCATTGCTGGCAGCTGTACGGCATCTCCCCGGTGTGGATCCGCTGGTGCAAGATGAGTTTTTGCTTCTGAGTAAAGGACTTCCCGCAATCCGAGCAGGAAAAAGGTTTTTCTCCAGTGTGGGTCCTCCGATGCCTGGAAAGGCTCGAGTTCTGGGTGAAGCACTCCCCGCACTCGGGGCACTCGTACGGTCTCTCTCCCTTATGGATCCTATGGTGGGAGACGAGGTTGGAGAAGTCGTTGAAGGTCTTCCCACAATCTGGGCACTTGTAGGGTCGTTCTCCCGTGTGATTTCTTTGGTGGCGTCTCAGGCTGTTTCTCCAGCAGAAGGTCTTCCCGCACTCTGGGCATTTATGGGTCTTCTGCTTGGCACGGGCCGCCGGCTTGCTCGTGGCCGCGCGGGTGTCCTTCGCGCCACCCCTCTGTCTCGTCGGTGTCTGCTCCTTCTTGGTCTCCGACTTCTCTTCCAGCGCTCGGGGTGGTTGTCCTGGCTCCATCTGGGCGCTCTCGGTGCCTGCTCAAGAAAGATAAAGCCATCGCACCAACTCGGATGAGCGGAGCAGAGGAGGGGACAGGACCTCCATGAGCAAGGATGGAGGAGAAACCCAAGTATCTGTTGGGGTAATGCAAGTTGGGAAGAGCCAGGAGGTGGTTTGCGGTGGTGGAGGATGGGTGAAGAGAGGCCTCCATGTCCACTAATGAACCCGGGAAATGTTCTTGGAGACCCTTTGCTATCACCAAGGCTGACTCACGAACCCCCCCGCGTGGAGGAGTTTCTTCCAGCGCAGCTCCGTTAGTTGGAGGTCTCCGGTCCAACCTCCTCCTCAGACCAGGACTATCCCCACCGACAGTTCAACCCAACCTGGGGACAGAGCAAATCCACCCCCGGGGACATCTCCCACCCCATCACTGCTGCCACGCTGGGAGCAGGAATCCCAACACAGCCCCAGCCACGTGCTTCTCCAGACCATCCCCACCCACAGCTCCACTAGGGCATGGGACATCTCCACGCTAAGCCCCCTCCGAGGACTCACCATCATGGAGGACTTGCTGATGCCTCATGAGGTGAGATCTCTTCCGGAAGGTCTTCTCGCAGTGCGAGCAGGCGTACGGTCTCTCTCCGGTGTGGATGCGTTGGTGGGTGATGAGGTCCGAGCGCCAGGAGAAGCGTTTCCCGCACGTGGTGCAGAGAAAGGGCTTCTCCTTGGTGTGTGTCCTCCAGTGACGCAGGAGGACCACGCTCTGCGTGAAGCTCTTCCCGCAATCCAGGCACTTGAAGGGCTTCTCTCCCGTGTGGATCCGTCGGTGCCGGGTCAGGCTGCTCCCCCAGGTGAAGATCTTCTTGCAGTCCACACACTTGTACACCTTCCCTCTGGAGCTACTCCTTGGTTGGGTTGCATCTTCTTGAAGGTCTTCAGCATACGTCCCTTTGAAAGAGCATTTTCGGGGTCTTCTTGGTACGGGGCTACCTTGCTTATCATCTGGCTGATGTTGACCGTCATGGTCCATGTCCACCTTGGGGTTCTGGGGCTCCTCTCTGGGTCCTTCCAGCACCACCCTGTCCTCTTCCATGGGCTGGGACTCCTTCTTCTTCTCCTCGTTGTCTGTCTCATCGCCTGTTGGGAGACCAAAAGGGGTCATTTGGTAGGTGTTAAGGGACGTTGAGAGCGGCCACCCCCTCCGGCAGCTCCAGCCCAGCCCAGTACCACCCAGTACGGTGCCGCCCAGCTGCTGGAGCCCTTCCAGCAAGACCTCCACCCATTCCAGTAGCTGCACTGGGATCCCAGCTCGCTCCAGTAGCTGACACCACAGACCGGGGGCGCCGACACCCCCGGCCTGACCCCTGTAGATGACCCCAAACCCGTTCACACCAGTCCCCCCAGTAGCTAGCGCTGGGCCCAGAAATAATGAAGAAAAAGATTGGATAACGAAGACAGGTCAAACTGCGATGACCAACGCGTAGACCAACTCCCTCGTACTTACACCACCGGCCCCTTTTACACCCTTTTTTTGTCGGCCCCCCGCTTTTCTCCTCCCTGCCCCCCTTCCCCTCCTCGTCACCTCCTCCGTACGCACGGTCCCCCCTCCAGCGTTGCATCCGTATCAGCTCCAAAGCTCTCGGCAGAACTTCAACATTCTACCGGTGGGTAGAAGCCCACCCGTCCGCGTGACCGGCGAGGGTTTTTTTTCTGCTTAGCCTCTTCGTTAACGCTAATTGGGCAGGTTTTAGGTCTCTGCCTGCTTCTCTCCCTCCCTTTCCTTATCCTCCTTCTCACACTCCGCAGGCCCTTGCCCGTTAGCGCCAGTAATGAGGTTTGCTCTTATCACCACCTCCCTTATCATGGTGTGGGGCGGGTTCGTCCCTGGATGTTCTTGTTGATGGTTTCTTGGTCCAGATACTCTTAAAGGAGACGTGTGTTGCGTGCCTGGGGGAAGCGAAGGCAGAGGAGCCGTGGAAAGAGGGGGCACCTGTTGAAATTTGGGGGGGCAGAAGGTCCTTACCCGGGGACGACACGCTCTCGCAGCTCTTCTCTTGCATGCTGCGGTCATGGGAAGAGCATCGGTCCATGTGTCACCCCACGGCCGGGCAAGGCTGGTGAAGCCCCATCCCCTTGGGTGATGTTGAAGGTCGGCCTGGGGAGGCTTCAGAGCCCCCCCAAGTTATTTGGGGGGGATACCCGGCCTCCTCCGTGGCGTTATTTAGGAGAGAACCGGAGGACGTGCCGGCAGATCCCAGCTCGAGGCAGCAATCGATGGGCACCGGTGTCCCCCGACCTGGGGGGTGCAGCATCACCCTCAGCCCCGACGGGGACCGCCTACACCGGGCACAAAGCAGTCAGGAGCTGTGCTGGGTCTTAGGGGGGGGGG
>NW_008824503.1:3490-4159 GCF_000699105.1 Pygoscelis adeliae | reverse complement strand
CCGCAGCCCTCCTCCAAGGAAGAGCAGCCTTCAAGGTTTAATTAGACAAAATAAATAATAATTTAAAAAGAAAAAGCGCCAGAGCCAAAGGGAGGCGCGATCTTTTTCCACAAAGAACTGAATTTGCCGATTCCTCGCCCACGCGCTGACCCTGAGAATTAAAAGAGAAGGTTCAAAAGAAACAAGAAAAAGGTCCGGAGCTGATAAAAACCCCGTGGAAACGCGATAGTAACGCGGCGGGTTTTGAACGAAGGACGGAACCGCCGTCGTCTGGCCTCGTTCCCGGGTGGCCGCGGGCTTTGAGAAACGGGGCTTTTGGGGTCGTAAGGACGGGGCCTTCTATCAGGGCTCTGAGGGAGCCCCGTAGCCCCGTACCCGTAGCCCCGTACCTGTAGATGACCCCAAACCCGTTCACACCAGTCCCCCCAGTAGCTAGCGCTGGGCCCAGAAATAATGAAGAAAAAGATTGGATAACGAAGACAGGTCAAACTGCGATGACCAACGCGTAGACCGACTCCCTCGTACTTACACCACCGGCCCCTTTTACACCCTTTTTTTGTCGGCCCCCCGCTTTTCTCCTCCCTGCCCCCCTTCCCCTCCTCGTCACCTCCCCCGTACGCACGGTCCCCCCTCCAGCGTTGCATCCGTATCAGCTCCAAAGCTCTCGGC
>NW_008824503.1:1571-3253 GCF_000699105.1 Pygoscelis adeliae | reverse complement strand
AAGGTGGATGTCCCAACAAGGGACCACGAGATGGGCGCAAGGACCTGATTTCACCCATCCCACTCTGAAAAATATCTTCCAAAGCCTGGAATTTCAACCTAAATCTGACCAATTCAACCCATTAACGCGTCGCCAGCATCCCCGGATGGAGGTGAAGGAGAAGGAAAGTCCTCCCGGTTGGTTTCAAGAGCCAGCCCGGTCTGGGGAAGGGAGACTCAGCTCCCGGCCATCACGTAGGACCCACCTCTCAGCTTCGAAAAAACCAGATGTTGGGTTTTTCCGTCTCAGAAAAGCTTCGTTTCCCTGCGCCGATTAACGTTAAGCGTTATTAACGATGTTTCTGGACTATCCAAGGTTTATTTTATTGCCGGGGGATCACAGGGGGTGAAAGAGAGGAAGATGAGGGCAGAACTTGACTGCCCGTTGCAACCTGAGCACGAGGTGTGGGGCTGGAGACCCCAAAAGTCACAGCCCGCCGTGGGTGCCCACCTACACCGGGAGAGTTGCCACCACCTTCTGTTCCACGTGGTGTCTCTGGTGGGACCTCAGCTCCCCGTGGCTCTCCCTGCCCTCGGAGAACTTGTAGGGAGCCTCCTCCATGTGGGTCTGCCGGTGTTTGATGAGCTTCGAGCTCGCGGTGAAGCCCTTCCCACAATTGGGGCATCCTATGGGGTCTCTCCCCAACGTGGATCCACCGGTGCCTGATCAGGTTGGAGCTTCTACCGAAGCTTTTCCTGCAGTCCTGACCCACGTGGGGTCTCTCTCCTGCGTGGGTCATCTGATGAGTGGTGAGGTAGGACCTCCGGGCAAAGCACTTCCCCCAGCTTGGGCAGACATAGGACTTCTCCCCCAGTATGGATCCTACGGTGGGAGATGAAGTCCATGCTCTGGCCAAAGCCCTTCCCACAGAAGATGGGTCTCTTGCCATGAGGGATCCTCCGGTGGGAGATGAGGTTGGAGCCATCGCTGAAGCTCCTCCAGCACTTGGGGCAGGCGTTAGGGTCACTCGTCGGTGCGGTGGTGGAGCAAGGCGGTACCTCCAGCAGAAGGTGGCACTCAGATACCTCCAGCGTTGAGCGCGTCCTCCCCTGAGGGAGGAGCAGCATCGAGGTCCTCAAAGATGCCCTGGCCACGGGAGAAGCTGGTCTGCATCGTCTCGTGGTGATTCCCCAACTGCCTCTCACCCAGCTCCAGGCTCTGGGAATCCTCCTCCTCTTCGGTCTTTCCACCTACCGGCCCCAGGGAGGATGACGAAGGCCAGGAGGACATCCCTGGCGGGTGGGAGGTGGGATGTCCGTCCAACAGAGGGCAGGGATGCAGGCAGGGAGGGCAGCAGCATCTCCAGGGTCCTCCAGCCAAGCGTTCCCCATGGGCTTGTCCCACCTTGGGCTGGAGAAGGAGCCCAAGACAGGCCGGAGACCCAAGAGATGCTCGATTGGAGACGTGAGCTGATAGAAACAGGCAGCTCCAAGCCTGACCTACTTTCCTCCTCCGTCCCCGGAGGAGAAGACGCCCCTCGGAAGCCGCTGCCTCCCTCCTTGATTCAACAAGGCCAAGTGCCGGGTCCTGCCCTTGGGTCACAACAACCCCATGCAGCGCTACCGGCTTGGGGAAGAGTGGCTGGAAAGCTGCCCAGCAGAAAAGGACCTGGGGGTGCTGGTTGACAGCCAGCTGAACATGAG
>NW_008824503.1:0-1060 GCF_000699105.1 Pygoscelis adeliae | reverse complement strand
GAAGGGGTTGAGTCACCATCCCTGGAGGTATTTAAAAGACGGGTAGATGAGGCGCTGAGGGACATGGTTTAGTGGGCCTGGGGGTGTTGGGTTGACGGTTGGACTCGATGATCTTGGAGGTCTCTTCCAACCTTAATGATTCTCTGATTCTATGATTCCACCGGCTCGAGGAGGAGCTCTTGGAGGTCACCACGAAGGGTCCTCAGCTCTCCAATCCCTCCCGGGGGGAAAAAAAAAAACCCAACAACCGAACCCTTTCTTAGCTACAAAGCGTCTTGCTGGGTTGTCCGAGGAGCCCACCCAAAGCTGGAGGAGACGTTGGCTCCACGCGGGTGGATCAGGACGCCGTCCCGCACGGGTTTCATCCCTCTCAACTCGAGGATGGCGTCCCGATCTCCACCCCACGGTGGATAAAAAAACCCCGCCACGACCCTCCCTGGCGCGGGGTTTTGGGTGGGGGTCAAGCCTGGGGCCTTGACCTCCTGACACGGTCCCCTTGGGCATCACCTTCTCCCTGGGGCCAGCTTTGGACAACCCAGCGTCTCCCAAGGGTGCTCCGGACCACGGGGCTCTTCCTCCCCGAGGAAGACGTGCGGCGCAGGAGGACGGGTCCGCACCGAGTCCCGGCTCCTTGACCTAATTTCGATGTTTACCAGAAGACGGAGAAGGGGGGGGGGAGAGTTTTCTCCCCCTTTCTGCTCGTCGGCTTCAAAGGGAGCCCAGCCGGAAGGGTGCTGAGCACCCCGCAGAGGGTGCAGCTAGCAGGGTGCTGAGCACCGTGCGCAGGGTGCGGCTGGGAGGGGGCAGAGCACCGTGCACCACGCACAGGGTGCAGCCGGAAGGGTGCTGTGCACCATGCACAGGGTGCAGCCGGAAGGGTGCTGAGCACCATGCACAGGGTGCAGCTAGAAGGGTGCTGAGCACCGTGCGCAGGGTGCGGCTGGGAGGGTGCTGAGCACCGTGCACCACGCACGGGGTGCTTCTAGAAGGGTGCAGAGCACCGTGCACCAGGCACAGGGTGCAGCCGGAAGGGTGCTGAGCACCAGGCACAGGGTGCAGC
>NW_008824502.1:0-775 GCF_000699105.1 Pygoscelis adeliae | reverse complement strand
GGCTGAACAGTCCCAGATCTCTCAGCCTGCCCTCCTTGTATGGTGGGTGCTCCGGTCCATAAGCCCCCTTTACAGCAAGGGCACATTGCTGGCTCATGTTCAAGTGGGTCCCCAGGGCCTTTTCTGCAGAGCTGAGAGCACTGCCTGGGGGCCTTGCAGGCTGCAGGGGTCACTGCCCTGTCACTGCAGGGCCCCTGGGGGAGTCCTTGCAGGGTGCGGGGCAAAAGCATTTGGGGGTGCCCCAACGTTGCAAGGGGATGCTGTTCAGGAGCTTGTGGACACGTGTGAGGCTCCTCATGGGCTCTGTCTCAGAGAAGGCCCCATGGTGGGGGAATGGGATGGGTCCCGCTGGATGGAGGAGGAAGCAGTGGGCTCGGTAATACCACTTCTCTGCCAGCCAGCCCGTCTCAGAGGGCTCAGTGTGGTGCCGTTGTGAGAATAGATAGGATTGCTTCCCTCCATCTCTGTAAAATTGCTGTAGAGACCAGTGCTCCAGTTCAGCTGAAACCCAAGGTACACAGAGGTGCTGGCTTATTTGGAAATGTATTACCTCTTGGGGACAGCTTGATCAAATGCCCCTTTTTTGAAATAAAGTATTTCTGACCGCTGTTGGCACCTGCTTTGTCAAGTCAGAAATAGTTTTATCTTAAAACAATAATCCCAGAATGGAGTATGTTGGAAGGGTTGTCTGGAGGTCTTCCTGTCCCCCTCCCCTGCTCCAGCAGGGTGAGGCAGAGCAGGTTGCTCAGGAGGACCCAGCAGGGACAGGGCTGTC
>NW_008824501.1:0-523 GCF_000699105.1 Pygoscelis adeliae | reverse complement strand
CCACCTCTGGGGCTTCCTGAGGAGCCCTGACATTGGGAAGCAGTACCTCTTAGCTGCCTTGTGAGATGGCACTGACTCTGTGGGTTTGGGGAGATCATTTATGAGTAGACACCCCTGACCCCCTCCGTTGCCCTCAGACTCCCCCGACCCCGTCAGTTCCCACCCAGACACCGCTGATTACCGCAGCTCTCCCACATACACCCCTGATGCCCTCATTCCCCCCACAAACACCCCTGATGCCCTCAGTTGCCCTGAAGACACTCCCACCCCCTCCCTTCTCCCAGACCCCTCCAACCCCCTCAGGCACCCAGGTACCCGCTCCCCCCTGCTGCCCCTCTAGGCATCCTGGCCCTGGCCTGCTCCCCGGCTCAGCCCCACACTCGCGATGCTGGGCAGGGCAGCGTACTTGGGGTTAGCCATGGCTAGGGGGGCACTAACGGGGGGGGATGGTTACTGGGGGATGCATGCAGGGACTTAGCAGCGGCTCAGCCACCAGTAACATCAACAGTGCCCCCTGGGACCT
>NW_008824500.1:4240-8096 GCF_000699105.1 Pygoscelis adeliae | reverse complement strand
CTGGGCAATTTTTCTTCTTTTTAGGCCTGTTGAGTCCCAGGACTGGTCCGTGTCTGGCAGCCATCGAGAGATGGCTCAGGACTGTGTCAGGGATGGCGGTGCTGCTTCTGAACCCCATGGCGGCCATGGGCAAATGGACAGGTTGTCAGATCCCAGGGCTGGGTACGTGTGTGAGGTGTCAGGGTCACCCCAGCTTGGTTTTTCCCAGCAAAGCCCCAGCCGGTGCCAGCCCCGTGCTGAAGCCCTGGGGCCAAGGCTCAAGGAGCCAGGTATTTCTGTGGGCGCTGCACCATGCCAGGCCCCACTGCTGGCTGCCAGCTGCCTTGTGTCAGGGCAGCTGATCTGAGAAGACCAGCTTTGCTTTGTGTCTGCTAGAAACAGAGGATTTCTGCGGTTTTCATGCTGAAAACAGCTGTGCTACTGTTGTGGGGCCATCACACTCCATGGGGAAACAGGAAAAATGGCTGCTCCTTATCTTGAGGATGCGTTGAAGCCCTGAACGCATCAGCTCAGTACAAATCTGAACTCCCAAGTCAAGCTCACCAGCAGGACAGATAATGGCATTGATCCGCTGCACACAAGCCACCTGAAAAAAAAGCCAACCACACAAACAAAAGAGAAAACTTCTGAACATGGACTGGAAGTCAGTGGTTCAGGACTTACTAGGAGGCCAGAGGACAACACCAAAGCTGCTGCTGTAAAAAGCAGTAAAGCCAAAGGCATTTCATCCACACCAAATTCATCCTGCTACAAGCTCTCCAGCTCCTGCACTAGATTCCAAGTGCCGTATCCACAAAAACCTGAGGAATTAAGTACCCTCAGCACCCCTGAGGTTCCACTCTCCAGGCCATCCAACAGGGGCTCAAGTCGCTCTCCAGGCCATCCGTTTCTGCTCTTTTAATGAAAAGCCTCCAGAACATGCCATGAGAGACGATCAGCAGCTGCCCCACAAACCAGGACAGGAGTGCACATTTGCAGACCCATTGTAAAATGAAGAGTGAGAGTCAGAAGAGAGACTCCACTGAGAGGCCGCTAACAGTCGGAAACTCAAGAGCAGCAAAAGGCAGGACTTCTACCACCATGTATGTGCCTTCGGGTTGAGGCAGAACATGGAAGGTACACAGACCCTTCGCAGCATCTATCATCATGCGAAGGACTTTGGTATCAACAGCTCTTGCCAGGAGCAGCATCCCCTCTTTTGTACCCAGCGGTGTTTTGCTTCCAAACTAAGGAGAAAAGAAAGTTGGAATCAATGTCTGAGACCAGGCCGGCTCTAAAGAAGAGTGCAATGGGAATGCCTCATGATTGAGAATGCTCTGAGGAATAACCATGAGAAAACACTTGCTCCAAAACCTTGCCCAAACATCTGTGTTACCCTTGTTTCTCATGGGACAGAGGAGCGACAAGAAAGGGAGTGATGCATCTCAAACCACACGCTGCCAGCAAGAGAAAGGCTTTTGACAAAAATTAAGACCCCAGGAGCCACAAAAGGAACATGTGGACGTGGGAGGAAAGAGAGACTCTGTTTACCCAAGGAGAGCCAGGAAGAGCACACACAGGGACAAGGAAGTGCCCCAGCTCGTTCACAGGGAAGGGAAAACAGGTGTCTGCTGCACAGGAGTGTAAAATAATAAAAATAGAAACCCCCACAGATGCAGAGCAAGACAAAAAGGAAAAAATACTGAAGTGCAGCAAGCCCTCATAGATAAGTTAAGAGGCATAATCAGAGAGGAGCAGAGCAAGCCACAGAAGAGGGCAGAGCAGCTGAAGTCTCACAGACCTGGACAAATAGATGGAAAGTATTTTGTAAGTCCCGGAAAAAGTATATGATGGTGATGGTACCGGGAAATGTACAGTAGGGGGAAAAAGCAAAACAAGCAATGTGGCGATAACAAGGATTTACTAAAGAGCAGGAATCTTCCACCAGCAGTTTCCCTCCCCGTGCCAGCAACTGTCCTGAGATATCCGGGCAGACACCATGCGGCCAGAGCTGTGGCTGTGTGAGGTTGTCTCCGGACACTGGACAAGCCTCTTACCTGGTTGTGTATAAAAGCCTTCAGGCGTCAGATGGTGTCTTGTCTGCGTTGTGTACCTTCAAAAGACAGTAGAAAAGGTTGTTTATGCAGGAAACCACCAGACTGAATGCTGATACTTCACATTGTTACCAGTTGACCCCTTACTCACAGGAATCCCTCAGCTCAATCCCAAACACACACAGCCCCATCTCCATCTCAGAAGAGATCTTTAAGCCCCCAAACAAACCACTGCCTCATCCCCGCATGAGCCACCTGCCCTGATCCTCTTTCCTTTCCCCTCCCTCCCTTGCCGTACCACACTGAACTGGCATTTCTTTCCCTCCTCATACAACCAGACCATATACAGACACAGTAATAATCCTGCATATGAAAAGTTTCTGCGGTCACCAGGGACTGGTCTTCCCCAGTTGCACCATAGTGTCATGGTGTCGTCACTGATGTAGCGATGTAGGGGTGCACACCATACATCAGCCAGCAGAAAGCATAGGAGGTGTAAGTCTTTACAGACCATTTTTTCTCCTTCGCATATTCCCTTTAAATGGTCTCTTCAACTCTTCCCGATATGTATGTAGCTTTTGAAGTTTACAGCTTTATAAGAGATCTGAAGAAGTGCTTGTCTCCAAAGGCTTTTCTGCTGTTCATCTACATTCGTTGTTCATGCAATAAGACAGTAAGCAACTGTACTTAATGTCTCCTAAGACGCGCACGACCTGGGTTACCCCACAACCAAGGCCTAAGACTCGCCACAGGGTGAAAGTGTGGGTGGACAGGGGACCGCGTGGGTGCAGAGGCTGGACAAGAGGGGAGGCAGAAGGGGTCTCCGGCAGAGGTCGAGGGATGACTTTTCCCTGCTGTTGCAGCCACCTTTCTCAACGAGCAGTCCAGGTCCTAGAAAGGCTGGAGCCGCATCAGGCACAGCGGGACATATTCAAGCACGTCACTGAGACCAACAGGCGGCAGCAAGAGCAGCAGAGGCAGCTCCCCTGGTAGCTGTCTCCAAAAAGGGAAGGTGCTTCCCCCGGCTGCAGGGCCCATCCCTCCACTGAGGGCAGCCCTGGGGGAAAGAGGGGATTTCTCTGACACCCCTCATGAGACAGAAGCAGGTTTTGGAGACTGGCGTTGAGCTGGAGCTCCCTGACACCCGAGGGGGGCTTGCTGGGCACCCCAAATTGGCTTTTCGTGTGGGACCTGGCTGAAGAGAAAGGGATCCCTCTGATGGGTGGCTCTCCCCTTTCCAAACCAGAGTCTGTACTCCCTTTGCAGAGTCCTGGCACCAAAACGCCTTGCCCCGAGGTGGGGGTACCTGTTTGGGACAGCCAAGGTCTTGGCCCCACCTGACTCAGCCCCAGGCTGATCCGCTGCACCTGGCACCCTCTCACAGGCTTGGGCAGAAGGAGCAGTACGGAAGATGAGCAACACAGTAACCGAGCGCTTGGGAACATACTTGCAGAAGCCCCTCACTGCTCCTGGCCCACCCCCACATAGCCACCCGACATCACGCTGTGCCCATGACTGGAGGTCTGGGGCATGGCAGGGCGCCGGCCCCAGCAGGCCGGGCCCGGACCGTCTCGCCTCTGGTGACTCGGCTTCCCAGATCACCATGGGATGGAAGGGGACCCTCTGCTGAGGGGCTCTCATGGACAGATGTCCCCACCACAGACATGTACAACTCCTCCAAGGGTCACTCCGGGTGCCTCACTAGAAGGCAGAGGCAGCCCTAGGCAGCACTTGGACTTGAGGGACAGTTCCTCTCCCCAGGGGGAGGTGCCAGCCAAGGAGCCTTTTCCTAAGGGAGCTGGACAGACCAGGGAGGCTGTTAC
>NW_008824500.1:0-648 GCF_000699105.1 Pygoscelis adeliae | reverse complement strand
CTTCTCTGCAGCTCTGTGGTGCATCCCCTTTGTGGGAATGACACTGCTCGCCCTGCGCACCATGCTGAGCCGGGTGGGGAGTGGCCGGATCCTGCGCGCTGTCTGCAGTGGTGAGTGTCAGCTCCCTGGCCGGGGCCCAGGGGCAGGGGCTGGGGTGGCCTTTGGTGCCTCCACGTGATCTCAGAGGGAACATGGTGGGTGTCAGCCTGCAGCGAGGTCAGGCCTTGGTGATCCCAAAGTGCTGTGAGTGTGCAGAAGGAGCGGGGGAAGCCTGGGAGGTTCCTGTGTGCAGGACGCGGCAGTGCTGCGCGGAGGGAACTCCAGGGGCCCTTCCCATGGCTTCTGTTCTCCTGCTTTCCTCTGGGGTTTAACGTCCCTGCACTGAAAGGGCGAGTATGTGGGAAGGGAAGGGCAGGGGCTGCAGTGGAAAATGCTGGAGGGGAACAGGGCACTGAGGAGGAAAAGGTGCGATGGGAAGGAGGAGAGAAACAGTGGGGTGATTGAATCCAGATACCTCAAGAGCACGGCTTGTCCTCGGATCCAGATCTTGGTCCTAGGCTGAGCCCTGCCGAGCCCGGGACTGTCCTTAAAGCAGGCTTGGTCGAGGGTGCAAGGAACGTTCCTTGCTGCAGACTCTCACGTGCTCCC